>NC_060125.1:10753324-11065236 GCF_021461395.2 Schistocerca americana | reverse complement strand
TGTATTTAACTCCGATGCAATTTCTGTATTTCATCGTCAATAAGAAGGTTAGAGGGATACAGTAAACCTGAAGTGAAGCATCGGAATCTATAACTAGTGTCACAGGAATGGTTCAAAACATGGACCGGAGGAATAGTCAGTTTTCTAGTACTTAAGTCGGCATTGAGCCTCTTGTATTTAAGTCCTGTGCAATTTCTGTGTTTCATCGTCAACAAGAAGGTCAGAGCGATACAGTAAACCTGAAGTGAAGCATCGGAATCAATAACTAGTGTCACAGCAATGGTTCAAAACATAGACAGTAAGAGGAGTCAGTTTTCTTGAATGTAAGTCGGCATTGTGCCTTTTGTAATTGATTCCGATGCAATATCTGTGTTTCATCGTCAATAAGAAAGTCAGAGGGATACAGTAAACCTGAAGTCAAGAATCGGAATCTATAACTAGTGTCACAGGAATGGTTCAAAAACATAGACAGTAAGAAGAGTCAGTTTTCTTGTACTTAAGTCGGCATTGTGCCTTTTGTATTTAATTAAGTTGTAATTTCTGTGTTTTATCGTCAATAAGAAGGTCAGAGGGATACAGTAAACCTGAGGTGACGCATCGGAATCTATAACTAGTGTCACAGGAATGGTTCAAAACATAGACAGTAAGAAGAGTCTGTTTTCTTGTACTTAAGTCGGCATTGTGCCTTTTCTATATAATTCCGATGTAATTTCTGTGTTTCATCGTCAATTAGAAGGTCAGAGGGATACAGTAAACCTGAGGTGAAGCATCGGAATCCATAACTAGTGTCGAAGGAATGGTTCAAAACATAGACAGTAAGAAGAGTCAGTTTTCTTGTACTTAAGTCGGAATTGTGCCTTTTGTATTTAATTCCGATGAAATTTCTGTGTTTCATTGTCAATAAGAAGGTCAGAGGGGTACAGTAAACCAGAAGTGAAGCATCGGAATCTATAACTAGTGTCACAGGAATGGTTCAAAGCATTGACAGTAAGAAGAGTCAGTTTTCTTGTACTTAAGTCGGCATTGTGACTTTTCTATTTAATTCCGATGCAATTTCTGTGTTTCATCGTGAATAAGAAGGTCAGAGGGATACAGTAAAGCTGAAGTGAAGCGTCGGAATCTATAACTAGTGTCACAGGAATGGTTCAAAACATAGACAGTAAGAAGAGTCAGTTTCCTTGTACTTAAGTCGGCGTTGTGCCTTTTGTATTTAATTCCAATGCATTTTCTGTGTTTCATCGTCAATAAGAACGTCAGACGGAATCAGTGAACCTGAAGTGAAGCATCGGAATCTATAACTAGTGTCACAGGAGTGGTTCAAATCATAGACAGTAAGAAGAGTCAGTTTTCTTGTACTTAAGTCGGCTTTGTGCCTTTTGTAATTAATTCCGATGCAATTTCTGTGTTTCATCGTCAATAAGGAGGTCAGAGGGATACAGTAAACCTGAATGGAAATATCGGAATCTATAACTAGTGTCACAGGAATGGTTCAAAACATAGACAGCAAGAAGAGTCAGTTTTCTTGTACTGAAGTCGGCATTTTGCCTTTTGAATTTAATTCCGATGCAATTTCTGTGTTTCATCGTTAATAAGAAGGTCAGAGGGATACAGTAAACCTGAAGTGAAGCATCGGAATCTATAACTAGTGTCACATGAGTGTTTCAAACATTGACAGAAGGAAGAGTCAGTTAACTTGTCCTTAAGTCGGCATTGTGCCTTTTGTATATAATTCCGATGCAATTTCTGTGTTTCATCGTCAATAAGAAGGTCAGAGGGATACAGTAAACCTGAAGTGACGCATCGGATTCTATAAGTAGTGTCACATGAATGGTGCAAACATAGACAGTAAGATGACTCAGTTTTCTTGCACATAAGTCGGCATTGTGCCTCTTTCATTTAATTCCGATGCAATTTCTGAGTTTCATCGTCAATAAGAGGGTCTGATGGATACAGTAAACCTGAAGTGAAGCATCGGAATCTAAAACTAGTGTCACAGGAATGGTTCAAAACATAGACAGTAAGAAGGGTCAGTTCTCTTGTACTTAAGTCGGCGTTGTGCCTTTTGTATTTAATTCCGATGCAATTTGTGTGTTTCATCGTCAATAAGTAGGTAAGAGGGATACAGTAAAGCTGAAGTGAAGCATCGGAATCTATAACTAGTGTCGACGGAATGGTTCAAAACATAGACAGTAAGAAGAGTCAGTTTTCTTGTACTTAAGTCGGAATTGTGCCTTTTGTATTTAATTCCAATGAAATTTCTGTGTTTCATCGACTATAAGAAGGTCCAAGGGATACAGTAAACATATAATGAAGCATCGGAATCTAAAACTGGTGTCACAGGAATGGTTCAAAACATAGACAGTAAGAAGGGTCAGTTCTCTTGTACTTAAGTCGGCGTTGTGCCTTTTGTATTTAATTCCGATGCAATTTCTGTGTTTCATCGTCAATAAGAAGGTAAGAGGGATACAGTAAAGCTGAAGTGAAGCATCGGAATCTGTAACTAGTGTCACAGGAATGGTTCAAAACTTAGACAATAAGTAGAGTCAGTTTTCTTGTACTTAAGTCGGCATTGTGCCTTTTGTATTTAATTCCGATGCAGTTTTTGTGTTTCAACGTCAATAAGAAGGTCAGAGGGATACAGTAAACCTGAAGTGGAGCATCGGAATCCAAAACTAGTGTCACAGGAATGGTTCAAAACATAGACAGTAAGAAGGGTCAGTTTTCTTGTACTTAAGTCGGCATTGTGCCTTTTCTATATAATTCCGATGTAATTTCTATGTTTCATCGTCTATTAGAAGGTCAGAGGGATACAGTAAACCTGAGGTGAAGCATCGGAATCTATAACTAGTGTCGAAGGAAAGGTTCAAAACATAGGCAGTAAGAACAGTCAGTTTTCTTGTACTTAAGTCGGCATTGTGCCTTTTGTAATTAATTCCAATGCAATTTCTGTAATTCATCGTCAATAAGGAGGTCAGAGGGATACAGTAAACATGAGTAAAGCACCGGAAACTATAACTAGTGTCACAGGAATGGTTCAAAACATAGACAGCAAGAAGAGTCAGTCTTCTTGTACTTAAGTCGGCATTGTGATTTTTGTACTTAATTCCGATGCAATTTCTGTGTTTCATCGTCAATAAGAAGGTCAGAGGGATACAATAAACCTGAAGTGAAGCATCGGAATCTATAACTAGTGTCACATGACTGGTTCAAACATAGACAGTAAGAAGAGTCAGTTATCTTGTACTTAAGTCGGCATTGTGCCTTTTGTATTTATTTCCGATGCAATTTCTGTGTTTCATCGTCATTATGAAGGTCAGAGGGATACAGTAATGCTGAAGTGAAGCATCGTAATTTATAACTAGTGTCGCAGGAATGGTTCAAAATAAAGACAGTAAGAAGAGTCAGTTATCTTGTACTTAAGTCGGCATTGTGCCTTTTGTATTTAATTCCGATGCAATATCTGTGTTTCATCGCAAATAAGAAGATCAGAGGAATACAGTTAACCTGAAGTGAAGCATTGTAATCTATAACTAGTGTCACAGGAATGGTTCAAAACATAGACAGTAAGAAGAGTCAGTTTTCTTGTACTTAAGTCGGCATTGTGCCATTTGTATTTAATTCCGATGCAATATCTTGGTTTCATCGTCAATAAGAAGGTCAGAGGGATACAGTAAACCTGAAGTGAAGCATCGGAATCTATAACTAGTGTCACTGGAATGGTTCAAAACATAGACTGTAAAAAGCGTCAGTATTCTTGTACTTAAGTCGGCATTGTGCCTTTTGTATTTAACTCCGATGCAATTTCTGTGTTTCATCGTCAATAAGAAGGTCAGAGGGATACTGCAAACCTGAAGTGAAGCATCGGAATCCATAATTAGTGTCACAGGAATGGTTCAAAACATAGACAGCAAGAAGAGTCAGTTTTCTTGTACTTTAGTCGTCATTGTGCCATATGTATTTAATTCCGATGCAATATCTGTGTTTCATTGTCAATATGAAGGTCAGAAGGATAAAGTAAACATGAAGTGAAGCATCGGAATCTATAACTAGTGTCACAGGAATAGTTCAAACATAGACTAAAAGAAGAGACAGTTTTCCTGTACTTAAGTCGGCGTTGTGCCTTTTGTATTTAACTCCGATGCAATTTCTGTATTTCATCGTCAATAAGAAGGTTAGAGGGATACAGTAAACCTGAAGTGAAGCATCGGAATCTATAACTAGTGTCACAGGAATGGTTCAAAACATGGACCGGAGGAATAGTCAGTTTTCTAGTACTTAAGTCGGCATTGAGCCTCTTGTATTTAAGTCCTGTGCAATTTCTGTGTTTCATCGTCAACAAGAAGGTCAGAGCGATACAGTAAACCTGAAGTGAAGCATCGGAATCAATAACTAGTGTCACAGCAATGGTTCAAAACATAGACAGTAAGAGGAGTCAGTTTTCTTGAATGTAAGTCGGCATTGTGCCTTTTGTAATTGATTCCGATGCAATATCTGTGTTTCATCGTCAATAAGAAAGTCAGAGGGATACAGTAAACCTGAAGTCAAGAATCGGAATCTATAACTAGTGTCACAGGAATGGTTCAAAAACATAGACAGTAAGAAGAGTCAGTTTTCTTGTACTTAAGTCGGCATTGTGCCTTTTGTATTTAATTAAGTTGTAATTTCTGTGTTTTATCGTCAATAAGAAGGTCAGAGGGATACAGTAAACCTGAAGTGAAGCATCGGAATCTATAACTAGTGTCACATGAGTGTTTCAAACATTGACAGAAGGAAGAGTCAGTTAACTTGTCCTTAAGTCGGCATTGTGCCTTTTGTATATAATTCCGATGCAATTTCTGTGTTTCATCGTCAATAAGAAGGTCAGAGGGATACAGTAAACCTGAAGTGACGCATCGGAATCTATAAGTAGTGTCACATGAATGGTGCAAACATAGACAGTAAGATGACTCAGTTTTCTTGCACATAAGTCGGCATTGTGCCTCTTTCATTTAATTCCGATGCAATTTCTGAGTTTCATCGTCAATAAGAGGGTCTGATGGATACAGTAAACCTGAAGTGAAGCATCGGAATCTATAACTAGTGTCACAGGAATGGTTCAAATCATAGACAGTAAGAAGAGTCAGTTTTCTTGTACTTAAGTCGGCATTGTGCTTTTTGTATTTCATTCCGATGCAATTTCTATGTTTCATCGTCAATAACAAGGTCAGAGGGATACAGTAAACCTGAAGTGAAGCATCGTAATCTATAACTACTGTCACAGGAATGGTTCATAACATAGACAGTAAGAAGAGTCAGTTTTCTTGTACTTAAGTCGGCATTGTGCCTTTTGTATTTAATTCCGATGCAATTTCTAGGTTTCATCGTCAATAAGAAGGTCAGAGGGATACAGCAAACCTGAAGTGAAGCATCAGAATCTATTCCTAGTGTCACAGGAATGGTTCAAAGCATAGACAGTAAGAAGAGACAGTTTTCTTGTACTTAAGTCGGCATTGTGCCTTTTGTATTAAATTCCGATGCAATTTCTGTGTTTCATCGTCAATAAGAAGGTCAGAGGGATACAGTAAAACTGAAGTGAAGCAGCAGAATCTATAACTAGTGTCACAGGAATGGTTCAAATCATAGACAGTAAGAAGAGTCAGTTTTCTTGTACTTAAGTCGGCATTGTGCCTTTTGAATTTAATTCCGATGCAATTTCTGTGATTCATCGACAAGAAGAAGGTCAGAGCGATACAATAAACCTGAAGGGAAGCATCGGAATCTATAACTAGTGTCACAGGAATGGATCAAACATAGACAGTAAGAAGAGTCAGTTTACTTGTACTTAAGTCGGCATTGTGCCTTTTGTATTTAATTCCGATGCAATTTCTGTGATTCATCGTCAATAACAAGGTCAGAGGGATACAGTAAACCTGAGGTGAAGCATCGGAATCTATAACTAGTGTCACAGTAATGGTTCAAATCTTTGATAGTAAGAAGAGTCAGTTTTCTTGTACTTAAGTCGGCATTGTGCCTTTGGTATTTAATTCCGAGGCAATTTCTGTGTTCATCGTCAATAAGAAGGTCAGAGGGATACAGTAAACCTGAAGTGAAGCATCGGATTATATAACTAGTGTCACAGGAATGGTTCAAAACATAGACAGTAAGTGGAGTCAGTTTTCTTGTACTGAGGTCTGCATTGTGCTTTATGTATTTAATCCCGATGCAATTTCAGGGATTCATCGTCAATAAGAAGGTCAGAGGGATACAGTAAACCTAACGTGAAGCATCGGAAACTATATCTAGTGTCACAGGAATGGTTCAAAACATAGACAGTAAGAAGAGTTAGTTTTCTTGTACTTAAATCGGCATTGTGCCTTTTGTATTTAATTCCGAAGCAATTTCTTTGTATCATCGTCAATAAGGAGGTTAGAGGGATACAGTAAACCTGGAGTAAAGCATCGGAATCCATAACTAGTGTCACATGAATGGTTGAAAACATAGACAGCAAGAAGAGTCAGTTTTCTTGTACTTAAGTCGGCATTGTGCCTTTTGTATTAAATTCCGATGCAATTTCTGTGTTTCATCGTGAATCCGAGGGTCAGAGGGATACAGTAAACATGAAGTGAGGCATCGGAATCTATAACTAGTGTAACAGGAATGGTTCAAAACATAGACAGTAAGAAAAGTCAGTTTTCTTGTACTTAAGTCGGCGTTGTGCCTTTTGTATTTAATTCCGATGCAATTTCTGTGTTCATCGTCAATAAGAAGGTCAGAGGGATACAGTAAACCTGAAGGGAAGCATCGGAATCTATAACTAGTGTCACAGGAATGGTTCAAACATAGACAGTAAGAAGAGTCAGTTTTCTTGTACTTAAGTCGGCATTGTGCCTTTTGTATTTAATTCCGATGCAATTTCTGTGTTTCATCGTCAATAACAAGGTCAGAGGGATACAGTAAACCTGAAGTGAAGCATCGGAATCTATAACTAGTGTCACAGGAATGGTTCAAACTTAGACAGTAAGAAAAGTCAGTTTTCTTGTACTGAAGTCTGCATTGTGCGTTTTTATTTAATTCCGATGCATTTTCTGTGTTTCATCGTCAATAAGAAGGTCAGAGGGATACAGTAAACCTAAAGTGAAGCATCGGAATCTATATCTAGTGTCACAGGTATGTTTGAAAACATAGTCAGTAAGAAGAGTCAGTTCTCTCGTACTTAAGTCGGCATTGTGCCTTTTGTATTAAATTCCGATGCAATTTCTGTGTTTCATCGTGAATAAGAGGGTCAGAGGGATACAGTAAACATGAAGTGAAGCATTGGAATATATATCTAGTGTCACAGGAATGGTTCAAAACATAGACAGTAAGAGAAGTCAGTTTTCTTGTACTGAATCTGCATTGTGCGTTTGTATTTAATTCCGATGCATTTTCTGTGTATCATCGTCAATAAGAAGGTCGGAGGGATACAGTAAACCTAAAGTGAAGCATCGGAATCTATATCTAGTGTCGCAGGAATGGTCGAAAACATAGACAGTAAGAAGAGTCAGTTTTCTCGTACTTAAGTCGGCATTGTGCCTTTTGTATTAAATTCCGATGCAATTTCTGTGTTTCATCGTGAAATAGAGGGTCAGAGGGATACAGTAAACATGTAGTGAAGCATTGGAATATATAACTAGTGTCGCAGGAATGGTTCAAAGCATAGACAGTAAGAAGAGTCAGTTTTCTTGTACTTAAGTCGGCGTTGTGCCTTTAGTATTTAATTCCGATGCAATTTCTGTGATTCATCGTCAATAAGAAGGTCTGAGCATACAGTAAACCTGAAGTGAAGCATCGGAATCTATAACTAGTGTCACAGGACTGTTTCAAAACATAGACTGTACGAAGAGTCAGTTTTCTTGTACTTAAGACGGCATTGTGCCTTTTGTATTTAATTCCGATGCAATTTCAGTGTTTCATCGTCAATACGCAGGTCAGAGGGATACAGTGAACCTGAAGTGAAGCATCGGAATCTATAACTAGTGTCACAGGAATGGTTCAAATCATAGACAGTAAGAAGAGTCAGGTTTCTTGTACTTAAGTCCGCATTGCGCCTTTTGTATTTAATTCCGATGCAATTTCTGTGTTTCATCGTCAATAAGAAGGTCAGAGGGATACAGTAAACCTAAAGTGAAGCATCGGAATCTATATCTAGTGTCACAGGAATGGTTCAAAACATAGACAGTAAGAAGAGCCAGTTTTCTTGTACTTAAGTCTTCATTGCGCCTTTTGTATTTAATTCCGAAGCAATTTCTTTGTATCATCGTCAATAAGGAGGTCAGAGGGATACAGTAAATCTAGAGTAAAGCATCGGAATCTATAACTAGTGTTCACATGAATGATTGAAAACATAGACAGTAAGAAGAGTCAGTTTTCTTGTACTTAAGTCGGCATTGTGCCTTTTGTATTATATTCCGATGCAATTTCTGTGTTTCATCGTGAATAAGAGGGTCAGAGGGATACAGTAAACATGAAGTGAAGCATCGGAATCTATAACTAGTGTCACAGGAATGTTTCAAAACATAGACAGTAAGAAGAGTCAGTTTTCTTGTACTTAAATCGGCGTTGTGCCTTTTGTATTTAATTCCGATGCAATTTCTGTGTTTCATCGTCAGTAAGAAGGTCTGAGGCATACAGTAAACCTGAGGTGAAGCATCGGAATCTATAACTTGTGTCATAGGAATGGTTCAAAACGTAGACAGTAAGAAGAGTCAGTTTTCTTGTACTTAAGACGGCATTGTGCCTTTTGTATTTAATTCCGATGCAATTTCAGTGTTTCATCGTCAATAAGAAGGTCAGAGGGATACAGTGAAATTGAAGTGAAGCATCGGAATCTATAACTAGTGTCACAGGAATGGTTCAAAACATAGACAGTAAGACGTGTCAGTTTTCTTGTACTTTAGTCGGAATTGTGCTTTTTGTATTTAATTCCGATCAATTTCCGTGTTTCATCGTCAATTAGACGGTCAGAGGGATACAGTAAACCTGAAGTGAAGCATCGGAATCTATAACTAGTGTCACAGGAATGGTTCAAACATAGACATTAAGAAGAGTCAGTTTTCTTGCACTTAAGTCGGCATTGTGCCTTTTATATTTCATTCCGATGCAATTGCTGTGTTTCATCGTCAATAAGAAGGTCAGAGGGATACAATAAACCTGAAGTGAAGCATCGGAAACTATAATTAGTGTCACAGGAATGGTTCAAAACATAGACAGTATGAAGAGTAAGTTTTCTTGTACCTAAGTCGGCATTGTGCTTTTTGTATATCTAATTCCGATGCAATTTCTGTGTTTCATCATCAATAAGAAGGTCAGAGGCATACAGTAAACCTGAAGTGAAGCATCGAAATCTATAACTAGTGTCACAGGAATGGTTCAATACATAGACAGCAAGAAGAGTCAGGTTACTTGTACTTAAGTCGGCATTGTGCCTCTTGTATATAAGTCCGATGCAATTTCAGTATTTCATCGTCAATAAGGAGGTCAGAGGGATTTAGTGAACCTGAAGTGAAGCATCGGATTCTATAACTAGTGTCACAGGAATGGTTCAAAACATAAACAGTAAGAGGATCAGTTTTCTTGTACTTAAGTCGGCATTGTGCCTTTTGTATTTAATCCGATGCAATTTCTGTGTTTCATCGTCAATAAGAAGGTCGGAGGGATACGGTAAACCTGAAGTGAAGCATCGGAATCTATAACTAGTGTCACAGAAATTGTTCAAAACATAGACAGTAAGAAGAGTCTGTTTTCTTGTACTAAAGTTGACATTGTGCCTTTTGTATTTAATTCCGATGCAATTTCTGTGTTTCATCGGTAATAAGAAGGTCAGAGGTATACAGTAAACCTGAAGTGAAGCATCGGAATCTATATCTAGTGTCACAGGTATTGTTCAAAACATAGACAGTAAGAAGAGTCAGTTTTCTTGTACTTATGTCGGCATTGTGCCTTTTGTATTTAATTCCGATGCAATTTCTGTGTTTCATCGTCAATAAGAAGGTCAGAGGGATACAGTAAACCTGAAGTGAAGCATCGGAATCTATAACTAGTGTCTCATTAATGGGTCAAGACATAGACAGTAATAAGATTCAGTTTTCTTGTACTTAAGTCGGCATTGTGCCTATTGTATTTAATTCCGAAGCAATTTCAGTGTTTCGTCGACAATAAGAAGGTCAGAGGGATACAGTGAACCTGAAGTGAAACATCTGATTCTATAACTAGTGCCACAGGAATGATTCAAAACATAGACAGTAAGAAGGTCAGTTTTCTTGTACTTAAGTCGGCATTGTGCCTTTTGTACTTAATCCGATGCAATTTCTGTGTTTCATCGTCAATTAGGAGGTCAGAGCGATACAGTAAACCTGCAGTGAAGCATCGGAATCTATAACTAGTGTCACATGAATGGTTCAAATCATAGACAGTAAGAAGAGTCAGTTTTCTTGCACTTAAGTCGGCATTGTGCATTTTATATTTCATTCCGATGCAATTGCTGTGTTTCATCGTCAATAAGAAGGTCATAGGGATACAGTAAAAATGAAGTGAAGCATCGGAATTTTTAACTAGTGTCACAGGAATGGTTCAAAACACAGACAGTAAGAAGTGTCAATTATCTTGTACTTAAGTCGGCATTGTGCCTTTTGTATTTAATTCCGAAGCAATTTCTGTGTTTCATCGTCAAGAAGAAGGTCAGAGGGATACAGTAAACCTGAAGTAAAGCATCGTAATCTATAACGAGTGTCACATGAATGGTTCAAAATATAGACAGTAAGAAGAGTCAGTTTTCTTGTACTTAAGTAGGCATTGTACCTTTTGTTTTTAATTCCGATGCAATTTCTGAGTTTTATCGTCAATAAGAAGGTCAGAGGGATACAATAAACCTGAAGTGAAGCATCGGAATCTATAATCAGTGTCACAGGAATGGTTCAAAACATAGACAGTATGAAGAGTAAGTTTTCTTGTGCTTAAGTCGGCATTGTGCCTTTTGGTTTTAATTCCGATGCAATTTCTGTGTTTCATCGTCAATAAGAAGGTCAGAGGCATACAGTAAACTTGAAGTGAAGCATCGGACTCTATAACTAGTGTCACAGGAATGGTTCAATACATAGACAGTAGGATTAGTCAGTTTACTTGTACTTAAGTCGCCATTGTGCCTCTTTATTTAAGTCTGATGTAATTTCAGTATTTCATCGTCAATAAGAAGGTCTGAGGGATTTAGTGAACCTGAAGTGAAGCATCGCATTCTATAACAAGTGTCACAGGATTGGTTCAAAACATAGGCAGTAAGAGGATCAGTTTTTTTGTACTTAAGTCGGCATTGTGCCTTTTGGATTTAACCCGATGCAATTTCTGTGTTTCATCGTCAATAAGAAGGTCGGAGGGGTACGTTAAACCTGAAGTGAAGCATCGGAATCTATATCTAGTGTCACAGGAATTGTTCAAAGCATAGACAGTAAGAAGAGTCAGTTTTCTTGTATTTAAGCCGGCATTGTGCCTTTTGTTTTTAATTCCGATGCAATTTCTGAGTTTCATCGTCAATAAGAAGGTCAGAGGGATACAATAAACCTGAAGTGAAGCATCGGAATCTATAATCAGTGTCACAGGAATGGTTCAAAACATAGACAGTATGAAGAGTAAGTTTTCTTGTGCTTAAGTCGGCATTGTGCCTTTTGGTTTTAATTCCGATGCAATTTCTGTGTTTCATCGTCAATAAGAAGGTCAGAGGCATACAGTAAACTTGAAGTGAAGCATCGGACTCTACAACTAGTGTCACAGGAATGGTTCAATACATAGACAGTAGGATTAGTCAGTTTACTTGTACTTAAGTCGCCATTGTGCCTCTTTATTTAAGTCTGATGTAATTTCAGTATTTCATCGTCAATAAGAAGGTCTGAGGGATTTAGTGAACCTGAAGTGAAGCATCGCATTCTATAACAAGTGTCACAGGATTGGTTCAAAACATAGGCAGTAAGAGGATCAGTTTTTTTGTACTTAAGTCGGCATTGTGCCTTTTGGATTTAACCCGATGCAATTTCTGTGTTTCATCGTCAATAAGAAGGTCGGAGGGGTACGTTAAACCTGAAGTGAAGCATCGGAATCTATATCTAGTGTCACAGGAATTGTTCAAAGCATAGACAGTAAGAAGAGTCAGTTTTCTTGTATTTAAGCCGGCATTGTGCCTTTTGTATTTAATTCCGATGGAATTTCTGTGTTTCATCGTCAATAAGTAGGTCAGAGGGATACAGTAAACCTGCAGTGAAGCATCGGAATCTATAACTAGTGTCACATGAATGGTTCAAAACATAGACAGTAAGAAGAGTCAGTTTCTTGTACTAAAGTTGACATTGTGCCTTTTGTATTTAATTCCGATGCAATTTCTGTGTTTCATCGTCAATAAGAAGGTCAGAGGCTTACAGTAATCCTGAAGCGAAGTATCGGAATCTACAACTAGTGTCACAGGAATGGTTCAAAACATAGACAGTAAGAAGAGTCAGTTTTCTTATACTTAAGTCATCTTTGTGCCTTTTGTATTTAATTCCGATGCAATTTCAGTGTTTCATCGTCAATAAGATGGTCAGAGGGATACAGTGAACCTGAAGTGAAGCATCGGAATCTATAACTAGTGTTACAGGAATGGTTCAAAGCATAGACAGTAAGAAGAGTCAGTTTTCTTGTACTTAAGTCGGCATTGTGCCTTTCGTATTTAATTCCGATGCAATGTCTGTGTTTCATCGTCAATAAGAAGGTCAGAGGGATACAGTAAACCTGAAGTGAAGCATCGGAATCTATAACTAGTGTCACAGGAATGGTTCAAAATATAGACAGTAAGAAGAGTCTGTTTTCTTGTACTTAAGTCGGCATTGTACCTGTTGTATTTAATTCCGATGCAATTTCTGTGTTTCATCGTCAATAAGAAGGTCAGAGGGATACAATAAACCTGAAGTGAAGCATCGGAAACTATAATTAGTGTCACAGGAATGGTTCAAAACATAGACAGTATGAAGAGTAAGTTTTCTTGTACCTAAGTCGGCATTGTGCTTTTTGTATATCTAATTCCGATGCAATTTCTGTGTTTCATCATCAATAAGAAGGTCAGAGGCATACAGTAAACCTGAAGTGAAGCATCGAAATCTATAACTAGTGTCACAGGAATGGTTCAATACATAGACAGCAAGAAGAGTCAGTTTACTTGTACTTAAGTCGGCATTGTGCCTCTTGTATATAAGTCCGATGCAATTTCAGTATTTCATCGTCAATAAGGAGGTCAGAGGGATTTAGTGAACCTGAAGTGAAGCATCGGATTCTATAACTAGTGTCACAGGAATGGTTCAAAACATAAACAGTAAGAGGATCAGTTTTCTTGTACTTAAGTCGGCATTGTGCCTTTTGTATTTAATCCGATGCAATTTCTGTGTTTCATCGTCAATAAGAAGGTCGGAGGGATACGGTAAACCTGAAGTGAAGCATCGGAATCTATAACTAGTGTCACAGAAATTGTTCAAAACATAGACAGTAAGAAGAGTCAGTTTTCTTGTACTAAAGTTGACATTGTGCCTTTTGTATTTAATTCCGATGCAATTTCTGTGTTTCATCGGTAATAAGAAGGTCAGAGGTATACAGTAAACCTGAAGTGAAGCATCGGAATCTATATCTAGTGTCACAGGTATTGTTCAAAACATAGACAGTAAGAAGAGTCAGTTTCCTTGTACTTATGTCGGCATTGTGCCTTTTGTATTTAATTCCGATGCAATTTCTGTGTTTCATCGTCAATAAGAAGGTCAGAGGGATACAGTAAACCTGAAGTGAAGCATCGGAATCTATAACTAGTGTCTCATTAATGGGTCAAGACATAGACAGTAATAAAAGTCAGTTTTCTTGTACTTAAGTCGGCATTGTGCCTTTTGTATTTAATTCCGTAGCAATTTCAGTGTTTCGTCGACAATAAGAAGGTCAGAGGGATACAGTGAACCTGAAGTGAAACATCTGATTCTATAACTAGTGCCACAGGAATGATTCAAAACATAGACAGTAAGAAGGTCAGTTTTCTTGTACTTAAGTCGGCATTGTGCATTTTATATTTCATTCCGATGCAATTGCTGTGTTTCATCGTCAATAAGAAGGTCATAGGGATACAGTAAAAATGAAGTGAAGCATCGGAATTTTTAACTAGTGTCACAGGAATGGTTCAAAACACAGACAGTAAGAAGTGTCAATTATCTTGTACTTAAGTCGGCATTGTGCCTTTTGTATTTAATTCCGAAGCAATTTCTGTGTTTCATCGTCAAGAAGAAGGTCAGAGGGATACAGTAAACCTGAAGTAAAGCATCGTAATCTATAACGAGTGTCACATGAATGGTTCAAAACATAGACAGTAAGAAGAGTCAGTTTCTTGTACTAAAGTTGACATTGTGCCTTTTGTATTTAATTCCGATGCAATTTCTGTGTTTCATCGTCAATAAGAAGGTCAGAGGCTTACAGTAATCCTGAAGCGAAGTATCGGAATCTACAACTAGTGTCACAGGAATGGTTCAAAACATAGACAGTAAGAAGAGTCAGTTTTCTTATACTTAAGTCATCTTTGTGCCTTTTGTATTTAATTCCGATGCAATTTCAGTGTTTCATCGTCAATAAGATGGTCAGAGGGATACAGTGAACCTGAAGTGAAGCATCGGAATCTATAACTAGTGTTACAGGAATGGTTCAAAGCATAGACAGTAGGATTAGTCAGTTTACTTGTACTTAAGTCGCCATTGTGCCTCTTTATTTAAGTCTGATGTAATTTCAGTATTTCATCGTCAATAAGAAGGTCTGAGGGATTTAGTGAACCTGAAGTGAAGCATCGCATTCTATAAGAAGTGTCACAGGATTGGTTCAAAACATAGGCAGTAAGAGGATCAGTTTTTTTGTACTTAAGTCGGCATTGTGCCTTTTGGATTTAACCCGATGCAATTTCTGTGTTTCATCGTCAATAAGAAGGTCGGAGGGGTACGTTAAACCTGAAGTGAAGCATCGGAATCTATAACTAGTGTCACAGGAATTGTTCAAAGCATAGACAGTAAGAAGAGTCAGTTTTCTTGTATTTAAGCCGGCATTGTGCCTTTTGTATTTAATTCCGATGGAATTTCTGTGTTTCATCGTCAATAAGTAGGTCAGTGGGATACAGTAAACCTGCAGTGAAGCATCGGAATCTATAACTAGTGTCACATGAATGGTTCAAAACATAGACAGTAAGAAGAGTCAGTTTCTTGTACTAAAGTTGACATTGTGCCTTTTGTATTTAATTCCGATGCAATTTCTGTGTTTCATCGTCAATAAGAAGGTCAGAGGCTTACAGTAATCCTGAAGCGAAGTATCGGAATCTACAACTAGTGTCACAGGAATGGTTCAAAATATAGACAGTAAGAAGAGTCTGTTTTCTTGTACTTAAGTCGGCATTGTACCTGTTGTATTTAATTCCGATGCAATTTCTGTGTTTCATCGTCAATAAGAAGGTCAGAGGGATACAATAAACCTGAAGTGAAGCATCGGAAACTATAATTAGTGTCACAGGAATGGTTCAAAACATAGACAGTATGAAGAGTAAGTTTTCTTGTACCTAAGTCGGCATTGTGCTTTTTGTATATCTAATTCCGATGCAATTTCTGTGTTTCATCATCAATAAGAAGGTCAGAGGCATACAGTAAACCTGAAGTGAAGCATCGAAATCTATAACTAGTGTCACAGGAATGGTTCAATACATAGACAGCAAGAAGAGTCAGTTTACTTGTACTTAAGTCGGCATTGTGCCTTTTGTATTTAATCCGATGCAATTTCTGTGTTTCATCGTCAATAAGAAGGTCGGAGGGATACGGTAAACCTGAAGTGAAGCATCGGAATCTATAACTAGTGTCACAGAAATTGTTCAAAACATAGACAGTAAGAAGAGTCTGTTTTCTTGTACTAAAGTTGACATTGTGCCTTTTGTATTTAATTCCGATGCAATTTCTGTGTTTCATCGGTAATAAGAAGGTCAGAGGTATACAGTAAACCTGAAGTGAAGCATCGGAATCTATATCTAGTGTCACAGGTATTGTTCAAAACATAGACAGTAAGAAGAGTCAGTTTTCTTGTACATATGTCGGCATTGTGCCTTTTGTATTTAATTCCGATGCAATTTCTCTGTTTCATCGTCAATAAGAAGGTCAGAGGGATACAGTAAACCTGAAGTGAAGCATCGGAATCTATAACTAGTGTCTCATTAATGGGTCAAGACACAGACAGTAATAAGAGTCAGTTTTCTTGTACTTAAGTCGGCATTGTGCCTTTTGTATTTAATTCCGAAGCAATTTCAGTGTTTCGTCGACAATAAGAAGGTCAGAGGGATACAGTGAACCTGAAGTGAAACATCTGATTCTATAACTAGTGCCACAGGAATGATTCAAAACATAGACAGTAAGAAGGTCAGTTTTCTTGTACTTAAGTCGGCATTGTGCCTTTTGTACTTAATCCGATGCAATTTCTGTGTTTCATCGTCAATTTGGAGGTCAGAGCGATACAGTAAACCTGCAGTGAAGCATCGGAATCTATAACTAGTGTCACATGAATGGTTCAAATCATAGACAGTAAGAAGAGTCAGTTTTCTTGCACTTAAGTCGGCATTGTGCATTTTATATTTCATTCCGATGCAATTGCTGTGTTTCATCGTCAATAAGAAGGTCATAGGGATACAGTAAAAATGAAGTGAAGCATCGGAATTTTTAACTAGTGTCACAGGAATGGTTCAAAACACAGACAGTAAGAAGTGTCAATTATCTTGTACTTAAGTCGGCATTGTGCCTTTTGTATTTAATTCCGAAGCAATTTCTGTGTTTCATCGTCAAGAAGAAGGTCAGAGGGATACAGTAAACCTGAAGTAAAGCATCGTAATCTATAACGAGTGTCACATGAATGGTTCAAAATATAGACAGTAAGAAGAGTCAGTTTTCTTGTACTTAAGTAGGCATTGTACCTTTTGTATTTAATTCCGATGCAATTTCTGAGTTTCATCGTCAATAAGAAGGTCAGAGGGATACAATAAACCTGAAGTGAAGCATCGGAATCTATAATCAGTGTCACAGGAATGGTTCAAAACATAGACAGTATGAAGAGTAAGTTTTCTTGTGCTTAAGTCGGCATTGTGCCTTTTGGTTTTAATTCCGATGCAATTTCTGTGTTTCATCGTCAATAAGAAGGTCAGAGGCATATAGTAAACTTGAAGTGAAGCATCGGACTCTATAACTAGTGTCACAGGAATGGATCAATACATAGACAGTAGGATTAGTCAGTTTACTTGTACTTAAGTCGCCATTGTGCCTCTTTATTTAAGTCTGATGTAATAACAGTATTTCATCGTCAATAAGAAGGTCTGAGGGATTTAGTGAACCTGAAGTGAAGCATCGCATTCTATAACAAGTGTCACAGGATTGGTTCAAAACATAGGCAGTAAGAGGATCAGTTTTTTTGTACTTAAGTCGGCATTGTGCCTTTTGGATTTAACCCGATGCAATTTCTGTGTTTCATCGTCAATAAGAAGGTCGGAGGGGTACGTTAAACCTGAAGTGAAGCATCGGAATCTATAACTAGTGTCACAGGAATTGTTCAAAGCATAGACAGTAAGAAGAGTCAGTTTTCTTGTATTTAAGCCGGCATTGTGCCTTTTGTATTTAATTCCGATGGAATTTCTGTGTTTCATCGTCAATAAGTAGGTCAGAGGGATACAGTAAACCTGCAGTGAAGCATCGGAATCTATAACTAGTGTCACATGAATGGTTCAAAACATAGACAGTAAGAAGAGTCAGTTTCTTGTACTAAAGTTGACATTGTGCCTTTTGTATTTAATTCCGATGCAATTTCTGTGTTTCATCGTCAATAAGAAGGTCAGAGGCTTACAGTAAACCTGAAGCGAAGTATCGGAATCTACAACTAGTGTCACAGGAATGGTTCAAAACATAGACAGTAAGAGGAGTCAGTTTTCTTATACTTAAGTCATCTTTGTGCCTTTTGTATTTAATTCCGATGCAATTTCAGTGTTTCATCGTCAATAAGATGGTCAGAGGGATACAGTGAACCTGAAGTGAAGCATCGGAATCTATAACTAGTGTTACAGGAATGGTTCAAAGCATAGACAGTAAGAAGAGTCAGTTTTCTTGTACTTAAGTCGGCATTGTGCCTTTCGTATTTAATTCTGATGCAATGTCTGTGTTTCATCGTCAATAAGAAGGTCAGAGGGATACAGTAAACCTGAAGTGAAGCATCGGAATCTATAACTAGTGTCACAGGAATGGTTCAAAATATAGACAGTAAGAAGAGTCTGTTTTCTTGTACTTAAGTCGGCATTGTGCCTTTTGTATTTAATTCCGATGCAATTTCTGTGTTTCATCGTCAATAAGAAGGTCAGAGGCATACAGTAAACCTGAACTGATGCATCGGAATCTATAACTAGTGTCACAGGAATTGTTCAAAACATAGACAGTAAGAAAAATCAGTTTTCATATACTTATGTCGGCTTTGTGCCTTTTGTATTTAATTCCGATGCAATTTCAGGGTTTCATCGTCAATAAGAAGGTCAGAGGGATACAGTGAACCTGATGTGAAGCATCGGAATCTATAACTAGTGTCACAGGAATGGTTCATAGCATAGACAGTAAGAATAGTCAGTTTTCTTGTACTTAAGTCGGCATTGTGCCTTTCGTATTTAATTCCGATGCAATTTCTGTGTTTCATCGTCAATAAGAAGGTCAGAGGGATACAGTAAACCTGAAGTGAAGCATCGGAATCTACAACTAGTGTCACAGGAATTGTTCACATCATAGACAGTAAGAAGACTCAGTTTTCTTGTACTTAAGTCGGCATTGTGCCTTTTGTATATAATTCCAATGCTGTTTCTGTGTTTCATCGTCAATAAGAAGGTCAGAGGGATACAGTAAACCTGCAGTGAAGCATCGGAATCTGTAACTAGTGTCACATGAATGGTTCAAATCATAGACAGTAAGAAGAGTCAGTTTTCATGTACTTAAGTCGGCATTGTGCCTTTTGTATTTAATTCCGATGCAATTTCTGTGTTTCATCGTCAATTAGAAGGTCAGAGCGATACAGTAAACCTGAAGTGAAGCATCGGAATCTATAACTGGTGTCACAGGAATGGATCAAAACATAGACAGTAAGAAGAGTCAGTTTTCTTATACATAAGTCGGCTTTCTGCCTTTTGTAATTAATTCCGATGCAATTTCAGTGTCTCATCGTCAATAGGAAGGTCAGAGGGATACAGTGAACCTGAAGTGAAGCATCGGAATCTATAACTAGTGTCACAGGAATGGTTCAAAGCATAGACAGTAAGAAGAGTTAGTTTTCTTGTACTTAAGTCGGCATTGTGCCTTTCGTATTTAATTACGATGCAATTTCTGTGTTTCATCGTCAATGAGAAGGTCAGAGGGATACAGTAAACCTGAAGTGAAGCATCGGAATCTATAACTGGTGTCACAGGAATGGTTCAAAACATAGACAGTAAAAAGAGTCAGTTTTCTTCTACTTAAGGCGGCATTGTGCCTTTTCTATTTAATTCCCATGCAATTTCTGTGTTTCATCGTCAATAAGAAGGTCAGAGGGATACAGTAAACCTGGAGTGAAGCATCTGAATCTCTAACTAGTGTCACAGGAATGGTTCAAAACATAGACAGTAAGAAGAGTCAGTTTTCTTGTACTTAAGTGGGCATTGTGCCTTTTGTTTTTAATTCCGATGCAAATTCTGTGTTTCATCGTGAATAAGAAGGTCAGAGGGATACAGTAAAGCTGAAGTGAAGCGTCGGAATCTATAACTAGTGTCACAGGAACGGTTGAAAACATAGACAGTAAGAAGAGTCAGTTTTTCTTGTACTTAAGTCGGCATTGTGCCTTTTATATTTAATTCCGATGCAATTTCTGTGTTCCATCGTCAATAAGATGGTCAGAGGGATACAGTAAACCTGAAGTGAAGCATCGGAATCTATAACTAGTGTCACAGGAATGGTTCAAAACATAGACAGGAAGAAGAGGCAGTTAACTTGTTCTTAAGTCGGCTTTGTGTATTTTGTATTTAATTTCGAAGCAATTTCTGCGTTTCATCGTCAATAAGAAAGTCAGAGGGATACAGTAAACCTGAAGAAAAGCATCGGAATCTATAACGAGTGTCACATGAATGGTTCAAAAGATAGACAGTAAGAAGAGTCTGTTATCTTGTACTTAAGTTGGCATTGTGCCTTTTGTATATAATTCCGATGCAATTTCAGTGTTTCACCGTCAATAAGAAGGTCAGAGGGATACAGTGAACCTGAAGTGAAGCATCGGAATCTATAACTAGTGTTACAGGAATGGTTCAAAGCATAGACAGTAAGAAGAGTCAGTTTTCTTGTACTTAAGTCGGCATTGTGCCTTTCGTATTTAATTCCGATGCAATGTCTGTGTTTCATCGTCAATAAGAAGGTCAGAGGGATACAGTAAACCTGAAGTGAAGCATCGGAATCTATAACTAGTGTCACATGAATGGTTCAAAATATAGACAGTAAGAAGAGTCTGTTTTCTTGTACTTAAGTCGGCATTGTGCCTTTTGTATTTAATTCCGATGCAATTTCTGTGTTTCATCGTCAATAGGAAGGTCAGAGGCATACAGTAAACCTGAACTGAAGCATCGGAATCTATAACTAGTGTCACAGGAATTGTTCAAAACATAGACAGTAAGAAAAATCAGTTTTCATATACTTATGTCGGCTTTGTGCCTTTTGTATTTAATTCCGATGCAATTTCAGGGTTTCATCGTCAATAAGAAGGTCAGAGGGATACAGTGAACCTGATGTGAAGCATCGGAATATATAACTAGTGTCACAGGAATGGTTCAAAGCATAGAGAGCAAGAATAGTCAGTTTTCTTGTACTTAAGTCGGCATTGTGCCTTTCGTATTTAATTCCGATGCAATTTCTGTGTTTCATCGTCAATAAGAAGGTCAGAAGGATACAGTAAACCTGAAGTGAAGCATCGGAATCTATAACTAGTGTCACAGGAATTGTTCACATCATAGACAGTAAAAAGAGTCAGTTTTCTTGTACTTAAGTCGGCATTGTGCATTTTGTATATAATTCCAATGCTATTTCTGTGTTTCATCGTCAATAAGAAGGTCAGAGGGATACAGTAAACCTGCAGTGAAGCATCGGAATCTGTAACTAGTGTCACATGAATGGTTCAAAACATAGACAGTAAGAAGAGTCAGTTTTCTTGTACTTAAGTCGGCATTGTGCCTTTTGTATTTAATTCCGATGCAATTTCTGTGTTTCATCGTCAATTAGAAGGTCAGAGCGATACAGTAAACCTGAAGTGAAGCATCGGAATCTATAACTAGTGTCACAGGAATGGATCAAAACATAGACAGTAAGAAGAGTCAGTTTTCTTATACTTAAGTCGGCTTTGTGCCTTTTGTAATTAATTCCGATGCAATTTCAGTGTCTCATCGTCAATAAGAAGGTCAGAGGGATACAGTGAACCTGAAGTGAAGCATCGGAATCTATAACTGGTGTCACAGGAATGGTTCAAAACATAGACAGTAAAAAGAGTCAGTTTTCTTCTACTTAAGGCGGCATTGTGCATTTTCTATTTAATTCCCATGCAATTTCTGTGTTTCATCGTCAATAAGAAGGTCAGAGGGATACAGTAAACCTGAAGTGAAGCATCGGAATCTATAACTAGTGTCACAGGAATTTTTCAAAACATAGACAGTAAGAAGAGTCAGTTTTCTTGTACTTAAGTCGGCATTGTGCCTTTTGTTTTTACTTCCGATGCAATTTCTGTGTTTCATCGTGAATAAGAAGGTCAGAGGGATACAGTAAAGCTGAAGTGAAGCGTCGGAATCTATAACTAGTGTCACAGGAATGGTTGAAAACATAGACAGTAAGAAGAGTCAGTTTTTCTTGTACTTAAGTCGGCATTGTGCCTTTTATATTTAATTCCGATGCAATTTCTGTGTTTCATCGTCAATAAGATGGTCAAAGGGATACAGTAAACCTGAAGTGAAGCATCGGAATCTATAACTAGTGTCACAGGAATGGTTCAAAACATAGACAGGAAGAAGAGGCAGTTAACTTGTTACTAAGTCGGCTTTGTGCATTTTGTATTTAATTTCGAAGCAATTTCTGTGTTTCATCGTCAATAAGAAAGTCAGAGGGATACAGTAAACCCGAAGAAAAGCATCGGAATCTATAACGAGTGTCACATGAATGGTTCAAAAGATAGACAGTAAGAAGAGTCTGTTATCTTGTACTTAAGTTGGCATTGTGCCTTTTGTATTTATTTCCGATGCAATTTCTGTGTTTCATCGTCAATAAGAAGGTCAGAGGGATACAGTAAACCTGAAGTGAAGCATCGGAATCTATAACTAGTGTCACAGGAATGGTTCAAAACATAGACAGTTAGAAGAGTCAGTTTTCTTGTACTTAAGTCGGCATTGTGCCTTTTGTATTTAATTCCGATGCAATTTCTGTGTTTCATCGTCAATAAGAAGGTCAGAGGCATAGAGTAAACCTGATGTGAAGCATCGGAATCTATAACTAGTGTCACAGGAATGGTTCAAAACATAGACAGTAAGAAGAGTCAGTTTTCTTGTACGTAAGTCGGCTCTGTGCCTTTTGTATTTAATTCCGATGCAATTTCAGTGTTTCACCGTCAATAAGAAGGTCAGAGGGATACAGTGAACCTGAAGTGAAGCATCGGAATCTATATCTAGTGTCACAGGAATGGTTCAAAACATAGACAGTAAGAAGAGTTAGTTTTCTTGTACTTAAGTCGGCATTGTGCCATTTTTATTTAATTCCGATGCAATGTCTGTGTTTCATCGTCAATAAGAAGGTCAGAGGGATACAGTAAACCTGAAGTGAAGCATCGGAATCTATAACTAGTGTCACAGGAATGGTTCAAAACATGGACAGTAAGAAGAGTCAGTTATCTTGTACTTAAGTCAGCATTGTGCCTTTTGTATTTCATTCCGATGCAATTTCTGTGTTTCATCGTCAATAAGAAGGTCAGAGGGATACAGTAAACCTGAAGTGAAGCATCGGAATCTATAACTAGTGTCACAGGAATAGTACAAAACATAGACAGTATGAAGAGTCAGTCTTCTTGTACATAAGTCGGCATTGTGCCTTTTGTATTTAATTCCGATGCAATTTCTGTGTTTCATCTTCAATAAGAAGGTCAGAGGAATACAGTAAACCTGAAGTGAATCATCGGGATCTATAACTAGTGTCACAGGAATGGTTCAAAGCATAGATAGTAGGAAGAGCCAGTCTTCTTGTTCTGGATTCGGCATTGTGCCTTTTGTGTTTAATTCCGATGCAATTTCTGTGTTTCATCGTCAATAAGAAGGTCAGAGCTATACAGTAAAGCTGACGTGAAGCATCGGAATCTCTAACTAGTGTCACAGGAACAGTTCAAAACATAGACAGTAAGAAGAGTCAGTTTTCTTGTATTTAAGACGGCATTGTGCCTTTTGTATTTAATTCCGATGTAATTTCTGTGTTTCATCTTCAATAAGAAGGGCTGAGTGATACAGTAAACATGAAGTGTAGCATCGGATTCTATTACTAGTGTCACAGGAATGGTTCAAAACATAGACAGTAGGAAGAGTCAGTTCTCTTGTACTGAAGTCGGCTTTGTGCTTTTGTATTTAATTCCGATGCAATTTCTGTGTTTCATCGTCAATAAGGAGGTCAGAGGGATACAGTAAACCTGAAGTGAAGCATCGGAATCTATAACTAGTGTCACGGGAATGCTTCAAAACATAGACAGTAAGAATAGTCAGTTCTCTTGTAGATAAGTCGGCATTGTGTCTTTTCTATTTAATTCTGATGCAATTTCTGTGTTTCATCGTCAATAATAAGGTCAGAGGTATACAGAAAACCTGAAGTGAAGCATCGGAATCTATAACTAGTGTCACAGGAATGGTTCAAATCATAGACAGTAAGAAGAGCCAGTTTTTTCGTACTTGAGTCGGCATTGTGCCTATGTATTTAATTCCGATGCAATTTCTGTGTTTCATCGTCAATAAGACGGTCAGAGGGATACAGTAAACCTCAAGTGAAGCATCGGGATCTATAACTACTGTCACAGGAATGGTTCAAAACATAGACAGTAGGAAGAGCCAGTCTTCTTGTTCTTGATTCGGCATTGTGCCTTCTTGTATTTAATTCCGATGCAATTTCTGTGTTTCATCGTCAATTCGAAGGTCGGAGGGATACAGTAATGCTGAAGTGAAGCATCGGAATCTATAACTAGTATCACAGGAATAGTACAAAACATAGACAGTATGAAGAGTCAGTCTTCTTGTACTTAAGTCGGCATTGTGCCTTTTATATTTAATTCCGATGCAATTTCTGTGTTCCATCTTCAATAAGAAGGTCAGAGGGATACAGTAAACCTGAAGTGAAGCATCGGGATCTATAACTTGTGTCACAGGAATGGTTCAAAACATAGACAGTAGGAAGAGCCAGTCTTCTTGTTCTTGATTCGGCATTGTGCCTTTTGTGTTTAATTCCGATGCAATTTCTGTGTTTCATCGTCAATAAGAAGGTCAGAGGGAGACAGTAAAGCTGAAGTGAAGCATCGGAATCTATAACTAGTGTCACAGGAATAGTTCAAAACATAGACAGTAAGAAGAGTCAGTTTTCTTGTACGTAAGATGGCATTTTGCCTTTTGTATTTAATTCCGATGTAATTTCTGTGTTTCATCTTCAATAAGAAGGGCTGAGGGATACAGTAAACATGAAGTGTAGCATCGGAATCTATTACTAGTGTCACAGGAATGGTTCAAAACATAGACAGTAGGAAGAGTCAGTTCTCTTGTACTGAAGTCAGCTTTGTGCTTTTGTATTTAATTCCGATGCAATTTCTGTGTTTCATCGTCAATAAGAAGGTCAGAGGGATACAGTAAACCTGAAGTGAAGCATCGGAATCTATAACTAGTGTCACAGGAATGGTTCAAACATAGACATTAAGAAGAGTCAGTTTTCTTGCACTTAAGTCGGCATTGTGCCTTTTATATTTCATTCCGATGCAATTGCTGTGTTTCATCGTCAATAAGAAGGTCAGAGGGATACAGTAAAAATGAAGTGAAGCATCGGAATTTTTAACTAGTGCCACAGGAATGGTTCAAAACACAGACTGTAAGAAGTGACAATTATCTTGTACCTAAGTCGGCATTGTGCCTTTTGTATTTAATACCGAAGCAATTTCTGTGTTTCATCGTCAAGAAGAAGGTCAGAGGGATACAGTAAACCTGAAGTAAAGCATCGTAATCTATAACGAGTGTCACATGAATGGTTCAAAATATAGACAGTAAGAAGAGTCAGATTTCTTGTACTTAAGTCGGCATTGTACCTGTTGTATTTAATTCCGATGCAATTTCTGTGTTTCATCGTCAATAAGAAGGTCAGAAGGATACAATAAACCTGAAGTGAAGCATCGGAAACTATAATTAGTATCACAGGAATGGTTCAAAACATAGACAGTATGAAGAGTAAGTTTTCTTGTACCTAAGTCGGCATTGTGCTTTTTGTATATCTAATTCCGATGCAATTTCTGTGTTTCATCATCAATAAGAAGGTCAGAGGCATACAGTAAACCTGAAGTGAAGCATCGAAATCTATAACTAGTGTCACAGGAATGGTTCAATACATAGACAGCAAGAAGAGTCAGTTTACTTGTACTTAAGTCGGCATTGTGCCTCTTGTATATAAGTCCGATGCAATTTCAGTATTTCATCGTCAATAAGGAGGTCAGAGGGATTTAGTGAACCTGAAGTGAAGCATCGGATTCTATAACTAGTGTCACAGGAATGGTTCAAAACATAAACAGTAAGAGGATCAGTTTTCTTGTACTTAAGTCGGCATTGTGCCTTTTGTATTAATTCCGATGCAATTTCTGTGTTTCATCGTCAATAAGAAGGTCGGAGGGATACGGTAAACCTGAAGTGAAGCATCGGAATCTATAACTAGTGTCACAGAAATTGTTCAAAACATAGACAGTAAGAAGAGTCTGTTTTCTTGTACTAAAGTTGACATTGTGCCTTTTGTATTTAATTCCGATGCAATTTCTGTGTTTCATCGGTAATAAGAAGGTCAGAGGTATACAGTAAACCTGAAGTGAAGCATCGGAATCTATATCTAGTGTCACAGGTATTGTTCAAAACATAGACAGTAAGAAGAGTCAGTTTTCTTGTACTTATGTCGGCATTGTGCCTTTTGTATTTAATTCCGATGCAATTTCTGTGTTTCATCGTCAATAAGAAGGTCAGAGGGATACAGTAAACCTGAAGTGAAGCATCGGAATCTATAACTAGTGTCTCATTAATGGGTCAAGACATAGACAGTAATAAGAGTCAGTTTTCTTGTACTTAAGTCGACATTGTGCCTTTTGTATTTAATTCCGAAGCAATTTCAGTGTTTCGTCGACAATAAGAAGGTCAGAGGGATACAGTGAACCTGAAGTGAAACATCTGATTCTATAACTAGTGCCACAGGAATGATTCAAAACATAGACAGTAAGAAGGTCAGTTTTCTTGTACTTAAGTCGGCATTGTGCCTTTTGTACTTAATCCGATGCAATTTCTGTGTTTCATCGTCAATTAGGAGGTCAGAGCGATACAGTAAACCTGCAGTGAAGCATCGGAATCTATAACTAGTGTCACATGAATGGTTCAAATCATAGACAGTAAGAAGAGTCAGTTTTCTTGCACTTAAGTCGGCATTGTGCATTTTATATTTCATTCCGATGCAATTGCTGTGTTTCATCGTCAATAAGAAGGTCATAGGGATACAGTAAAAATGAAGTGAAGCATCGGAATTTTTAACTAGTGTCACAGGAATGGTTCAAAACACAGACAGTAAGAAGTGTCAATTATCTTGTACTTAAGTCGGCATTGTGCCTTTTGTATTTAATTCCGAAGCAATTTCTGTGTTTCATCGTCAAGAAGAAGGTCAGAGGGATACAGTAAACCTGAAGTAAAGCATCGTAATCTATAACGAGTGTCACATGAATGGTTCAAAATATAGACAGTAAGAAGAGTCAGCTTTCTTGTACTTATGTAGGCATTGTACCTTTTGTTTTTAATTCCGATGCAATTTCTGAGTTTCATCGTCAATAAGAAGGTCAGAGGGATACAATAAACCTGAAGTGAAGCATCGGAATCTATAATCAGTGTCACAGGAATGGTTCAAAACATAGACAGTATGAAGAGTAAGTTTTCTTGTGCTTAAGTCGGCATTGTGCCTTTTGGTTTTAATTCCGATGCAATTTCTGTGTTTCATCGTCAATAAGAAGGTCAGAGGCATACAGTAAACTTGAAGTGAAGCATCGGACTCTATAACTAGTGTCACAGGAATGGTTCAATACATAGACAGTAGGATTAGTCAGTTTACTTGTACTTAAGTCACCATTGTGCCTCTTTATTTAAGTCTGATGTAATTTCAGTATTTCGTCGTCAATAAGAAGGTCTGAGGGATTTAGTGAACCTGAAGTGAAGCATCGCATTCTATAACAAGTGTCACAGGATTGGTTCAAAACATAGGCAGTAAGAGGATCAGTTTTTTTGTACTTAAGTCGGCATTGTGCCTTTTGGATTTAACCCGATGCAATTTCTGTGTTTCATCGTCAATAAGAAGGTCGGAGGGGTACGTTAAACCTGAAGTGAAGCATCGGAATCTATAACTAGTGTCACAGGAATTGTTCAAAGCATAGACAGTAAGAAGAGTCAGTTTTCTTGTATTTAAGCCGGCATTGTGCCTTTTGTATTTAATTCCGATGGAATTTCTGTGTTTCATCGTCAATAAGTAGGTCAGAGGGATACAGTAAACCTGCAGTGAAGCATCGGAATCTATAACTAGTGTCACATGAATGGTTCAAAACATAGACAGTAAGAAGAGTCAGTTTCTTGTACTAAAGTTGACATTGTGCCTTTTGTATTTAATTCCGATGCAATTTCTGTGTTTCATCGTCAATAAGAAGGTCAGAGGCTTACAGTAAACCTGAAGCGAAGTATCGGAATCTACAACTAGTGTCACAGGAATGGTTCAAAACATAGACAGTAAGAAGAGTCAGTTTTCTTATACTTAAGTCATCTTTGTGCCTTTTGTATTTAATTCCGATGCAATTTCAGTGTTTCATCGTCAATAAGATGGTCAGAGGGATACAGTGAACCTGAAGTGAAGCATCGGAATCTATAACTAGTGTTACAGGAATGGTTCAAAGCATAGACAGTAAGAAGAGTCAGTTTTCTTGTACTTAAGTCGGCATTGTGCCTTTCGTATTTAATTCCGATGCAATGTCTGTGTTTCATCGTCGATAAGAAGGTCAGAGGGATACAGTAAACCTGAAGTGAAGCATCGGAATCTATAACTAGTGTCACAGGAATGGTTCAAAATATAGACAGTAAGAAGAGTCTGTTTTCTTGTACTTAAGTCGGCATTGTGCCTTTTGTATTTGATTCCGATGCAATTTCTGTGTTTCATCGTCAATAAGAAGGTCAGAGGCATACAGTAAACCTGAACTGAAGCATCGGAATCTATAACTAGTGTCACAGGAATTGTTCAAAACATAGACAGTAAGAAAAATCAGTTTTCATATACTTATGTCGGCTTTGTGAGTTTTGTATTTAATTCCGATGCAATTTCAGGGTTTCATCGTCAATAAGAAGGTCAGAGGGATACAGTGAACCTGATGTGAAGCATCGGAATCTATAACTAGTGTCACAGGAATGGTTCAAAGCATAGACAGTAAGAATAGTCAGTTTTCTTGTACTTAAGTCGGCATTGTGCCTTTCGTATTTAATTCCGATGCAATTTCTGTGTTTCATCGTCAATAAGAAGGTCAGAGGGATACAGTAAACCTGAAGTGAAGCATCGGAATCTACAACTAGTGTCACAGGAATTGTTCACATCATAGACAGTAAGAAGACTCAGTTTTCTTGTACTTAAGTCGGCATTGTGCCTTTTGTATATAATTCCAATGCTATTTCTGTGTTTCATCGTCAATAAGAAGGTCAGAGGGATACAGTAAACCTGAAGTGAAGCATCGGAATCTGTAACTAGTGTCACATGAATGGTTCAAATCATAGACAGTAAGAAGAGTCAGTTTTCATGTACTTAAGTCGGCATTGTGCCTTTTGTATTTAATTCCGATGCAATTTCTGTGTTTCATCGTCAATTAGAAGGTCAGAGCGATACAGTAAACCTGAAGTGAAGCATCGGAATCTATAACTGGTGTCACAGGAATGGATCAAAACATAGACAGTAAGAAGAGTCAGTTTTCTTATACATAAGTCGGCTTTCTGCCTTTTGTAATTAATTCCGATGCAATTTCAGTGTCTCATCGTCAATAGGAAGGTCAGAGGGATACAGTGAACCTGAAGTGAAGCATCGGAATCTATAACTAGTGTCGCAGGAATGGTTCAAAGCATAGACAGTAAGAAGAGTTAGTTTTCTTGTACTTAAGTCGGCATTGTGCCTTTCGTATTTAATTACGATGCAATTTCTGTGTTTCATCGTCAATGAGAAGGTCAGAGGGATACAGTAAACCTGAAGTGAAGCATCGGAATCTATAACTGGTGTCACAGGAATGGTTCAAAACATAGACAGTAAAAAGGGTCAGTTTTCTTCTACTTAAGGCGGCATTGTGCCTTTTCTATTTAATTCCCATGCAATATCTGTGTTTCATCGTCAATAAGAAGGTCAGAGGGATGCAGTAAACCTGGAGTGAAGCATCTGAATCTCTAACTAGTGTCACAGGAATGGTTCAAAACATAGACAGTAAGAAGAGTCAGTTTTCTTGTACTTAAGTGGGCATTGTGCCTTTTGTTTTTAATTCCGATGCAAATTCTGTGTTTCATCGTGAATAAGAAGGTCAGAGGGATACAGTAAAGCTGAAGTGAAGCGTCGGAATCTATAACTAGTGTCACAGGAACGGTTGAAAACATAGACAGTAAGAAGAGTCAGTTTTTCTTGTACTTAAGTCGGCATTGTGCCTTTTATATTTAATTCCGATGCAATTTCTGTGTTTCATCGTCAATAAGATGGTCAGAGGGATACAGTAAACCTGAAGTGAAGCATCGGAATCTATAACTAGTGTCACAGGAATGGTTCAAAACATAGACAGGAAGAAGAGGCAGTTAACTTGTTCTTAAGTCGGCTTTGTGTATTTTGTATTTAATTTCGAAGCAATTTCTGCGTTTCATCGTCAATAAGAAAGTCAGAGGGATACAGTAAACCTGAAGAAAAGCATCGGAATCTATAACGAGTGTCACATGAATGGTTCAAAAGATAGACAGTAAGAAGAGTCTGTTATCTTGTACTTAAGTTGGCATTGTGCCTTTTGTATATAATTCCGATGCAATTTCAGTGTTTCACCGTCAATAAGAAGGTCAGAGGGATACAGTGAACCTGAAGTGAAGCATCGGAATCTATAACTAGTGTTACAGGAATGGTTCAAAGCATAGACAGTAAGAAGAGTCAGTTTTCTTGTACTTAAGTCGGCATTGTGCCTTTCGTATTTAATTCCGATGCAATGTCTGTGTTTCATCGTCAATAAGAAGGTCAGAGGGATACAGTAAACCTGAAGTGAAGCATCGGAATCTATAACTAGTGTCACATGAATGGTTCAAAATATAGATAGTAAGAAGAGTCTGTATTCTTGTACTTAAGTCGGCATTATGCCTTTTGTATTTAATTCCGATGCAATTTCTGTGTTTCATCGTCAATAAGAAGGTCAGAGGCATACAGTAAACCTGAACTGAAGCATCGGAATCTATAACTAGTGTCACAGGAATTGTTCAAAACATAGACAGTAAGAAAAATCAGTTTTCATATACTTATGTCGGCTTTGTGCCTTTTGTATTTAATTCCGATGCAATTTCAGGGTTTCATCGTCAATAAGAAGGTCAGAGGGATACAGTGAACCTGATGTGAAGCATCGGAATCTATAACTAGTGTCACAGGAATGGTTCAAAGCATAGAGAGCAAGAATAGTCAGTTTTCTTGTACTTAAGTCGGCATTGTGCCTTTCGTATTTAATTCCGATGCAATTTCTGTGTTTCATCGTCAATTAGAAGGTCAGAAGGATACAGTAAACCTGAAGTGAAGCATCGGAATCTATAACTAGTGTCACAGGAATTGTTCACATCATAGACAGTAAAAAGAGTCAGTTTTCTTGTACTTAAGCCGGCATTGTGCATTTTGTATATAACTCCAATGCTATTTCTGTGTTTCATCGTCAATAAGAAGGTCAGAGGGATACAGTAAACCTGCAGTGAAGCATCGGAATCTGTAACTAGTGTCACATGAATGGTTCAAAACATAGACAGTAAGAAGAGTCAGTTTTCTTGTACTTAAGTCGGCATTGTGCCTTTTGTATTTAATTCCGATGCAATTTCTGTGTTTCATCGTCAATTAGAAGGTCAGAGCGATACAGTAAACCTGAAGTGAAGCATCGGAATCTATAACTAGTGTCACAGGAATGGATCAAAACATAGACAGTAAGAAGAGTCAGTTTTCTTATACTTAAGTCGGCTTTGTGCCTTTTGTAATTAATTCCGATGCAATTTCAGTGTCTCATCGTCAATAAGAAGGTCAGAGGGATACAGTGAACCTGAAGTGAAGCATCGGAATCTATAACTGGTGTCACAGGAATGGTTCAAAACATAGACAGTAAAAAGAGTCAGTTTTCTTCTACTTAAGGCGGCATTGTGCCTTTTCTATTTAATTCCCATGCAATTTCTGTGTTTCATCGTCAATAAGAAGGTCAGAGGGATACAGTAAACCTGAAGTGAAGCATCGGAATCTATAACTAGTGTCACAGGAATGGTTCAAAACATAGACAGTAAGAAGAATCAGTTTTCTTGTACTAAAGTCGGCATTGTGCCTTTTGTTTTTAATTCCGATGCAATTTCTGTGTTTCATCGTGAATAAGAAGGTCAGAGGGATACAGTAAAGCTGAAGTGAAGCGTCGGAATCTATAACTAGTGTCACAGGAATGGTTGAAAACATAGACAGTAAGAAGAGTCAGTTTTTCTTGTACTTAAGTCGGCATTGTGCCTTTTATATTTAATTCCGATGCAATTTATGTGTTTCATCGTCAATAAGATGGTCAGAGGGATACAGTAAACCTGAAGTGAAGCATCGGAATCTATAACTAGTGTCACAGGAATGGTTCAAAACATAGACAGTAAGAAGAGTCAGTTTTCTTGTACGTAAGTCGGCTCTGTGCCTTTTGTATTTAATTCCGATGCAATTTCAGTGTTTCACCGTCAATAAGAAGGTCAGAGGGATACAGTGAACCTGAAGTGAAGCATCGGAATCTATATCTAGTGTCACAGGAATGGTTCAAAACATAGACAGTAAGAAGAGTTAGTTTTCTTGTACTTAAGTCGGCATTGTGCCATTTTTATTTAATTCCGATGCAATGTCTGTGTTTCATCGTCAATAAGAAGGTCAGAGGGATACAGTAAACCTGAAGTGAAGCATCGGAATCTATAACTAGTGTCACAGGAATGGTTCAAAACATGGACAGTAAGAAGAGTCAGTTATCTTGTACTTAAGTCAGCATTGTGCCTTTTGTATTTCATTCCGATGCAATTTCTGTGTTTCATCGTCAATAAGAAAGTCAGAGGGATACAGTAAACCTGAAGTGAAGCATCGGAATCTATAACTAGTGTCACAGGAATAGTACAAAACGTAGACAGTATGAAGAGTCAGTCTTCTTGTACTTAAGTCGGCATTGTGCCTTTTGTATTTAATTCCGATGCAATTTCTGTGTTTCATCTTCAATAAGAAGGTCAGAGGGATACAGTAAACCTGAAGTGAATCATCGGGATCTATAACTAGTGTCACAGGAATGGTTCAAAGCATAGATAGTAGGAAGAGCCAGTCTTCTTGTTCTGGATTCGGCATTGTGCCTTTTGTGTTTAATTCCGATGCAATTTCTGTGTTTCATCGTCAATAAGAAGGTCAGAGCTATACAGTAAAGCTGACGTGAAGCATCGGAATCTATAACTAGTGTCACAGGAATAGTTCAAAACATAGACAGTAAGAAGAGTCAGTTTTCTTGTATTTAAGACGGCATTGTGCCTTTTGTATTTAATTCCGTTGTAATTTCTGTGTTTCATCTTCAATAAGAAGGGCTGAGGGATACAGTAAACATGAAGTGTAGCATCGGATTCTATTACTAGTGTCACAGAAATGGTTCAAAACATAGACAGTAGGAAGAGTCAGTTCTCTTGTACTGAAGTCGGCTTTGTGCTTTTGTATTTAATTCCGATGCAATTTCTGTGTTTCATCGTCAATAAGGAGGTCAGAGGGATACAGTAAACCTGAAGTGAAGCATCGGAATCTATAACTAGTGTCACGGGATTGCTTCAAAACATAGACAATAAGAATAGTCAGTTATCTTGTAGATAAGTCGGCATTGTGTCTTTTCTATTTAATTCTGATGCAATTTCTATGTATCATCGTCAATAAGAAGGTCAGAGGGATACAGTAAACCTCAAGTGAAGCATCGGGATCTATAACTACTGTCACAGGAATGGTTCAAAACATAGACAGTAGGAAGAGCCAGTCTTCTTGTTCTTGATTCGGCATTGTGCCTTCTTGTATTTAATTCCGATGCAATTTCTGTGTTTCATCGTCAATTCGAAGGTCGGAGGGATACAGTAATGCTGAAGTGAAGCATCGGAATCTATAACTAGTATCACAGGAATAGTACAAAGCATAGACAGTATGAAGAGTCAGTCTTCTTGTACTTAAGTCGGCATTGTGCCTTTTATATTTAATTCCGATGCAATTTCTGTGTTCCATCTTCAATAAGAAGGTCAGAGGGATACAGTAAACCTGAAGTGAAGCATCGGGATCTATAACTAGTGTCACAGGAATGGTTCAAAACATAGACAGTAGGAAGAGCCAGTCTTCTTGTTCTTGATTCGGCATTGTGCCTTTTGTGTTTAATTCCGATGCAATTTCTGTGTTTCATCGTCAATAAGAAGGTCAGAGGGGGACAGTAAAGCTGAAGTGAAGCTTCGGAATCTATAACTAGTGTCACGGGATTGCTTCAAAACATAGACAATAAGAATAGTCAGTTATCTTGTAGATAAGTCGGAATTGTGTCTTTTCTATTTAATTCTGATGCAATTTCTATGTATCATCGTCAATAAGAAGGTCAGAGGGATACAGTAAACCTGAAGAGAAGCATCGGAATCTATAACTAGTGTCACAGGAATGGTTCAAAACATAGACAGTAGTAAGAGCCAGTCTTCTTGTACTTGAGTCGGAATTGTGCCTTTTGTATTTAATTCCGATGCAATATGTGTTTTTCATCGTCAATAAGAAGGTCAGAGCGATACAGTAAACCTGAAGTGAAGCATCGGAATCTATAATTAGTGTCACAGGAATAGTTCAAAACGTAGACAGTAAGAAGAGTCAGTCTTCTTGTACTCAAGTCGGTATTGTGCCTTTTGTAATTAATTCCGTTGCAATTTCTGTGTTTTAACGTCAATAAGAAGGTCAGAGGGATGCAGTAAACCTGAAGTGAAGCATCGGAATCTATACCTAGTGTCACAGGATTGGTTCAAAACATAGACAGTAAGAAGAGTCAGTTTTCTTGTACTTAATTCGGCAATGTGCCTTTTGTATTTAATTCCGATGCAATTTCTGTGTTTCATCGTCAATAAGAAGGTCAGAGCGATACAGTAAACCTGAAGTGAAGCGTCGGAATCGATAACTAGTGTCACAGGAATGGTTCAAAGCATAGACAGTAAGAAGAGTCAGACTTCTTGCACTTAAGTCGGCATTGTGACTTTTGTATTTAATTCCGATGCAATTTCTGTGTTTCATTGTCAATAAGAAGGTCAGAGGTATACAGTGAACCTGAAGTGAAGCATCGAAATCTATAACTAGTGTCACAGGAATGGTTCAAAACAAAGACGGTAAGAAGAGTCGGATTTCTTGTACTTAAGTCGGCATTTTGCCTTTTGCATTTAATTCCGCTGCAATTTATGTGTTTCATCGTCAGTAAGATGGTCGGAGGGATACAGTAAACCTGAAGTGAGGCATCGGGATCTATAACTAGTGTCACAGGAATGGTTCAAATCATAGACAGTAAGAAGAGCCAGTCTTCTTGTACTTGAGTCGGCATTGTGCCTTTTGTATTTAATTCCGATGCTATTTCTGTCTTTCATCGTCAATAAGAAGGTCAGAGGGATACAGTAAACCAGAAGTGAAGCATCGGAATCTATAACTAGTGTCACGGGAATGCTTCAAAACATAGACCGTAAGAAGAGTCAGTTTTCTTGTATTTAAGTCGGAATTGTGATTTTTCTATTTAATTCTGATGCAATTTCTGTGTTTCATCGTCAATAAGAAGGTCAGAGGGATACAGTAAACCTGAAGTGAAGCATCGGAATCTATAACTAGTGTCACAGGAATGGTTCAAATCATAGACAGTAAGAAGAGCCAGTTTTCTTGTACTTGAGTCGGCATTGTGCCTATGTATTTAATTCCGATGCAATTTCTGTGTTTCATCGTCAATAAGACGGTCAGAGGGATACTGTAAACCTGAAGTGAAGCATCGGGATCTATAACTAGTGTCACAGGAATGGTTCAAAACATAGACAGTAGGAAGAGCAAGTCTTCTTGTTCTTGATTCGGTATTGTGCCTTCTTGTATTTAATTCCGATGCAATTTCTGTGTGTCATCGTCAATACGAAGGTCGGAGGGATACAGTAAAGCTGATGTGAAGCATCAGAATCTATAACTAGTGTCACAGGAATAGTACAAAACATAGACAGTATGAAGAGTCTGTCTTCTTGTACATAAGTCGGCATTGTGCCTTTAGTATTTAATTCCGATTCAATTTCTGTGTTTCATCTTCAATAAGAAGGTCAGAGGGATACAGTAAACCTGAAGTGAATCATCGGGATCTATAACTAGTGTCACAGGAATGGTTCAAAGCATAGACAGTAGGAAGAGCCAGTCTTCTTGTTCTGGATTCGGCATTGTGCCTTTTGTGTTTAATTCCGATGCAATTTCTGTGTTTCATCGTCAATACGAAGGTCAGAGCTATACAGTAAAGCTGACGTGAAGCATCGGAATATATAACTAGTGTCACAGGAATAGTTCAAATCATAGACAGTAAGAAGAGTCAGTTTTCTTGTACTTAAGACGGCATTGTGCCTTTTGTATTTAATTCCGATGTAATTTCTTTGTTTCATCTTCAATAAGAAGGGCTGAGGGATACAGTTAACATGAAGTGTAGCATCGGAATCTATTACTAGTGTCACAGGAATGGTTCAAAACATAGACAGTAGGAAGAGTCAGTTCTCTTGTACTGAAGTCGGCTTTGTGCTTTTGTATTTAATTCCGATGCAATTTCTGTGTTTCATCGTCAATAAGGAGGTCAGAGGGATACAGTAAACCTGAAGTGAAGCATCGGAATCTATAACTAGTGTCACGGGAATGCTTCAAAACATATACAGTAAGAATAGTCAGTTCTCTTGTAGATAAGTCGGCATTGTGTCTTTTCTATTTATTTCTGATGCAATTTCTGTGTTTCATCGTCAATAAGAAGGTCAGAGGGATACAGAAAACCTGAAGTGAAGCATCGGAATCTATAACTAGTGTCACAGGAATAGTTCAAAACATAGACAGTAAGAAGAGTCAGTTTTCTTGTACGTAAGATGGCATTTTGCATTTTGTATTTAATTCCGATGTAATTTCTGTGTTTCATCTTCAATAAGAAGGGCTGAGGGATACAGTAAACATGAAGTGTAGCATCGGAATCTATTACTAGTGTCACAGGAATGGTTCAAAACATAGACAGTATTAAGAGTCAGTTCTCTTGTACTGAAGTCGGCTTTGTGCTTTTGTATTTAATTCCGATGCAATTTCTGTGTTTCATCGTCAATAAGAAGGTCAGAGGGATACAGTAAACCTGAAGTGAAGCTTCGGAATCTATAACTAGTGTCACGGGAATGCTTCAAAACATAGACAATAAGAATAGTCAGTTCTCTTGTAGATAAGTCGGCATTGTGTCTTTTCTATTTAATTCTGATGCAATTTCTATGTATCATCGTCAATAAGAAGATCAGAGGGATACAGTAAACCTGAAGAGAAGCATCGGAATCTATAACTAGTGTCACAGGATTGGTTCAAAACATAGACAGTAAGAAGAGCCATTCTTCTTGTACTTGAGTCGGCATTGTGCCTATGTAATTAATTCCGATGCTATTTCTGTGTTTCATCGTTGATAAGACGGTCAGAGGGATACAGTAAACCTGAAGTGAAGCATCGGAATCTATAACTAGTGGCACAGGAATGGTTCAAAACATAGACAGTAGTAAGAGCCAGTCTTCTTGTACTTGAGTCGGAATTGTGCCTTTTGTATTTAATTCCGATGCAATATGTGTGTTTCATCGTCAATAAGAAGGTCAGAGGGATACAGTAAACCTGAAGTGAAGCATCGGAATCTATAATTAGTGTCACTGGAATAGTTCAAAACGTAGACAGTAAGAAGAGTCAGTCTTCTTGTACTTAAGTCGGCATTGTGCCTTTTGTAATTAATTCCGTTGCAATTTCTGTGTTTCATCGTCAATAAGAAGGTCAGAGGGATGCAGTAAACCTGAAGTGAAGCATCGGAATCTATACCTAGTGTCACAGGATTGGTTCAAAACATAGACAGTAAGAAGAGTCAGTTTTCTTGTACTTAATTCGGCAGTGTGCCTTTTGTATTTAATTCCGATGCAATTTCTGTGTTTCATCGTCAATAAGAAGGTCAGAGCGATACAGTAAACCTGAAGTGAAGCGTCGGAATCGATAACTAGTGTCACAGGAATGGTTCAAAGCATAGACAGTACGAAGAGTCAGATCTCTTGCACTTAAGTCGGCATTGTGACTTTTGTATTTAATTCCAATGCAATTTCTGTGTTTCATTGTCAATAAGAAGGTCAGAGGGATACAGTGAACCTGAAGTGAAGCATCGAAATCTATAACTAGTGTCACAGGAATGGTTCAAAACAAAGACGGTAAGAAGAGTCGGATTTCTTGTACTTATGTCGGCATTTTGCCTTTTGCATTTAATTCCGCTGCAATTTATGTGTTTCATCGTCAGTAAGATGGTCAGAGGGATACAGTAAACCTGAAGTGTAGCATCGGAATGCGTAACTAGTGTCACTGGAGTGGTTCAAAACCTAGACACTAAGAAGAGTCAGTTTTCTTGTACTTAAGTCGGCATTGTGCCTATTCTATTTCATTCCGATGCTATTTCTTTGTTTCGTCGTCAATAAGATGATCCAAGGGATACAGTAAACCTGAAGTGAAGCATCGGAATCTAAAACCGGTCTTACAGGAAAGTTTCAAAACATAGACAGTAAGAAGAGCCAGTCTTCTTGTACTTGAGTTGGCATTGTGCCTTTTGTATTTAATTCCGATGCAAATTCTTTGTTTCATCGTCAATAAGAAGGTCCAAGTAAAACAGTAAACATATAGTAAAGCATCGGAATCTAAAACTGGTCTCACAGGAAATGTTCAAAAGATAGTCAGTAAGAAGAGTCAGTCTTCTTGTACTTAAGTAGGCATTGTGCCTTTTGTATATAATTCCGATGCAATTTCTGTGTGTAATCGTCAGTAAGAAGGTCCAAGGGATACAGTAAACATATAGTGAGGCATCGGAATCTAAAACTGGTACAACAGGAAATGTTCAAAAGATAGTAAGTAAGAAGAGTCAGTCTTCTTGTACTTAAGTCGGCACTGTGCCTTTTGTATTTAATTCCGATGCAAATTCTTTGTTTCATCGTCAATAAGAAGGTCAGAGGCATTCAGAAACCTGAAGTGAAGCATCGAAATCTATAACTAGTGGCACAGGAATGGTTCAAAACATAGACAGTAAGAGGAGTCAGTTTTCTTGTACTTAAGTCGGCATTGTGCCTTTTGTATTTAATTCCGAAGGAATTTCAGTGTTTCATCGTCAATAAGAAGGTCAGAGGGATACAGTGATCCTGAAGTGAAGCATCGGAATGTATAACTAGTGTCACAGGAATGGTTCAAAACTTAGACAGTAAGAAGAGTCAGTTTTCTTGTACTTAAGTTGGCATTGTGCCATTTGTATTTCACTCCGATGCAATTTCTTTGTTTCATCGTCAATAAGAAGGTCGGAGGGATACAGTAAACCTGAAGTGAAGCATCGGAATCGATAACTAGTGTCACAAGAATGGTTCAAAACAAAGACAGTAAGAAGAGTCGGATTTCTTGTACTTAAGTCGGCATTTTGCCTTTTGTATTTAATTGCGCTGCAATTTCTGTGTTTCATCGTCAATAAGAAGGCCAGAGAGATGTAGTATACCTGAAGTGAAGCATCGGAATCTATAACTAGTGTCACAGGAATGGTTCACAACATACGCAGTGCGAAGAGTCAGTTTTTTTGTACTTAAGTCCGCATTGTGCCTTTTCTATTTAATTCCGATGCAATTTCTGTGTTCCATCGTCAATATGAAGGTCCAAGGGATACAGTAAACATATAGTGAAGCATCGGAATCTAAAACTGGTCTCACAGGAAATGTTCAAAGATAGTCAGTAAGAAGAGTCAGTCTTCTAGTACATAAGTCGGTGTTGTGCCTTTTGTATTTAATTCCGATGCCATTTCTGTGTTTCATCGTCAATAAGAAGGTCCAAGGGATACAGTAAACATATAGTGAAGCATCAGAATCTAAAACTGGTCTCACAGGAAATGTTCAAAACATAGAAAGTAAGAAGAGTCAGTTTTCTTGTACTTAAGTCAGCATTGTGCCTTTGTATTTAATTCCGCTGCAATTTCTGTGTTTCATCGTCAATAAGAAGGTCACAGGGTTACAGTACACATGAAGTGAAGCATCGGAATGTGTAACTAGTGACACAGGAATGGTTCAAATCATAGACAGTAAGAAGAGTCAGTTTTCTTGTACTTAAGTTGGCATTGTGCCTTTTGTATTTAACTCCGATGCAATTTCTGTGTTTCATCGTCAATAAGAAGGTCAGAGGGATACAGTAATCCTGAAGTGAAGCATCGGAATCTATAACTAGTGTCACATAATGGTTCGAAACATAGACAGTCAGAAGAGTCAGTTTTCTTGTACTTATGTCGGCATTGTGCCTTTTCTATTTAAATCTGAATCAATTTCTGTGTTTCATCGGCAATAAGAAGGTCAGAGGGATGCAGTAAACCTGAAGTGAAGCATCGGAATCTATAACTAGTGTCACAGGAATGGTTTTAAACATAGACAGTAGGAAGAGTCAGTCTTCTTGTCCTTAAGTCGCCATTGTGCCTTTTGTGTTTAATTCCGATGCAATTTCTGTGTTTCATCGTCAATAAGAAGGTCAGAGGGTTACAGCAAACCTGAAGTGAAGCATCGGAATCTATAACTCGTGTCACAGGAATGGTTCAAAACATTGGCAGTAAGAAGAGTCAGTTTTCTTGTACTTAATTGGGCATTGTGCCTTTTGTATTTAATTCCGATGCAATCTCTGTGTTTCATCGTCAATAAGAAGGTCAGAGGGTTACACTAAATCTGAAGTGAAGCATCGGAATCTGTAACTAGTGTCACGGGAATGGTTCAAAGCATAGACAGTTAGAAGAGTCTGTCTTCTTGTACTTAAGTCGGCATTGTGCCTTTTTATTTAATTCCGATGCAATTTCTGTGTTTCATCGTCAATAAGAAGGTAAGAGGGATACAGTAAACCTGAAGTGAAGCATCAGAATCTATAACTAGTGTCACAGGAATGGTTCAAAACATAGACAGTAAGAAGAGCCAGTCTTCTTGTACTTAAGTCGGCATTGTGCCTTTTGTATTTAATTCCGATGCAGTTACTGTGTTTCATCGTCAATACGAAGGTCAGTGGGATACAGTAAACCCGAAGTGAAGCATCGGAATCTACAACTAGTGTCACAGGAATGGTTCAAAACATAGACAGTAGGAAGAGTAGTTCTCTTGTACTTAATTCGGCATTGTGCTTTTGTATTTGATTACGTTGCAATTTCTGTGTTTCATCGTCAAAAAGAAAGTCAGAGGGATACAGTAAACCTGAAGTGAATCATCGGAATCTATAACTAGTGTCACGGGAAAGCTTCAAAACATAGACAGTAAGAAGAGTCAGTTTTCTTGTACTTAATTTGGCATTGTGCCTTTTGTATTTAATTCCGATGCAATATCTGTGTTTCATCGTCAATAAGAAGGTCAGAGGGATACACTAAATCTGAAGTGAAGCATCGGAATCTGTAACTAGTTTCACGGGAATGGTTCAAAACATAGACAGTTAGAAGAGTCAGTTCTCTTGTACTTAAGTCGGCATTGTGCCTTTTCTATTTAATTCCGATGCAATTTCTGTGTTTCATCGTAAATAAGAAGGTCAGAGGGATACAGTTAACCTGAAATGAAGCATCGGAATCTATAACTATTGTCACAGGAATGGTTCAAAACATAGACAGTAAGAAGAGCCAGTCTTCCTGTACTTGAGTCACAATTGTGCCTATGTATTTAATTCCGATGCAATTTCTGTGTTTCCTCGTCAATAAGAAGGTAAGAGGGATACAGTAAACCTGAAGTGAAGCATCGGAATCTACAACTAGTGTCACAGGAATGGTTCAAAACATAGACAGTAAGAAGAGCCAGACTTCTTGTACATAAGTCATCATTGTGCCTTTTGAATTTAATTCCGATGCAGTTTCTGTGTTTCATCGTCAATACGAAGGTCAGTGGGATACAGTAAACCCGAAGTGAAGCATCGGAATCGACAACTTGTGTCACAGGAATGGTTCAAAACATAGACAGTAGGAAGAGTAGTTCTCTTGTACTTAATTCGGCATTGTGCTTTTGTATTTGATTACGATGCAATTTCTGTGTTTCATCGTCAATAAGAAAGTCAGAGGGATACAGTGAACCTGAAGTGAATCATCGGAATCTATAACTAGTGTCACGGGAAAGCTTCAAAACATAGACAGTAAGAAGAGTCAGTTTTCTTGTACTTTAGTCGGCATTGTGCCTATGTATTTAATACCGATGCAATTTCTGTGTTTCAACGTGAATAAGAGGGTCTGAGGGATACAGTAAACCTGAAGTGAAGCATCGGAATCTATAACTAGTGTCAAAGGAATGGTTCAAAACATAGACAGTAGGAAGCGCCAGGCTTCTTGTACTTGAGTCGGCATTGTGCCTTTTGTATTTATTTCCGATGCAATTTCCGTGTTTCATCGTCAATAAGAAGGTCAGAGGGATACAGTAAACACGAAGTGAAGCATCGGAATCTATAACTAGTGTCACAGGAATGGTTGAAAACATAGTCAGTAAGAAGAGTCAGTCTTCCTGTACTTAAGTCGGCATTGTGCTTTTTGTATTTAATTCTGATGCCATTTCTGTGATTCATCATCAATAAGAAGGTCACAGAGAAACAAAAAACCTGAAGTGAAGCATCGGAATCTATAACTAGTGTCACAGGAATGGTTCAAAACATAGACAGTATGAACCGTCAGTTTTCTTGTACTTAATTCGGCATTGTGGCTTTTGTATTTAATTGGGATGCAATTTCTGTGTTTCATCGTCAATAAGAAGGTCAGAGAAATACAGTAAACCTGAAGAGAAGCATCGAAATCCATAACTAGTGTCACAGGAATGGTTCAAAACAAAGCCAGTGAGATGAGTCAGTTTTCTCGTACATAAGTCGGCATTTTGCCTTTTGTATTTAGTTCCGATGCAATTTCTGTGTTTCATCGTCAATAACAAGGACAGAGGGATACAGTACACATGAAGTGAAGCATCGGAATGTGTAACTAGTGACACAGGAATGGTTCACATCATAGACAGTAAGAAGAGTCAGGTTTCTTGTACTTAAGTCGGCACTGTGCTTTTTCTATTTAATTCCGATGCAATTTCTGTGTTTCGTCGACAACAAGAAGGTCAGAGGGTTACAGCAAACCTGAAGTGAAGCATCGGAATCTATAACTCGTGTCACAGGAATGGTTCAAAACATTGGCAGTAAGAAGAGTCAGTTTTCTTGAACTTAATTGGGCATTGTGCCTTTTGTATTTAATTCCGATGCAATATCTGTGTTTCATCGTCAATAAGAAGGTCAGAGGGATACACTAAATCTGAAGTGAAGCATCGGAATCTGTAACTAGTGTCACGGGAATGGTTCAAAGCATAGACAGTTAGAAGAGTCAGTTTTCTTGTACTTAAGTCAGCATTGTGCCTTTGTATTTAATTCCGCTGCAATTTCTGTGTTTCATCGTCAATAAGAAGGTCACAGGGTTACAGTACACATGAAGTGAAGCATCTGAATGTGTAACTAGTGACACAGGAATGGTTCAAATCATAGACAGTAAGAAGAGTCAGTTTTCTTGTACTTAAGTTGGCATTGTGCCTTTTGTATTTAACTCCGATGCAATTTCTGTGTTTCATCGTCAATAAGAAGGTCAGAGGGATACAGTTATCCTGAAGTGAAGCATCGGAATCTATAACTAGTGTCACATAATGGTTCGAAACATAGACAGTCAGAAGAGTCAGTTTTCTTGCACTTAAGTCGGCATTGTGCCTTTTGCATTTAACTCCGATGCAATTTCTGTGTTTCATCGTCAATAAGACGGTCAGAGGGATACAGTAAACCTAAAGTGATGCATCGGAATCTATAACTAGTGTCACATGAATGGTTCAAAACATAGACAGTAAGAAGAGTTAGTTTTATTGTACGTAAGTCAGCATTGTGCCTTTTCTATTTAAATCTGAATCAATTTCTGTGTTTCATCGGCAATAAGAAGGTCAGAGGGATGCAGTAAACCTGAAGTGAAGCATCGGAATCTATAACTAGTGTCACAGGAATGGTTTTAAACATAGACAGTAGGAAGAGTCAGTCTTCTTGTCCTTAAGTCGGCATTGTGCCTTTTGTGTTTAATTCCGATGCAATTTCTGTGTTTCATCGTCAATAAGAAGGTCAGAGGGTTACAGCAAACCTGAAGTGAAGCATCGGAATCTATAACTCGTGTCACAGGAATGGTTCAAAACATTGGCAGTAAGAAGAGTCAGTTTTCTTGTACTTAATTGGGCATTGTGCCTTTTTATTTAATTCCGACGCAATTTCTGTGTTTCATCGTCAATAACAAGGTATGAGGGATACAGTTAACCTGAAGTGAAGCATCGGAATCTATAACTATTGTCACAGGAATGGTTCAAAACATAGACAGTAAGAAGAGCCAGTCTTCCTGTACTTGAGTCACAATTGTGCCTATGTATTTAATTCCGATGCAATTTCTGTGTTTCATCGTCAATAAGAAGGTAAGAGGGATACAGTAAACCTGAAGTGAAGCATCGGAATCTATAACTAGTGTCACAGGAATGGTTCAAAACATAGACAGTAAGAAGAGCCAGTCTTCTTGTACTTAAGTCGGCATTGTGCCTTTTGTATTTAATTCCGATGCAGTTACTGTGTTTCATCGTCAATACGAAGGTCAGTGGGATACAGTAAACCCGAAGTGAAGCATCGGAATCTACAACTAGTGTCACAGGAATGGTTCAAAACATAGACAGTAGGAAGAGTAGTTCTCCTGTACTTAATTCGGCATTGTCCTTTTGTATTTGATTACGATGCAATTTCTGTGTTTCATCGTCAATAAGAAAGTCAGAGGGATACAGTAAACCTGAAGTGAATCATCGGAATCTATAACTAGTGTCACGGGAAAGCTTCAAAACATAGACAGTAAGAAGAGTCAGTTTTCTTGTACTTAAGTCAGCATTGTGCCTTTGTATTTAATTCCGCTGCAATTTCTGTGTTTCATCGTCAGTAAGAAGGTCAGAGGGATACAGTACACATGAAGTGAAGCATCGGACTGTGTAACTAGTGACACAGGAATGGTTCAAATCATAGACAGTAAGAAGAGTCAGTCTTCTTGTACTTAAGTCAGCATTGTGACTTTCGTATTTAATTCCGATGCAATGACTGTGTTTCATCGTCAATAAGAAGGTCCAATGGGATACAGTAAACCTGAAGTGAAGCATCGGAATCTAAAACTCGTCTCACGAGATAGGTTCAAAACATAGACAGTAAGAAGAGTTACTTTTCTTGTACGTAAGTCAGCATTGTGCCTTTTCTATTTAATTCTGAATCAATTTCTGTGTTTCATCGGCAATAAGAAGGTCAGAGGGATGCAGTAAACCTGAAGTGAAGCATCGGAATCTATAACTAGTGTCACAGGAATGGTTTTAAACATAGACAGTAGGAAGAGTCAGTCTTCTTGTACTTAAGTCTGCATTGTGCCTTTTGTGTTTAATTCCGATGCAATTTCTGTGTTTCATCATCAATAAGAAGGTCAGAGGGTTACAGCAAACCTGAAGTGAAGCATCGGAATCTATAACTAGTGTCACAGGAATGGTTGAAAACATAGTCAGTAAGAAGAGTCAGTCTTCTTGTACTTAAGTCGGCATTGTGCTCTTTGTATTTAATTCTGATGCCATTTCTGTGTTTCATCATCAATAAGAAGGTCACAGAGAAACAAAAAACCTGAAGTGAAGCATCGGAATCTATAACTAGTGCACAGGAATGGTTCAAAACATAGACAGTAAGAACCGTCAGTTTTCTTGTACTTAATTCGGCATTGTGCCTTTTGTATTTAATTGGGATGCAATTTCTGTGTTTCATCGTCAATAAGAAGGTCAGAGAAATACAGTAAACCTGAAGAGAAGCATCGAAATCCATAACTAGTGTCACAGGAATGGTTCAAAACAAAGACAGTGAGATGAGTCAGTTTTCTCGTACATAAGTCGGCATTTTGCCTTTTGTATTTAGTTCCGATGCAATTTCTGTGTTTCATCGTCAATAAGAAGGTCAGAGGGATACAGTACACATGAAGTGAAGCATCGGAATGTGTAACTAGTGACACAGGAATGGTTAACATCATAGACAGTAAGAAGAGTCAGGTTTCTTGTACTTAAGTCGGCATTGTGCTTTTTCTATTTAATTCCGATGCAATTTCTGTGTTTCGTCGACAATAAGAAGGTCAGAGGGTTACAGCAAACCTGAAGTGAAGCATCGGAATCTATAACTCGTGTCACAGGAATGGTTCAAAAGATTGGCAGTAAGAAGAGTCAGTTTTCTTGAACTTAATTGGGCATTGTGCCTTTTGTATTTAATTCCGATGCAATATCTGTGTTTCATCGTCAATAAGAAGGTCAGAGGGATACACTAAATCTGAAGTGAAGCATCGGAATCTGTAACTAGTGTCACGGGAATGGTTCAAAGCATAGACAGTTAGAAGAGTCAGTCCTCTTGTACTTAAGTCGGCATTGAGCCTTTTTATTTAATTCCGATGCAATTTCTGTGTTTCATCGTCAATAAGAAGGTCAGAGGGATACAGTTAACCTGAAGTGAAGCATCGGAATCTATAACTATTGTCACAGGAATGGTTCAAAACATAGACAGTAAGAAGAGCCAGTCTTCCTGTACTTGAGTCACAATTGTGCCTATGTATTTAATTCTGATGCAATTTCTGTGTTTCATCGTCAATAAGAAGGTAAGAGGGATACAGTAAACCTGAAGTAAAGCATCGGAATCTATAACTGGTGTCACAGGAATGGTTCAAAACATTGGCAGTAAGAAGAGTCAGTTTTCTTGTACTTAATTGGGCATTGTGCCTTTTGTATTTAATTCCGATGCAATCTCTGTGTTTCATCGTCAATAAGAAGGTCAGAGGGATACACTAAATCTGAAGTGAAGCATCGGAATCTGTAACTAGTGTCACGGGAATGGTTCAAAGCATAGACAGTTAGAAGAGTCAGTCTTCTTGTACTTAAGTCGGCATTGTGCCTTTTTATTTAATTCCGATGCAATTTCTGTGTTTCATCGTCAATAAGAAGGTCAGAGGGATACAGTTAACCTGAAGTGAAGCATCGGAATCTATAACTATTGTCACAGGAATGGTTCAAAACATAGACAGTAAGAAGAGCCAGTCTTCCTGTACTTGAGTCACAATTGTGCCTATGTATTTAATTCCGATGCAATTTCTGTGTTTCATCGTCAATAAGAAGGTAAGAGGGATACAGTAAACCTGAAGTGAAGCATCGGAATCTATAACTAGTGTCACAGGAATGGTTCAAAACATAGACAGTAAGAAGAGCCAGTCTTCTTGTACTTAAGTCGGCATTGTGCCTTTTGTATTTAATTCCGATGCAGTTACTGTGTTTCATCGTCAATACGAAGGTCAGTGGGATACAGTAAACCCGAAGTGAAGCATCGGAATCTACAACTAGTGTCACAGGAATGGTTCAAAACATAGACAGTAGGAAGAGTAGTTCTCTTGTACTTAATTCGGCATTGTCCTTTAGTATTTGATTACGATGCAATTTCTGTGTTTCATCGTCAATAAGAAAGTCAGAGGGATACAGTAAACCTGAAGTGAATCATCGGAATCTATAACTAGTGTCACGGGAAAGCTTCAAAACATAGACAGTAAGAAGAGTCAGTTTTCTTGTACTTAAGTCAGCATTGTGCCTTTGTATTTAATTCCGCTGCAATTTCTGTGTTTCATCGTCAATAAGAAGGTCAGAGGGTTACAGTACACATGAAGTGAAGCATCGGACTGTGTAACTAGTGACACAGGAATGGTTCAAATCATAGACAGTAAGAAGAGTCAGTCTTCTTGTACTTAAGTCAGCATTGTGACTTTTGTATTTAATTCCGATGCAATGACTGTGTTTCATCGTCAATAAGAAGGTCCAATGGGATACAGTAAACCTGAAGTGAAGCATCGGAATCTAAAACTCGTCTCACGAGATAGGTTCAAAACATAGACAGTAAGAAGAGTTACTTTTCTTGTACGTAAGTCAGCATTGTGCCTTTTCTATTTAATTCTGAATCAATTTCTGTGTTTCATCGGCAATAAGAAGGTCAGAGGGATGCAGTAAACCTGAAGTGAAGCATCGGAATCTATAACTAGTGTCACAGGAATGGTTTTAAACATAGACAGTAGGAAGAGTCAGTCTTCTTGTACTTAAGTCGGCATTGTGCCTTTTGTGTTTAATTCCGATGCAATTTCTGTGTTTCATCGTCAATAAGAAGGTCAGAGGGTTACAGCAAACCTGAAGTGAAGCATCGGAATCTATAACTAGTGTCACAGGAATGGTTGAAAACATAGTCAGTAAGAAGAGTCAGTCTTCTTGTACTTAAGTCGGCATTGTGCTCTTTGTATTTAATTCTGATGCCATTTCTGTGTTTCATCATCAATAAGAAGGTCACAGAGAAACAAAAAACCTGAAGTGAAGCATCGGAATCTATAACTAGTGTCACAGGAATGGTTCAAAACATAGACAGTAAGAACCGTCAGTTTTCTTGTACTTAATTCGGCATTGTGCCTTTTGTATTTAATTGGGATGCAATTTCTGTGTTTCATCGTCAATAAGAAGGTCAGAGAAATACAGTAAACCTGAAGAGAAGCATCGAAATCCATAACTAGTGTCACAGGAATGGTTCAAAACAAAGACAGTGAGATGAGTCAGTTTTCTCGTACATAAGTCGGCATTTTGCCTTTTGTATTTAGTTCCGATGCAATTTCTGTGTTTCATCGTCAATAAGAAGGTCAGAGGGATACAGTACACATGAAGTGAAGCATCGGAATGTGTAACTAGTGACACAGGAATGGTTAACATCATAGACAGTAAGAAGAGTAAGGTTTCTTGTACTTAAGTCGGCATTGTGCTTTTTCTATTTAATTCCGATGCAATTTCTGTGTTTCGTCGACAATAAGAAGGTCAGAGGGTTACAGCAAACCTGAAGTGAAGCATCGGAATCTATAACTCGTGTCACAGGAATGGTTCAAAAGATTGGCAGTAAGAAGAGTCAGTTTTCTTGAACTTAATTGGGCATTGTGCCTTTTGTATTTAATTCCGATGCAATATCTGTGTTTCATCGTCGATAAGAAGGTCAGAGGGATACACTAAATCTGAAGTGAAGCATCGGAATCTGTAACTAGTGTCACGGGAATGGTTCAAAGCATAGACAGTTAGAAGAGTCAGTCCTCTTGTACTTAAGTCGGCATTGAGCCTTTTTATTTAATTCCGATGCAATTTCTGTGTTTCATCGTCAATAAGAAGGTCAGAGGGATACAGTTAACCTGAAGTGAAGCATCGGAATCTATAACTATTGTCACAGGAATGGTTCAAAACATAGACAGTAAGAAGAGCCAGTCTTCCTTTACTTGAGACGCAATTGTGCCTATGTATTTAATTCCGATGCAATTTCTGTGTTTCATCGTCAATAAGAAGGTAAGAGGGATACAGTAAACCTGAAGTAAAGCATCGGAATCTATAACTAGTGTCACAGGAATGGTTCAAAACATTGGCAGTAAGAAGAGTCAGTTTTCTTGTACTTAATTGGGCATTGTGCCTTTTGTATTTAATTCCGATGCAATCTCTGTGTTTCATCGTCAATAAGAAGGTCAGAGGGATACACTAAATCTGAAGTGAAGCATCGGAATCTGTAACTAGTGTCACGGGAATGGTTCAAAGCATAGACAGTTAGAAGAGTCAGTCTTCTTGTACTTAAGTCGGCATTGTGCCTTTTTATTTAATTCCGATGCAATTTCTGTGTTTCATCGACAATAAGAAGGTCAGAGGGATACAGTTAACCTGAAGTGAAGCATCGGAATCTATAACTATTGTCACAGGAATGGTTCAAAACATAGACAGTAAGAAGAGCCAGTCTTCCTGTACTTGAGTCACAATTGTGCCTATGTATTTAATTCCGATGCAATTTCTGTGTTTCATCGTCAATAAGAAGGTAAGAGGTATACAGTAAACCTGAAGTGAAGCATCGGAATCTATAACTAGTGTCACAGGAATGGTTCAAAACATAGACAGTAAGAAGAGCCAGTCTTCTTGTACTTAAGTCGGCATTGTGCCTTTTGTATTTAATTCCGATGCAGTTACTGTGTTTCATCGTCAATACGAAGGTCAGTGGGATACAGTAAACCCGAAGTGAAGCATCGGAATCTACAACTAGTGTCACAGGAATGGTTCAAAACATAGACAGTAGGAAGAGTAGTTCTCTTGTACTTAATTCGGCATTGTCCTTTAGTATTTGATTACGATGCAATTTCTGTGTTTCATCGTCAATAAGAAAGTCAGAGGGATACAGTAAACCTGAAGTGAATCATCGGAATCTATAACTAGTGTCACGGGAAAGCTTCAAAACATAGACAGTAAGAAGAGTCAGTTTTCTTGTACTTAAGTCAGCATTGTGCCTTTGTATTTAATTCCGCTGCAATTTCTGTGTTTCATCGTCAATAAGAAGGTCAGAGGGTTACAGTACACATGAAGTGAAGCATCGGACTGTGTAACTAGTGACACAGGAATGGTTCAAATCATAGACAGTAAGAAGAGTCAGTCTTCTTGTACTTAAGTCAGCATTGTGACTTTTGTATTTAATTCCGATGCAATGACTGTGTTTCATCGTCAATAAGAAGGTCCAATGGGATACAGTTAACCTGAAGTGAAGCATCGGAATCTAAAACTCGTCTCACGAGATAGGTTCAAAACATAGACAGTAAGAAGAGTTACTTTTCTTGTACGTAAGTCAGCATTGTGCCTTTTCTATTTAATTCTGAATCAATTTCTGTGTTTCATCGGCAATAAGAAGGTCAGAGGGATGCAGTAAACCTGAAGTGAAGCATCGGAATCTATAACTAGTGTCACAGGAATGGTTTTAAACATAGACAGTAGGAAGAGTCAGTCTTCTTGTACTTAAGTCGGCATTGTGCCTTTTGTGTTTAATTCCGATGCAATTTCTGTGTTTCATCGTCAATAAGAAGGTCAGAGGGTTACAGCAAACCTGAAGTGAAGCATCGGAATCTATAACTAGTGTCACAGGAATGGTTCAAAACATTGGCGGTAAGAAGAGTCAGTTTTCTTGTACTTAATTGGGCATTGTGCCTTTTGTATTTAATTCCGAGTCAATATCTGTGTTTCATCGTCAATAAGAAGGTCAGAGGGATACACTAAATCTGAAATGAAGCATCGGAATCTGTAACTAGTGTCACGGGAATGATTCAAAACATAGACAGTTAGAAGAGTCAGTTCTCTTGTACTTAAGTCGGCATTGTGCCTTTTCTATTTAATTCCGATGCAATTTCTGTGTTTCATCGTCAATAAGGAGGTCAGAGGGATACAGTTAACCTGATATGAAGCATCGGAATCTATAACTATTGTCACAGGAATGGTTCAAAACATAGACAGTAAGAAGAGCCAGTCTTCCTGTACTTGAGTCACAATTGTGCCTATGTATTTAATTCCGATGCAATTTCTGTGTTTCATCGTCAATAAGAAGGTAAGAGGGATACAGTAAACCTGAAGTGAAGCATCGGAATCTATAACTAGTGTCACAGGAATGGTTCAAAACATAGACAGTAAGAAGAGCCAGTCTTCTTGTACATAAGTCATCATTGTGCCTTTTGAATTTAATTCCGATGCAGTTTCTGTGTTTCATCGTCAATAAGAAGGTCAGAGGGATACAGTACACATGAAGTGAAGCATCGGAATGTGTAACTAGTGACACAGGAATGGTTCACATCATAGACAGTAAGAAGAGTCAGGTTTCTTGTACTTAAGTCAGCATTGTGCTTTTTCTATTTAATTACGATGCAATTTCTGTGTTTCGTCGACAGTAAGAAGGTCAGAGGGTTACAGCAAACCTGAAGTGAAGCATCGGAATCTATAACTCGTGTCACAGGAATGGTTCAAAACATTGGCAGTAAGAAGAGTCAGTTTTCTTGAACTTAATTGGGCATTGTGCCTTTTGTATTTAATTCCGATGCAATATCTGTGTTTCATCGTCAATAAGAAGGTCAGAGGGATACACTAAATCTGAAGTGAAGCATCGGAATCTGTAACTAGTGTCACGGGAATGGTTCAAAGCATAGACAGTTAGAAGAGTCAGTCCTCTTGTACTTAAGTCGGTATTGAGCTTTTTTATTTAATTCCGATGCAATTTCTGTGTTTCATCGTCAATAAGAAGGTCAGAGGGATACAGTTAACCTGAAGTGAAGCATCGGAATCTATGACTATTGTCACAGGAATGGTTCAAAACATAGACAGTAAGAAGAGCCAGTCTTCCTTTACTTGAGTCACAATTGTGCCTATGTATTTAATTCCGATGCAATTTCTGTGTTTCATCGTCAATAAGAAGGTAAGAGGGATACAGTAAACCTGAAGTAAAGCATCGGAATCCATAACTAGTGTCACAGGAATGGTTCAAAACATAGACAGTAAGAAGAGCCAGTCTTCTTGTACTTAAGTCGGCATTGTGCCTTTTGTATTTAATTCCGATGCAGTTACTGTGTTTCATCGTCAATGCGAAGGTCAGTGGGATACAGTAAACCCGAAGTGAAGCATCGGAATCAACAACTTGTGTCACAGGAATGGTTCAAAACACAGACAGTGGGAAGAGTAGTTCTCTTGTACTTAATTCGGCATTGTGCTTTTGTATTTGATTACGATGCAATTTCTGTGTTTCATCGTCAATAAGAAAGTCAGAGGGATACAGTAAACCTGAAGTGAATCATCGGAATCTATAACTAGTGTCACGGGAAAGCTTCAAAACATAGACAGTAAGAAGAGTCAGTTTTCTTGTACTTGAGTCGGCATTGTGCCTATGTATTTAATACCGATGCAATTTCTGTGTTTCAACGTCAATAAGAAGGTCTGAGGGATACAGTAAACCTGAAGTGAAGCATCGGAATCTATAACTAGTGTCAAAGGAATGGTTCAAAACATAGACAGTAGGAAGCGCCAGGCTTCTTGTACTTGAGTCGGCATTGTGCCTTTTGTATTTATTTCCGATGCAATTTCTGTGTTTCATCGTCAATAAGAAGGTCAGAGGGATACAGTAAACCTGAAGTGAAGCATCGGAATCTATAACTAGTGTCACAGGAATGGTTGAAAACATAGTCAGTAAGAAGAGTCAGTCTTCTTGTACTTAAGTCGGCATTGTGCTTTTTGTATTTAATTCTGATGCCATTTCTGTGTTTCATCATCAATAAGAAGGTCACAGAGAAACAAAAAACCTGAAGTGAAGCATCGGAATCTATAACTAGTGTCACAGGAATGGTTCAAAACATAGACAGTAAGAACCGTCAGTTTTCTTGTACTTAATTCGGCATTGTGCCTTTTGTATTTAATTGCGATGCAATTTCTGTGTTTCATCGTCAATAAGAAGGTCAGAGAAATACAGTAAACCTGAAGAGAAGCATCGAAATCCATAACTAGTGTCACAGGAATGGTTCAAAACAAAGACAGTGAGATGAGTCAGTTTTCTCGTACATAAGTCGGCATTTTGCCTTTTGTATTTAGTTCCGATGCAATTTCTGTGTTTCATCGTCAATAAGAAGGTCAGAGGGATACAGTACACATGAAGTGAAGCATCGGAATGTGTAACTAGTGACACAGGAATGGTTCACATCATAGACAGTAAGAAGAGTCAGGTTTCTTGTACTTAAGTCGGCATTGTGCTTTTTCTATTTAATTCCGATGCAATTTCTGTGTTTCGTCGACAGTAAGAAGGTCAGAGGGTTACAGCAAACCTGAAGTGAAGCATCGGAATCTATAACTCGTGTCACAGGAATGGTTCAAAACATTGGCAGTATGAAGGGTCAGTTTTCTTGAACTTAATTGGGCATTGTGCCTTTTGTATTTAATTCCGATGCAATATCTGTGTTTCATCGTCAATAAGAAGGTCAGAGGGATACACTAAATCTGAAGTGAAGCATCGGAATCTGTAACTAGTGTCACGGGAATGGTTCAAAGCATAGACAGTTAGAAGAGTCAGTCCTCTTGTACTTAAGTCGGCATTGAGCCTTTTTATTTAATTCCGATGCAATTTCTGTGTTTCATCGTCAATAAGAAGGTCAGAGGGATACAGTTAACCTGAAGTGAAGCATCGGAATCTATAACTATTGTCACAGGAATGGTTCAAAACATAGACAGTAAGAAGAGCCAGTCTTCCTGTACTTGAGTCACAATTGTGCCTATGTATTTAATTCCGATGCAATTTCTGTGTTTCATCGTCAATAAGAAGGTAAGAGGGATACAGTAAACCTGAAGTAAAGCATCGGAATCCGTAACTAGTGTCACAGGAATGGTTCAAAACATAGACAGTTAGAAGAGCCAGTCTTCTTGTACTTAAGTCGGCATTGTGCCTTTTGTATTTAATTCCGATGCAGTTACTGTGTTTCATCGTCAATGCGAAGGTCAGTGGGATACAGTAAACCCGAAGTGAAGCATCGGAATCTACAACTAGTGTCACAGGAATGGTTCAAAACATAGACAGTAGGAAGAGTAGTTCTCTTGTACTTAATTCGGCTTTGTGCTTTTGTATTTGATTACGATGCAATTTCTGTGTTTCATCGTCAATAAGAAAGTCAGAGGGATAAAGTAAACCTGAAGTGAATCATCGGAATCTATAACTAGTGTCACGGGAAAGCTTCAAAACATAGACAGTAAGAAGAGTCAGTTTTCTTGTACTTAAGTCAGCATTGTGCCTTTGTATTTAATTCCGCTGCAATTTCTGTGTTTCATCGTCAATAAGAAGGTCAGAGGGTTACAGTACACATGAAGTGAAGCATCGGACTGTGTAACTAGTGACACAGGAATGGTTCAAATCATAGACAGTAAGAAGAGTCAGTCTTCTTGTACTTAAGTCAGCATTGTGACTTGTGTATTTATTTCCGATGCAATGACTGTGTTTCATCGTCAATAAGAAGGTCCAATGGGATACAGTAAACCTGAAGTGAAGCATCGGAATCTAAAACTCGTCTCACGAGAGAGGTTCAAAACATAGACAGTAAGAAGAGTTACTTTTCTTGTACGTAAGTCAGCATTGTGCCTTTTCTATTTAATTCTGAATCAATTTCTGTGTTTCATCGGCAATAAGAAGGTCAGAGGGATGCAGTAAACCTGAAGAGAAGCATCGAAATCCATAACTAGTGTCACAGGAATGGTTCAAAACAAAGACAGTGAGATGAGTCAGTTTTCTCGTACATAAGTCGGCATTTTGCCTTTTGTATTTAGTTCCGATGCAATTTCTGTGTTTCATCGTCAATAAGAAGGTCAGAGGGATACAGTACACATGAAGTGAAGCATCGGAATGTGTAACTAGTGACACAGGAATGGTTCACATCATAGACAGTAAGAAGAGTCAGGTTTCTTGTACTTAAGTCGGCATTGTGCTTTTTCTATTTAATTCCGATGCAATTTCTGTGTTTCGTCGACAGTAAGAAGGTCAGAGGGTTACAGCAAACCTGAAGTGAAGCATCGGAATCTATAACTCGTGTCACAGGAATGGTTCAAAACATTGGCAGTAAGAAGAGTCAGTTTTCTTGAACTTAATTGGGCATTGTGCCTTTTGTATTTAATTCCGATGCAATATCTGTGTTTCATCGTCAATAAGAAGGTCAGAGGGATACACTAAATCTGAAGTGAAGCATCGGAATCTGTAACTAGTGTCACGGGAATGGTTCAAAGCATAGACAGTTAGAAGAGTCAGTCCTCTTGTACTTAAGTCGGCATTGAGCCTTTTTATTTAATTCCGATGCAATTTCTGTGTTTCATCGTCAATAAGAAGGTCAGAGGGATACAGTTAACCTGAAGTTAAGCATCGGAATCTATAACTATTGTCACAGGAATGGTTCAAAACATAGACAGTAAGAAGAGCCAGTCTTCCTGTACTTGAGTCACAATTGTGCCTATGTATTTAATTCCGATGCAATTTCTGTGTTTCATCGTCAATAAGAAGGTAAGAGGGATACAGTAAACCTGAAGTAAAGCATCGGAATCCATAACTAGTGTCACAGGAATGGTTCAAAACATAGACAGTAAGAAGAGCCAGTCTTCTTGTACTTAAGTCGGCATTGTGCCTTTTGTATTTAATTCCGATGCAGTTCCTGTGTTTCATCGTCAATGCGAAGGTCAGTGGGATACAGTAAACCCGAAGTGAAGCATCGGAATCAACAACTTGTGTCACAGGAATGGTTCAAAACACAGACAGTGGGAAGAGTAGTTCTCTTGTACTTAATTCGGCATTGTGCTTTTGTATTTGATTACGATGCAATTTCTGTGTTTCATCGTCAATAAGAAAGTCAGAGGGATACAGTAAACCTGAAGTGAATCATCGGAATCTATAACTAGTGTCACGGGAAAGCTTCAAAACATAGACAGTAAGAAGAGTCAGTTTTCTTGTACTTGAGTCGGCATTGTGCCTATGTATTTAATACCGATGCAATTTCTGTGTTTCAACGTCAATAAGAAGGTCTGAGGGATACAGTAAACCTGAAGTGAAGCATCGGAATCTATAACTAGTGTCAAAGGAATGGTTCAAAACATAGACAGTAGGAAGCGCCAGGCTTCTTGTACTTGAGTCGGCATTGTGCCTTTTGTATTTATTTCCGATGCAATTTCTGTGTTTCATCGTCAATAAGAAGGTCAGAGGGATACAGTAAACCTGAAGTGAAGCATCGGAATCTATAAGTAGTGTCACAGGAATGGTTGAAAACATAGTCAGTAAGAAGAGTCAGTCTTCTTGTACTTAAGTCGGCATTGTGCTTTTTGTATTTAATTCTGATGCCATTTCTGTGTTTCATCATCAATAAGAAGGTCACAGAGAAACAAAAAACCTGAAGTGAAGCATCGGAATCTATAACTAGTGTCACAGGAATGGTTCAAAACATAGACAGTAAGAACCGTCAGTTTTCTTGTACTTAATTCGGCATTGTGCCTTTTGTATTTAATTGCGATGCAATTTCTGTCTTTCATCGTCAATAAGAAGGTCAGAGAAATACAGTAAACCTGAAGAGAAGCACCGAAATCCATAACTAGTGTCACAGGAATGGTTCAAAACAAAGACAGTGAGATGAGTCAGTTTTCTCGTACATAAGTCGGCATTTTGCCTTTTGTATTTAGTTCCGATGCAATTTCTGTGTTTCATCGTCAATAAGAAGGTCAGAGGGATACAGTACACATGAAGTGAAGCATCGGAATGTGTAACTAGTGACACAGGAATGGTTCACATCATAGACAGTAAGAAGAGTCAGGTTTCTTGTACTTAAGTCGGCATTGTGCTTTTTCTATTTAATTCCGATGCAATTTCTGTGTTTCGTCGACAGTAAGAAGGTCAGAGGGTTACAGCAAACCTGAAGTGAAGCATCGGAATCTATAACTCGTGTCACAGGAATGGTTCAAAACATTGGCAGTAAGAAGAGTCAGTTTTCTTGAACTTAATTGGGCATTGTGCCTTTTGTATTTAATTCCGATGCAATATCTGTGTTTCATCGTCAATAAGAAGGTCAGAGGGATACACTAAATCTGAAGTGAAGCATCGGAATCTGTAACTAGTGTCACGGGAATGGTTCAAAGCATAGACAGTTAGAAGAGTCAGTCCTCTTGTACTTAAGTCGGCATTGAGCCTTTTTATTTAATTCCGATGCAATTTCTGTGTTTCATCGTCAATAAGAAGGTCAGAGGGATACAGTTAACCTGAAGTGAAGCATCGGAATCTATAACTATTGTCACAGGAATGGTTCAAAACATAGACAGTAAGAAGAGCCAGTCTTCCTGTACTTGAGTCACAATTGTGCCTGTGTATTTAATTCCGATGCAATTTCTGTGTTTCATCGTCAATAAGAAGGTAAGAGGGATACAGTAAACCTGAAGTAAAGCATCGGAATCCATAACTAGTGTCACAGGAATGGTTCAAAACATAGACAGTAAGAAGAGCCAGTCTTCTTGTACTTAAGTCGGCATTGTGCCTTTTGTATTTAATTCCGATGCAGTTACTGTGTTTCATCGTCAATGCGAAGGTCAGTGGGATACAGTAAACCCGAAGTGAAGCATCGGAATCTACAACTAGTGTCACAGGAATGGTTCAAAACATAGACAGTAGGAAGAGTAGTTCTCTTGTACTTAATTCGGCATTGTGCTTTTGTATTTGATTACGATGCAATTTCTGTGTTTCATCGTCAATAAGAAAGTCAGAGGGATAAAGTAAACCTGAAGTGAATCATCGGAATCTATAACTAGTGTCACGGGAAAGGTTCAAAACATAGACAGTAAGAAGAGTCAGTTTTCTTGTACTTAAGTCAGCATTGTGCCTTTGTATTTAATTCCGCTGCAATTTCTGTGTTTCATCGTCAATAAGAAGGTCAGAGGGTTACAGTACACATGAAGTGAAGCATCGGACTGTGTAACTAGTGACACAGGAATGGTTCAAATCATAGACAGTAAGAAGAGTCAGTCTTCTTGTACTTAAGTCAGCATTGTGACTTGTGTATTTATTTCCGATGCAATGACTGTGTTTCATCGTCAATAAGAAGGTCCAATGGGATACAGTAAACCTGAAGTGAAGCATCGGAATCTAAAACACGTCTCACGAGAGAGGCTCAAAACATAGACAGTAAGAAGAGTTACTTTTCTTGTACGTAAGTCAGCATTGTGCCTTTTCTATTTAATTCTGAATCAATTTCTGTGTTTCATCGGCAATAAGAAGGTCAGAGGGATGCAGTAAACCTGAAGTGAAGCATCGGAATCTATAACTAGTGTCACAGGAATGGTTTTAAACATAGACAGTAGGAAGAGTCAGTCTTCTTGTACTTAAGTCGGCATTGTGCCTTTTGTGTTTAATTCCGATGCAATTTCTGTGTTTCATCGTCAATAAGAAGGTCAGAGGGATACACTAAACCTGAAGTGAAGCATCGGAATCTGTAACTAGTGTCACGGGAATGGTTCAAAACATAGACAGTTAGAAGAGTCAGTTCTCTTGTACTTAAGTCGGCATTGTGCCTTTTCTATTTAATTCCGATGCAATTTCTGTGTTTCATCGTCAATAAGAAGGTCAGAGGGATACAGTTAACCTGAAATGAAGCATCGGAATCTATAACTATTGTCACAGGAATGGTTCAAAACATAGACAGTAAGAAGAGCCAGTCTTCCTGTACTTGAGTCACAATTGTGCCTATGTATTTAATTCCGATGCAATTTCTGTGTTTCATCGTCAATAAGAAGGTAAGAGGGATACAGTAAACCTGAAGTGAAGCATCGGAATCTATAACTAGTTTCACAGGAATGGTTCAAAACATAGACAGTAAGAAGAGCCAGTCTTCTTGTACATAAGTCGGCATTGTGCCTTTTGAATTTAATTCCGATGCAGTTTCTGTGTTTCATCGTCAATACGAAGGTCAGTGGGATACAGTAAACCCGAAGTGAAGCATCGGAACCGACAACTTGTGTCACAGGAATGGTTCAAAACATAGACAGTAGGATGAGTAGTTCTCTTGTACTTAATTCGGCATTGTGCTTTTGAATTTGATTACGATGCAATTTCTGTGTTTCATCGTCAATAAGAAAGTCAGAGGGATACAGTAAAACTGAAGTGAATCATCGGAATCTATAACTAGTGTCACGGGAAAGCTTTAAAACATAGACAGTAAGAAGAGTCAGTTTTCTTGTACTTGAGTCGGCATTGTGCCTATGTATTTAATACCGATGCAATTTCTGTGTTTCATCGTCAATAAGAAGGTCTGAGGGATACAGTAAACCTGAAGTGAAGCATCGGAATCTATAACTAGTGTCAAAGGAATGGTTCAAAACATAGACAGTAGGAAGCGCCAGGCTTCTTGTACTTGAGTCGGCATTGTGCCTTTTGTATTTATTTCCGATGCAATTTCTGTGTTTCATCGTCAATAAGAAGGTCAGAGGGATACAGTAAACCTGAAGTGAAGCATCGGAATCTATAACTAGTGTCACAGGAATGGTTGAAAACATAGTCAGTAAGAAGAGTCAGTCTTCTTGTACTTAAGTCGGCATTGTGCTTTTTGTATTTAATTCTGATGCCATTTCTGTGTTTCATCATCAATAAGAAGGTCACAGAGAAACAAAAAACCTGAAGTGAAGCATCGGAATCTATAACTAGTGTCACAGGAATGGTTCAATACATAGACAGTAAGAACCGTCAGTTTTCTTGTACTTAATTCGGCATTGTGCCTTTTGTATTTAATTGCGATGCAATTTCTGTGTTTCATCGTCAATAAGAAGGTCAGAGAAATACAGTAAACCTGAAGAGAAGCATCGAAATCCATAACTAGTGTCACAGGAATGGTTCAAAACAAAGACAGTGAGATGAGTCAGTTTTCTCGTACATAAGTCGGCATTTTGCCTTTTGTATTTAGTTCCGATGCAATTTCTGTGTTTCATCGTCAATAAGAAGGTCAGAGGGATACAGTACACATGAAGTGAAGCATCGGAATGTGTAACTAGTGACACAGGAATGGTTCACATCATAGACAGTAAGAAGAGTCAGGTTTCTTGTACTTAAGTCGGCATTGTGCTTTTTCTATTTAATTCCGATGCAATTTCTGTGTTTCGTCGACAATAAGAAGATCCAAGGGATACAGTAAACCTGAAGTGAAGCATCGGAATCTAAAACCGGTCTCACAGGAAAGTTGCAAAACATAGCCAGTAAGAAGAACCAGTCTTCTTGTACTTGAGTCGGCATAGTGCCTTTTGTATTTAATTCCGATGCAATTTCTGTGTTTCATCGTCAATAAGAAGGTCAGAGAGATATAGTATACCTGAAGTGAAGCATCGTAATCTATAACTTGTACCACAGGAATGGTTCAAAGCATACGCAGTAAGAAGGGTCAGTTTTCTTGTACTTAAGTCCGCATTGTGCCTTTTCTATTTAATTCCGATGCAATTTCTGTGTTCCATCGTCAATATGAAGGTCACAGGGTTACAGTACACATGAAGTGAAGCATCGGACTGTGTAACTAGTGACACAGGAATGGTTCAAATCATAGACAGTAAGAAGAGTCAGTCTTCATGTACTTAAGTCAGCATTGTGACTTTTGTATTTAATTCCGATGCAATGACTGTGTTTCATCGTCAATAAGAAGGTCCAATGGGATACAGTAAACCTGAAGTGAAGCATCGGAATCTAAAACTCGTCTCACGAGATAGGTTCAAAACATAGACAGTAAGAAGAGTTACTTTTCTTGTACGTAAGTCAGCATTGTGCCTTTTCTATTTAATTCTGAATCAATTTCTGTGTTTCATCGGCAATAAGAAGGTCAGAGGGATGCAGTAAACCTGAAGTGAAGCATCGGAATCTATAACTAGTGTCACAGGAATGGTTTTAAACATAGGCAGTAGGAAGAGTCAGTCTAATTGTACTTAAGTCGGCATTGTGCCTTTTGTGTTTAATTCCGATGCAATTTCTGTGTTTCATCGTCAATAAGAAGGTCAGAGGGTTACAGCAAACCTGAAGTGAAGCATCGGAATCTATAACTAGTGTCACAGGAATGGTTCAAAACATTGGCGGTAAGAAGAGTCAGTTTTCTTGTACTTAATTGGGCATTGTGCCTTTTGTATTTAATTCCGATGCAATATCTGTGTTTCATCGTCAATAAGAAGGTCAGAAGGATACACTAAATCTGAAGTGAAGCATCGGAATCTGTAACTAGTGTCACGGGAATGGTTCAAAACATAGACAGTTAGAAGAGTCAGTTCTCTTGTACTTAAGTCGGCATTGTGCCTTTTCTATTTAATTCCGATGCAATTTCTGTGTTTCATCGTCAATAAGAAGGTCAGAGGGATACAGTTAACCTGAAATGAAGCATCGGAATCTATAACTATTGTCACAGGAATGGTTCAAAACATAGACAGTAAGAAGAGCCAGTCTCCCTGTACTTGAGTCACAATTGTGCCTATGTATTTAATTCTGATGCAATTTCTGTGTTTCATCGTCAATAAGAAGGTAAGAGGGATACAGTAAACCTAAAGTGAAGCATCGGAATCTATAACTAGTGTCACAGGAATGGTTCAAAACATAGACGGTAAGAAGAGCCAGTCTTCTTGTACATAAGTCATCATTGTGCCTTTTGAATTTAATTCCGATGCAGTTTCTGTGTTTCATCGTCAATACGAAGGTCAGTGGGATACAGTAAACCCGAAGTGAAGCATCGGAATCGACAACTTGTGTCACAGGAATGGTTCAAAACATAGACAGTAGGAAGAGTAGTTCTCTTGTACTTAATTCGGCATTGTGCTTTTGTATTTGATTACGATGCAATTTCTGTGTTTCATCGTCAATAAGAAAGTCAGAGGGATACAGTAAACCTGAAGTGAATCATCGGAATCTATAACTAGTGTCACGGGAAAGCTTCAAAACATAGACAGTAAGAAGAGTCAGTTTTCTTGTACTTGAGTCGGCATTGTGCCTATGTATTTAATACCGATGCAATTTTTGTGTTTCATCGTCAATAAGAAGGTCTGAGGGATACAGTAAACCTGAAGTGAAGCATCGGAATCTATAACTAGTGTCAAAGGAATGGTTCAAAACATAGACAGTAGGAAGCGCCAGGCTTCTTGTACTTGAGTCGGCATTGTGCCTTTTGTATTTATTTCCGATGCAATTTCTGTGTTTCATCGTCAATAAGAAGGTCAGAGGGATACAGTAAACCTGAAGTGAAGCATCGGAATCTATAACTAGTGTCACAGGAATGGTTGAAAACATAGTCAGTAAGAAGAGTCAGTCTTCTTGTACTTAAGTCGGCATTGTGCTTTTTGTATTTAATTCTGATGCCATTTCTGTGTTTCATCATCAATAAGAAGGTCACAGAGAAACAAAAAACCTGAAGTGAAGCATCGGAATCTATAACTAGTGTCACAGGAATGGTTCAAAACATAGACAGTAAGAACCGTCAGTTTTCTTGTACATAATTCGGCATTGTGCCTTTTGTATTTAATTGCGATGCAATTTCTGTGTTTCATCGTCAATAAGAAGGTCAGAGAAATACAGTAAACCCGAAGAGAAGCATCGAAATCCATAACTAGTGTCACAGGAATGGTTCAAAACAAAGACAGTGAGATGAGTCAGTTTTCTCGTACATAAGTCGGCATTTTGCCTTTTGTATTTAGTTCCGATGCAATTTCTGTGTTTCATCGTCAATAAGAAGGTCAGAGGGATACAGTACACATGAAGTGAAGCATCGGAATGTGTAACTAGTGACACAGGAATGGTTCACATCATAGACAGTAAGAAGAGTCAGGTTTCTTGTACTTAAGTCGGCATTGTGCTTTTTCTATTTAATTCCGATGCAATTTCTGTGTTTCGTCGACAATAAGAAGGTCAGAGGGTTACGGCAAACCTGAAGTGAAGCATCGGAATCTATAACTCGTGTCACAGGAATGGTTCAAAACATTGGCAGTAAGAAGAGTCAGTTTTCTTGAACTTAATTGGGCATTGTGCATTTTGTATTTAATTCCGATGCAATATCTGTGTTTCATCGTCAATAAGAAGGTCAGAGGGATACACTAAATTTGAAGTGAAGCATCGGAATCTGTAACTAGTGTCACGGGAATGGTTCAAAGCATAGACAGTTAGAAGAGTCAGTCCTCTTGTACTTAAGTCGGCATTGAGCCTTTTTATTTAATTCCGATGCAATTTCTGTGTTTCATCGTCAGTAAGAAGGTCAGAGGGATACAGTTAACCTGAAGTGAAGCATCGGAATCTATAACTATTGTCACAGGAATGGTTCAAAACATAGTATGTAAGAAGAGCCAGTCTTCCTGTACTTGAGTCACATTTGTGCCTATGTATTTAATTCCGATGCAATTTCTGTGTTTCATCGTCAATAAGAAGGTAAGTGGGATACAGTAAACCTGAAGTGAAGCATCGGACTCTATAACTAGTGTCACAGGAATGGTTCAAAACATAGACAATAAGAAGAGCCAGTCTTCTTGTACTTAAGTCGGCATTGTGCCTTTTGTATTTAATTCCGATGCAGTTACTGTGTTTCATCGTCAATACGAAGGTCAGTGGGATACAGTAAACCCGAAGTGAAGCATCGGAATCTACAACTAGTGTCACAGGAATGGTTCAAAACATAGACAGTAGGAAGAGTAGTTCTCTTGTACTTAATTCGGCATTGTGCTTTTGTATTTGATTACGATGCAATTTCTGTGTTTCATCGTCAATAAGAAAGTCAGAGGGATACAGTAAACCTGAAGTGAATCATCGAAATCTATAACTAGTGTCACGGGAAAGCTTCAAAACATAGACAGTAAGAAGAGTCAGTTTTCTTGTACTTAAGTCAGCATTGTGCCTTTGTATTTAATTCCGCTGCAATTTCTGTGTTTCATCGTCAATAAGAAGGTCAGAGGGTTACAGTACACATGAAGTGAAGCATCGGACTGTGTAACTAGTGACACAGGAATGGTTCAAATCATAGACAGTAAGAAGAGTCAGTCTTCTTGTACTTAAGTCAGCATTGTGACTTTTGTATTTAATTCCGATGCAATGACTGTGTTTCATCGTCAATAAGAAGGTCCAATGGGATACAGTAAACCTGAAGTGAAGCATCGGAATCTAAAACTCGTCTCACGAGATAGGTTCAAAACATAGACAGTAAGAAGAGTTACTTTACTTGTACGTAAGTCAGCATTGTGCCTTTTCTATTTAATTCTGAATCAATTTCTGTGTTTCATCGGCAATAAGAAGGTCAGAGGGATGCAGTAAACCTGAAGTGAAGCATCGGAATCCATAACTAATGTCACAGGAATGGTTTTAAACATAGACAGTAGGAAGAGTCAGTCTCTTATACTTAAGTCGGCATTGTGCCTTTTGTGTTTAATTCCGATGCAATTTCTGTGTTTCATCGTCAATAAGAAGGTCAGAGGGTTACAGCAAACCTGAAGTGAAGCATCGGAATCTATAACTAGTGTCACAGGAATGGTTCAAAACATTGGCGATAAGAAGAGTCAGTTTTCTTGTACTTAATTGGGCATTGTGCCTTTTGTATTTAATTCCGATGCAATATCTGTGTTTCATCGTCAATAAGAAGGTCAGAGGGATACACTAAATCTGAAGTGAAGCATCGGAATCTGTAACTAGTGTCACGGGAATGGTTCAAAACATAGACAGTTAGAAGAGTCAGTTCTCTTGTACTTAAGTCGGTATTGTGCCTTTTCTATTTAATTCCGATGCAATTTCTGTGTTTCATCGTCAATAAGAAGGTCAGAGGGATACAGTTAACCTGAAATGAAGCATCGGAATCTATAACTATTGTCACAGGAATGGTTCAAAACATAGACAGTAAGAAGAGCCAGTCTTCCTGTACTTGAGTCACAATTGTGCCTATGTATTTAATTCCGATGCAATTTCTGTGTTTCATCGTCAATAAGAAGGTAAGAGGGATACAGTAAACCTGAAGTGAAGCATCGGAATCTATAACTAGTGTCACAGGAATGGTTCAAAACATAGACAGTAAGAAGAGCCAGTCTTCTTGTACATAAGTCGGCATTGTGCCTTTTGAATTTAATTCCGATGCAGTTTCTGTGTTTCATCGTCAATACGAAGGTCAGTGGGATACAGTAAACCCGAAGTGAAGCATCGGAATCGACAACTTGTGTCACAGGAATGGTTCAAAACATAGACAGTAGGAAGAGTAGTTCTCTTGTACTTAATTCGGCATTGTGCTTTTGTATTTGATTACGATGCAATTTCTGTGTTTCATCGTCAATAAGAAAGTCAGAGGGATACAGTAAACCTGAAGTGAATCATCGGAATCTATGACTAGTGTCACGGGAAAGCTTTAAAACATAGACAGTAAGAAGAGTCAGTTTTCTTGTACTTGAGTCGGCATTGTGCCTATGTATTTAATACCGATGCAATTTCTGTGTTTCATCGTCAATAAGAAGGTCTGAGGAATACAGTAAACCTGAAGTGAAGCATCGGAATCTATAACTAGTGTCAAAGGAATGGTTCAAAACATAGACAGTAGGAAGCGCCAGGCTTCTTGTACTTGAGTCGGCATTGTGCCTTTTGTATTTCTTTCCGATGCAATTTCTGTGTTTCATCGTCAATAAGAAGGTCAGAGGGATACAGTAATCCTGAAGTGAAGCATCGGAATCTATAACTAGTGTCACAGGAATGGTTGAAAACATAGTCAGTAAGAAGAGTCAGTCCTCTTGTACTTATGTCGGCATTGTGCCTTTTGTATTTAATTCCGATGCCATTTCTGTGTTTCATCATCAATAAGAAGGTCAGACAGGAACAAAAAACCTGAAGTGAAGCATCGGAATCTATAACTAGTGTCACAGGAATGGTTCAAAACATAGACAGTAAGAACCGTCAGTTTTCTTGTACCTAATTCGGCATTGTGCCTTTTGTATTTAATTGCGATGCAATTTCTGTGTTTCATCGTCAATAAGAAGGTCAGAGAAATACTGTAAACCTGAAGAGAAGCATCGAAATCCATAACTAGTGTCACAGGAATGGTTCAAAACAAAGACAGTGAGAAGAGTCAGTTTTCTCGTACATAAGTCGGCATTTTGCCTTTTGTATTTAATTCCGATGCAATTTCTGTGTTTCATCGTCAATAAGAAGGTCAGAGGGATATAGTACACATGAAGTGAAGCATCGGAATGTGTAACTAGTGACACAGGAATGGTTCACATCATAGACAGTAAGAAGAGTCAGCTTTCTTGTACTTAAGTCGGCATTGTGCTTTTTCTATTTAATTCCGATGCAATTTCTGTGTTTCGTCGACAATAAGAAGATCCAAGGGATACAGTAAACCTGAAGTGAAGCATCGGAATCAAAACCGGTCTCACAGGAAAGTTGCAAAACATAGCCAGAAAGAAGAACCAGTCTCCTTGCACTTGAGTCGGCATTGTGCCTTTTGTATTTAATTCCGATGCAATTTCTGTGTTTCATCGTCAATAAGAAGGTCGGAGAGATATAGTATACCTGAATTGAAGCATCGTAATCTATAACTTGTGGCACAGGAATGGTTCAAAGCATACGCAGTAAGAAGGGTCAGTTTTCTTGTACTTAAGTCCGCATTGTGCCATTTCTATTTAATTCCGATGTAACTTCTGTGTTCCATCGTCAATATGAAGGTCCAAGGGATACAGTAAACATATAGTGAAGCATCGGAATCTAAAACTGGTCTCACAGGAAATGTTCAAAGGTAGTCAGTAAGAAGAGTCAGTCTTCTAGTACATAAGTCGGCGTTGTGCCTTTTCTATTTAATTCCAATGCCATTTCTGTGTTTCATCGTCAATAAGAAGGTCCAAGGGATACAGTAAACATATAGTGAAGCATCGGAATCTAAAACTCGTCTCACGAGAAAGGTTCAAAACATAGACAGTAAGAAGAGTTAGTTTTCTTGTACGTAAGTCAGCATTGTGCCTTTTCTATTTAATTCTGATTCAATTTCTGTGTTTCATCGGCAATAAGAAGGTCAAAGGGATGCAGTAAACCTGAAGTGAAGCAACGGAAACTATAACTAGTGTCACAGGAATGGTTTTAAACATAGACAGTAGGAAGAGTCAGTCTTCTTGTACTTAAGTCGGCATTGTGCCTTTTGTGTTTAATTCCGATGCAATTTCTGTGTTTCATCGTCAATAAGAAGGTCAGAGGGTTACAGTAAACCTGAAGTGAAGTATCGGAATCAATAACTAGTGTCACAGGAATGGATCAAAACATAGACAGTAAGAAGAGCCAGTCTTCTTGTACTTAAATCGGCATTGTGCCTTTTGTATTTAATTCCGATGCAGTTTCTGTGTTTCATCGTCAATACGAAGGTCAGTGGGATACAGTAAACCCGAAGTGAAGCATCGGAATCTACAACTAGTGTCACAGGAATGGTTCAAAACATAGGCAGTAGGAAGAGTAGTTCTCTTGTACTTAATTCGGCATTGTGCTTTTGTATTTGATTACGATGCAATTTCTGTGTTTCATCGTCAATAAGAAAGTCAAAGGGATACAGTAAACCTGAAGTGAATCATCGGAATCTACAACTAGTGTCACGGGAATGCTTCAAAACATACAGTAAGAAGAGTCAGTTTTCTTGTACTTGAGTCGGCATTGTGCCTATGTATTTAATACCGATGCAATTTCTGTGTTTCATCGTCAATAAGAAGGTCTGAGGGACACAGTAAACCTGAAGTGAAGCATCGGAATCTATAACTAGTGTCACAGGAATGGTTCAAAACATAGACGGTAAGAAGAGCCAGTCTTCTTGTACATAAGTCATCATTGTGCCTTTTGAATTTAATTCCGATGCAGTTTCTGTGTTTCATCGTCAATACGAAGGTCAGTGGGATACAGTAAACCCGAAGTGAAGCATCGGAATCGACAACTTGTGTCACAGGAATGGTTCAAAACATAGACAGTAGGAAGAGTAGTTCTCTTGTACTTAATTCGGCATTGTGCTTTTGTATTTGATTACGATGCAATTTCTGTGTTTCATCGTCAATAAGAAAGTCAGAGGGATACAGTAAACCTGAAGTGAATCATCGGAATCTATAACTAGTGTCACGGGAAAGCTTCAAAACATAGACAGTAAGAAGAGTCAGTTTTCTTGTACTTGAGTCGGCATTGTGCCTATGTATTTAATACCGATGCAATTTTTGTGTTTCATCGTCAATAAGAAGGTCTGAGGGATACAGTAAACCTGAAGTGAAGCATCGGAATCTATAACTAGTGTCAAAGGAATGGTTCAAAACATAGACAGTAGGAAGCGCCAGGCTTCTTGTACTTGAGTCGGCATTGTGCCTTTTGTATTTATTTCCGATGCAATTTCTGTGTTTCATCGTCAATAAGAAGGTCAGAGGGATACAGTAAACCTGAAGTGAAGCATCGGAATCTATAACTAGTGTCACAGGAATGGTTGAAAACATAGTCAGTAAGAAGAGTCAGTCTTCTTGTACTTAAGTCGGCATTGTGCTTTTTGTATTTAATTCTGATGCCATTTCTGTGTTTCATCATCAATAAGAAGGTCACAGAGAAACAAAAAACCTGAAGTGAAGCATCGGAATCTATAACTAGTGTCACAGGAATGGTTCAAAACATAGACAGTAAGAACCGTCAGTTTTCTTGTACATAATTCGGCATTGTGCCTTTTGTATTTAATTGCGATGCAATTTCTGTGTTTCATCGTCAATAAGAAGGTCAGAAAAATACAGTAAACCCGAAGAGAAGCATCGAAATCCATAACTAGTGTCACAGGAATGGTTCAAAACAAAGACAGTGAGATGAGTCAGTTTTCTCGTACATAAGTCGGCATTTTGCCTTTTGTATTTAGTTCCGATGCAATTTCTGTGTTTCATCGTCAATAAGAAGGTCAGAGGGATACAGTACACATGAAGTGAAGCATCGGAATGTGTAACTAGTGACACAGGAATGGTTCACATCATAGACAGTAAGAAGAGTCAGGTTTCTTGTACTTAAGTCGGCATTGTGCTTTTTCTATTTAATTCCGATGCAATTTCTGTGTTTCGTCGACAATAAGAAGGTCAGAGGGTTACGGCAAACCTGAAGTGAAGCATCGGAATCTATAACTCGTGTCACAGGAATGGTTCAAAACATTGGCAGTAAGAAGAGTCAGTTTTCTTGAACTTAATTGGGCATTGTGCCTTTTGTATTTAATTCCGATGCAATATCTGTGTTTCATCGTCAATAAGAAGGTCAGAGGGATACACTAAATTTGAAGTGAAGCATCGGAATCTGTAACTAGTGTCACGGGAATGGTTCAAAGCATAGACAGTTAGAAGAGTCAGTCCTCTTGTACTTAAGTCGGCATTGAGCCTTTTTATTTAATTCCGATGCAATTTCTGTGTTTCATCGTCAGTAAGAAGGTCAGAGGGATACAGTTAACCTGAAGTGAAGCATCGGAATCTATAACTATTGTCACAGGAATGGTTCAAAACATAGTATGTAAGAAGAGCCAGTCTTCCTGTACTTGAGTCACATTTGTGCCTATGTATTTAATTCCGATGCAATTTCTGTGTTTCATCGTCAATAAGAAGGTAAGTGGGATACAGTAAACCTGAAGTGAAGCATCGGACTCTATAACTAGTGTCACAGGAATGGTTCAAAACATAGACAGTAAGAAGAGCCAGTCTTCTTGTACTTAAGTCGGCATTGTGCCTTTTGTATTTAATTCCGATGCAGTTACTGTGTTTCATCGTCAATACGAAGGTCAGTGGGATACAGTAAACCCGAAGTGAAGCATCGGAATCTACAACTAGTGTCACAGGAATGGTTCAAAACATAGACAGTAGGAAGAGTAGTTCTCTTGTACTTAATTCGGCATTGTGCTTTTGTATTTGATTACGATGCAATTTCTGTGTTTCATCGTCAATAAGAAAGTCAGAGGGATACAGTAAACCTGAAGTGAATCATCGAAATCTATAACTAGTGTCACGGGAAAGCTTCAAAACATAGACAGTAAGAAGAGTCAGCTTTCTTGTACTTAAGTCAGCATTGTGCCTTTGTATTTAATTCCGCTGCAATTTCTGTGTTTCATCGTCAATAAGAAGGTCAGAGGGTTACAGTACACATGAAGTGAAGCATCGGACTGTGTAACTAGTGACACAGGAATGGTTCAAATCATAGACAGTAAGAAGAGTCAGTCTTCTTGTACTTAAGTCAGCATTGTGACTTTTGTATTTAATTCCGACGCAATGACTGTGTTTCATCGTCAATAAGAAGGTCCAATGGGATACAGTAAACCTGAAGTGAAGCATCGGAATCTAAAACTCGTCTCACGAGATAGGTTCAAAACATAGACAGTAAGAAGAGTTACTTTACTTGTACGTAAGTCAGCATTGTGCCTTTTCTATTTAATTCTGAATCAATTTCTGTGTTTCATCGGCAATAAGAAGGTCAGAGGGATGCAGTAAACCTGAAGTGAAGCATCGGAATCCATAACTAGTGTCACAGGAATGGTTTTAAACATAGACAGTAGGAAGAGTCAGTCTCTTATACTTAAGTCGGCACTGTGCCTTTTGTGTTTAATTCCGATGCAATTTCTGTGTTTCATCGTCAATAAGAAGGTCAGAGGGTTACAGCAAACCTGAAGTGAAGCATCGGAATCTATAACTAGTGTCACAGGATTGGTTGAAAACATTGGCGATAAGAAGAGTCAGTTTTCTTGTACTTAATTGGGCATTGTGCCTTTTGTATTTAATTCCGATGCAATATCTGTGTTTCATCGTCAATAAGAAGGTCAGAGGGATACACTAAATCTAAAGTGAAGCATCGGAATCTGTAACTAGTGTCACGGGAATGGTTCAAAACATAGACAGTTAGAAGAGTCAGTTCTCTTGTACTTAAGTCGGTATTGTGCCTTTTCTATTTAATTCCGATGCAATTTCTGTGTTTCATCGTCAATAAGAAGGTCAGAGGGATACAGTTAACCTGAAATGAAGCATCGGAATCTATAACTATTGTCACAGGAATGGTTCAAAACATAGACAGTAAGAAGAGCCAGTCTTCCTGTACTTGAGTCACAATTGTGCCTATGTATTTAATTCCGATGCAATTTCTGTGTTTCATCGTCAATAAGAAGGTAAGAGGGATACAGTAAACCTGAAGTGAAGCATCGGAATCTATAACTAGTGTCACAGGAATGGTTCAAAACATAGACAGTAAGAAGAGCCAGTCTTCTTGTACATAAGTCGGCAATGTGCCTTTTGAATTTAATTCCGATGCAGTTTCTGTGTTTCATCGTCAATACGAAGGTCAGTGGGATACAGTAAACCCGAAGTGAAGCATCGGAATCGACAACTTGTGTCACAGGAATGGTTCAAAACATAGACAGTAGGAAGAGTAGTTCTCTTGTACTTAATTCGGCATTGTGCTTTTGTATTTGATTACGATGCAATTTCTGTGTTTCATCGTCAATAAGAAAGTCGGAGGGATACAGTAAACCTGAAGTGAATCATCGGAATCTATAACTAGTGTCACGGGAAAGCTTTAAAACATAGACAGTAAGAAGAGTCAGTTTTCTTGTACTTGAGTCGGCATTGTGCCTATGTATTTAATACCGATGCAATTTCTGTGTTTCATCGTCAATAAGAAGGTCTGAGGAATACAGTAAACCTGAAGTGAAGCATCGGAATCTATAACTAGTGTCAAAGGAATGGTTCAAAACATAGACAGTAGGAAGCGCCAGGCTTCTTGTACTTGAGTCGGCATTGTGCCTTTTGTATTTCTTTCCGATGCAATTTCTGTGTTTCATCGTCAGTAAGAAGGTCAGAGGGATACAGTAATCCTGAAGTGAAGCATCGGAATCTATAACTAGTGTCACAGGAATGGTTGAAAACATAGTCAGTAAGAAGAGTCAGTCCTCTTGTACTTATGTCGGCATTGTGCCTTTTGTATTTAATTCCGATGCCATTTCTGTGTTTCATCATCAATAAGAAGGTCAGACAGGAACAAAAAACCTGAAGTGAAGCATCGGAATCTATAACTAGTGTCACAGGAATGGTTCAAAACATAGACAGTAAGAACCGTCAGTTTTCTTGTACCTAATTCGGCATTGTGCCTTTTGTATTTAATTGCGATGCAATTTCTGTGTTTCATCGTCAATAAGAAGGTCAGAGAAATACTGTAAACCTGAAGAGAAGCATCGAAATCCATAACTAGTGTCACAGGAATGGTTCAAAACAAAGACAGTGAGAAGAGTCAGTTTTCTCGTACATAAGTCGGCATTTTGCCTTTTGTATTTAATTCCGATGCAATTTCTGTGTTTCATCGTCAATAAGAAGGTCAGAGGGATATAGTACACATGAAGTGAAGCATCGGAATGTGTAACTAGTGACACAGGAATGGTTCACATCATAGACAGTAAGAAGAGTCAGCTTTCTTGTACTTAAGTCGGCATTGTGCTTTTTCTATTTAATTCCGATGCAATTTCTGTGTTTCGTCGACAATAAGAAGATCCAAGGGATACAGTAAACCTGAAGTGAAGCATCGGAATCTAAAACCGGTCTCACAGGAAAGTTGCAAAACATAGCCAGAAAGAAGAAACAGTCTCCTTGCACTTGAGTCGGCATTGTGCCTTTTGTATTTAATTCCGATGCAATTTCTGTGTTTCATCGTCAATAAGAAGGTCGGAGAGATATAGTATACCTGAATTGAAGCATCGTAATCTATAACTTGTGGCACAGGAATGGTTCAAAGCATACGCAGTAAGAAGGGTCAGTTTTCTTGTACTTAAGTCCGCATTGTGCCTTTTCTATTTAATTCCGATGTAACTTCTGTGTTCCATCGTCAATATGAAGGTCCAAGGGATACAGTAAACATATAGTGAAGCATCGGAATCTAAAACTGGTCTCACAGGAAATGTTCAAAGGTAGTCAGTAAGAAGAGTCAGTCTTCTAGTACATAAGTCGGCGTTGTGCCTTTTGTATTTAATTCCAATGCCATTTCTGTGTTTCATCGTCAATAAGAAGGTCCAAGGGATACAGTAAACATATAGTGAAGCATCAGAATCTAAAACTGGTCTCACAGGAAATGTTCAAAACATAGTCAGTAAGAAGAGTCAGTCTTCTTGTACTTAAGTCGGCATTGTGACTTTTGTATTTAATTCCGATGCAATTTCTGTGTTTCATCGTCAATAAGAAGGTCCAAAGGGATACAGTTAACCTGAAGTGAAGCATCGGAATCTAAAACTCGTCTCACGAGAAAGGTTCAAAACATAGACAGTAAGAAGAGTTAGTTTACTTGTACGTAAGTCAGCATTGTGCCTTTTCTATTTAATTCTGATTCAATTTCTGTGTTTCATCGGCAATAAGAAGGTCAAAGGGATGCAGTAAACCTGAAGTGAAGCAACGGAAACTATAACTAGTGTCACAGGAATGGTTTTAAACATAGACAGTAGGAAGAGTCAGTCTTCTTGTACTTAAGTCGGCATTGTGCCTTTTGTGTTTAATTCCGATGCAATTTCTGTGTTTCATCGTCAATAAGAAGGTCAGAGGGTTACAGTAAACCTGAAGTGAAGTATCGGAATCAATAACTAGTGTCACAGGAATGGATCAAAACATAGACAGTAAGAAGAGCCAGTCTTCTTGTACTTAAATCGGCATTGTGCCTTTTGTATTTAATTCCGATGCAGTTTCTGTGTTTCATCGTCAATACGAAGGTCAGTGGGATACAGTAAACCCGAAGTGAAGCATCGGAATCTACAACTAGTGTCACAGGAATGGTTCAAAACATAGGCAGTAGGAAGAGTAGTTCTCTTGTACTTAATTCGGCATTGTGCTTTTGTATTTGATTACGATGCAATTTCTGTGTTTCATCGTCAATAAGAAAGTCAAAGGGATACAGTAAACCTGAAGTGAATCATCGGAATCTACAACTAGTGTCACGGGAAAGCTTCAAAACATACAGTAAGAAGAGTCAGTTTTCTTGTACTTGAGTCGGCATTGTGCCTATGTATTTAATACCGATGCAATTTCTGTGTTTCATCGTCAATAAGAAGGTCTGAGGGACACAGTAAACCTGAAGTGAAGCATCGGAATCTATAACTAGTGTCAAAGGAATGGTTCAAAACATAAACAGTAGGAAGCGCCAGTCTTCTTGTACTTGAGTCGGCATTGTGCATTTTGTATTTATTTCCGATGCAATTTCTGTGTTTCATCGTCAATAAGAAGGTCAGAGGGATACAGTAAACCTGAAGTGAGGCATCGGAATCTATAACTAGTGTCACAGGAATGGTTCAAAACATAGTCAGTAAGAAGAGTCAGTCTTCTTGTACTTAAGTCGGCATTGTGCCTTTTGTATTTAATTCCGATGCCATTTCTGTGTTTCATCATCAATAAGAAGGTCAGACAGAAACAAAAAACCTGAAGTGAAGCATCGGAATCTATAACTAGTGTCACAGGAATGGTTCAAAACATAGACAGTAAGAACCGTCAGTTTTCTTGTACTTAATTCGGCATTGTGCCTTTTGTATTTAATTGCGATGCAATTTCTGTGTTTCATCGTCAATAAGAAGGTCAGAGAAATACAGTAAACCTGAAGAGAAGCATCGAAATCCATAACTAGTGTCACAGGAATGGTTCAAAACAAAGACCGTGAGAAGAGTCAGTTTTCTCGTACATAAGTCGGCATTTTGCCTTTTGTATTTAATTCCGATGCAATTTCTGTCTTTCATCGTCAATAAGAAGATCCAAGGGATACAGTAAACATATAGTGAAGCATCAGAAACTAAAACTGGTCTCACAGGAAATGTTCAAAACAGAGTCAGTAAGAAGAGTCAGTCTTCTTGTACTTAAGTCGGCATTGTGCCTTTTGTATTTAATTCCGATGCAATTTCTGTGTTTCATCGTCAATATGGAATATCCAAGGGATACAGTAAAACTGAAGTGAAGCATCGGAATCTAAAACTGGTCTCACAGGAAAGGTTCAAAACATAGACATTAAGAAGAGTTAGTTATCTTGTACTGATTCAATTTCTGTGTTTCGCCGTCAGTAAGCTGGTCCAAGGGATACAGTAAATCTAAAGTGAAGAATCGGAATCTGAAACCGGTCTCACAGGAAAGCTTCATAACATAGACAGTAAGAAGAGCCAGTCTACTTGTACTTGAGTCGGCATTGTGCCTTTTCTATTTAATTCCGACGCAATTTCTGTGTTTCGTCGTCAATAAAAAGGTCTAAGGGATACAGCAAACCTGAAGTGAAACATAGGAATATATAACTAGTGTCAAAGGAAAGGTTCAAAACATAGACAGTAAGAAGAGTCAGTCTTCTTGTACTTAAGTCGCCATTGTGCCTATAGTATTTAATTCCGATGCAATTTTTGTGTTACATCGTCAATAAGAAGGTCAGAGGGATACAGTAAACCTAAAGTGAAGCATCGGAATCTACAACTAGTGTCACAGGAATGGTTCAATACACAGTCTGTAAGATGAATCAGTCTTCTTGTACTTAAGTCGGCATTGTGCTTTTTCTATATAATTCCGATGCAATTTCTGTGTTTCGTCGTCAATAAGAAGGTCCAAGGGATACAGTAAACCTGAAGTGAAGCATCGGAATCTATAACTAGTGTCACAGGAATGGTTCAAAACATAGAGAGTAGGTAGAGTTAGTCTTCTTGTACTTAAGTCGGCAATGTGCCTTTTCTATTTAATTCCGATGCAATTTCTGTGTTTCCATGTCAATAAGAAGGTCCAGGGCATACAGTAAACATATAGTGAAGCATCAGAAACTAAAACTGGTCTCACAGGAAATGTTCAAAACATAGTCAGTACGAAGAGTCAGTCTTCTTGTACTGAAGTCGGCATTGTGCATTTTGTATTTAATTCCGATGCAATTTCTGTGCTTCATCGTCAATATGGAAGGACCAAGGGATTCAGTGAAACTGAAGTGAAGCATCGGAAACTAAAACTGGTCTCACAGGAAAGGTTCAAAACATAGACAGTAAGAAGAGATAGTCTACTTGTACTTGAGTCGGCATTGTGCCTTTTCTATTTAATTCCGATGCAATTTCTGTCTTTCATCGTCAATAAGAAGGTCAGAGGGATACAGAAAACCTGAAGTGAAGCATCGGAATCTATAACTAGTGTAACAGGAGTGGTTTAAACAATAGAGAGTAGGAAGAGTTAGTCTTCTTGAACTTAAGTCGGCATTGTGCCTTTTGTATTTAATTCCGATGCAATCTCTGTGTTTCATCGTCAACAAGAAGGTCCACGGGATACACTAAACATATAGTGAAGCATCGGAATCTAAAACTGGTCTCACAGGAAATGTTCAAATCATAGTCAGTAAGAAGAGTCAGTCTTTTTGTACTTATGTCGTTATTGTGCCTTTTCTATTTAATTCCGATGCAATTTCTGGGTATCGTCCTCAATATGAAGGTCCAAGGGATAAAGTAAACCTGAAGTGAAGCATCGGAATCTAAAACCGGTCTCACAGGAAAGGTTCAAAACAGATTCAGTAAGAAGAGTCAGTCTTCTTGTACTTAAGTCGGTATTGTGCCTTTTCAATTTAATTTCGATGCAATTTCTGTGTTTCCTCGTCAATACGAAGGTCCAGGGGATACAGTAAACCTAAAGTCAAGCATCGGAATCGATAACTAGTGTCACAGGAGTGGTTCAAAATATAGACAGTAAGAAGAGTCAGTCTTTTTTTACTTAAGTCGGCGTTATGCCTTTTCTATTTATTTCCTATGCAATTTCTGTGGTTCATCGTCAATTAGAATGTCAGAGGGATACAGTAAACCTGAAGTGAAGCATCGGAATCTATAACTAGTGTCACAGGAATGGTTCAAAGCATAGACAGTAGGAAGAGTCAGTCTTCTTGTACTTAAGTCGACATTGTGCATTTTCTATTTAATTCCGATGCAATTTCTGTGTTTCGTTGTCTATAAGAAGGTCCCAGGGATACAGTAAACATGAAGTGAAGCATCGGAATCCATAACTAGTGTCACAGGAAAGGTTCAAAACATAGACGGTGAGAAGAGGCAGTCTTCTTGTACTTAAGTCGGCATTGTGACTTTTCTACTTCATTCCGATGCAGTTTCTGTGTTTCGTCGTCAAAGAGGAGGTCCAAGGAATACAGTAAACATACAGTGAAGCATCGGAATCTAAAACTGGTCTCACAGGAAATGTTCAAACATAGTCAGTACGAAGAGTCAGGCTTCTTGTACTGAAGTCGGCATTGTGCGTTTTGTATTTAATTCCGATGCAATTTCTGTGCTTCATCGTCGATATGGAAGGTCCAAGGGATACAGTAAAACTGAAGTGAAGCATCGGAATCTAAAACTGGTCTCACAGGAAAGGTTCAAAACATAGACAGTAAGAAGAATCAGTTTTCTTGGACTTAAGTCGGCATTGTGCCTTTTCTATTTAATTCCGATGCAATTTCTTTGTTTCGACGTCAATAAGAAGGTCCATGGGATACAGTAAACCTGAAGTGAAGCATCGGAATTTAAAACCGGTCTCACAGGAAAGGTTCAAAACATAGTCAGTAAGAATAGTCAGTTTTCTTGTACTTAAGTCTGCATTGTGGATTTTCTATTTAATTCCGTTGCAATTTATGTGTTTCCTCGTCAATAAGAAGGTCCAGGGGATACAGTAAACCTGAAGTCAAGCATCGGAATCGATAACTAGTGTCACAGGAATTGTTCAAAATATAGACAGTAAGAAGAGTCAGACTTTTTGTACATAAGTCGGCATTGTGCCTTTTCTCTTTAATTCCGATGCAATTACTGTGTTTCATCGTCAATAAGAATGTCAGAGGGATACAGTAAACCTGAAGTGAAGCATCGGAATCTATAACTAGTGTCACAGGAATGGTTCAAAGCATAGACAGTTGGAAGAGTCAGTCTTCTTGTACTGAAGTCGGCATTATGCCTTTTCTATTTAATTCCGATGCAATTTCTGTGTTTCGTCGTCAATAAGAAGGTCCAAGGGATACAGTAAATACGAAATGAAGTATCGGGATCTATAACTTGTGTCACAGGAATGGTTCAAGACATAGACAGTAAGAAGAGTCAGTCTTATTGTACTTAAGTCGGCATTGTGCCTTTTCTACTTAATTCCGATGCAATTTCTGTGTTTCATCGTCAATAAGAAGGTCCAAGGGATACAGTAAACCTGAAGTGAAGCATCGGAATCTATAACTAGTGTCAAAGGAATGGTTCAAAACATAGACAGAAGGAAGAGTCAGTCTTCTTGACCTTAATTTGGCATTGTGATTTTTCTATTTAATTCCGATGCATTTCTGTGTTTCGTCGTCAATAAGAAGGTCCAAGGGATACAGCAAACCAGAAGTGAAACATAGGAATATATAACCAGTGTCACAGGAAAGGTTCAAAAAATAGACAGTAAGAAGAGTCAGTCTTTTTGTACTTAAGTCGCCATTGTGCCTATTGTATTTAATTCCGATGCAATTTCTGTGTTACATCGTCAATAAAAAGTCAGAGGGATACAGTAAACCTAAAGTGAAGCATCGGAATCTCTAACTAGTGTCACAGGAATGGTTCAAAATACAGACAGTAAGAAGAGTCAGTCTTCTAGTACTTAAGTCGGCATTGTGCCTTTTCTATTTAATTCCCATGCAATTTCTGTGTTTCTTCGTCAATAAGAATGTCAGAGGGATACAGTAAACCTGAAGTGAAGCATCGGAATCTATAACTAGTGTCACAGGAATGGTTCAAAACATACACAGCAAGAAGAGTCAGTCTTCTTGTACTTAAGTCGGCATTGTGCCTTTTGTATTTAATTCCGATGCAATCTCTGTGTTTCATCGTCAACAAGAAGGTCCACGGGATACACTAAACATATAGTGAAGCATCGGAATCTAAAACTGGTCTCACAGGAAATGTTCAAAACATAGTCAGTAAGAAGAGTAAGTCTTCTTGTTCTTACGTTGGCATTGTGCCTTTTCTATTTAATTTCGATGCAATTTCTGTGTTTCGTCGTCAATAAGAAGGTCCAAGGTATACAGCAAATCTGAAGTGAAACATAGGAATATATAACTAGTGTCACAGGAAAGGTTCAAAACATAGACAGTAAGAAGAGTCTGTCTTCATGTACTTAAGTCGGCATGTGCTTTTTCTATTTAATTCCGATGCAATTTCTGTGTTTCGTCCTCTATAAGAAGGTCAAAGGGATACAGTAAACCTGAAGTGAAGCATCGGAATCTATAACTAGTGTCACAGGAATGGTTCAAAACAAAGAGAGTAGGAAGAGTTAGTCTTCTTGAACTTAAGTCGGCATTGTGATTTTCTATTTAATTCCGATGCAATTTCTGTGGTTCGTCGTCAATAAGAAGGTCCAAGGGATACAGTAAACATATAGTGAAGTATGGAAACCTAAAACGGTTCTCACAGGAAATGTTCAAAACATAGTCAGTAAGAAGAGTCAGTCTTCTTGTACTTAAATCGGCATTATGCCTCTTCTATTTAATTCCGATGCTTTTTCTGTGTTTCGACGTCAATAAGAAGGTCCAGGGGACACAGTATACCTGAAGTGAAGCATCGGAATCTATAACTAGTGTCACAGGAATGGTTCAAAATATAGAGAGTAAGAAGAGAGAGTCATCTTGTATTTGAGTCGGCATTGTGCCTTTTGTATTTAATTCCGATGCAATTTCTGTGCTTCATCGTCAATAAGAAGGTCACAGGGATACAGTAAACCTGGAGTGAAGCATCGGAATCCATAACTAGTGTCACAGGAATGGTTAATACATAGACAGTAGGAAGAGTCAGTCTTCTTGTACTTAAGTCGGCATTGTGCCTTTTGTATTTAATTCCGATGCAATTTCTGTGTTTCATTGTCAATAAGAAGGTCCAAGGGATACAGTAAACATATAGTGAAGCATCGGAATCTAGAACTGGTCTCACAGGAAATGTTCACAACACAGTCAGTGAGAAGAGTCAGTCTTCTTGTACTTAAGTCGGCATTGTGCGGTTTGTATTTAATTCCGATGCAATTTCTGTGTTTCATCGTCAATAAGAAAGTCAGAGGGATACAGTAAACCTGTAGTGAAGCATCGGAATCTATAACTAGTGTCACAGGAATGGTTCAAAACATAGACAGTAGGAAGATTCAGTCTTCTTGTACTTAAGTCGGCATTGTGCCTTTTCCATTTAATTCAAATGCAATTTCTGTGTTTCGTCGTCAATAAGAAGGTCAGAGGGATACAGTAAACCTGAAGTGAAGCATCTTAATCTATATCTAGTGTCACAGGAATGGTTCAAAACATAGACAGCAATAAGAGTCAGTCTTCTTGGACATGAGTCGGCATTGTGCCATTTGTATTTAATTCCGATGCAATTACTGTGCTTCATCGTCAATAAGAAGGTCAGAGGGATACAGTAAACCTGAAGTGAAGCATCGGAATCTATAACTAGTGTCACAGGAATGGTTCAAATCATACACAGCAAGAAGAGTCAGTCTTCTTGTACTTAAGTCGGCATTGTGCCTTTTGTATTTAATTCCGATGCAATTTCTGTGTTTCATCGTCAATAAGAAGGTCCAAGGGATACAGTAAACCTGAAGTGAGGCATCGGAATCTATAACTAGTGTCACAGGAATGGCTAAAACATAGAGAGTAGGAAGAGTCAGTCGTTTTGTACTTAAGTCGGCATTGTGCCTTTTGTATTTAATTCCGACGCAATCTCTGTGTTTCATCGTCAACAAGTAGGTCCACGGGATACACTAAACATATAGTGAAGCATCGGAATCTAAAACTGGTCTCACAGGAAATGTTCAAAACATAGTCAGTAAGAAGAGTAAGTCTTCTTGTTCTTACGTTGGCATTGTGCCTTTTCTATTTAATTCCGATGCAATTTCTGTGTTTCGTCGTCAATAAGAAGGTACAAGGGAGAGAGTAAACCTGAAGTGAAGCATCGGAATCTAAAACCGGTCTCACAGGAAAGGTCCAAATCATAGAGAATAAGAAGAGTCAGTCATCTTGTATTTGAGTCGGCATTGTGCCTTTTGTATTTAATTCCGATGCAATCTCTGTGATTCATCGTCAATAAGAAGGTCAGAGTGATACAGTAAGACCTGAAGTGAAGAATCGGAATCTATATCTAGTGTCACAGGAAAGGTTCATAACATAGACACTTAGAAGAGTCAGTCTTCTTGGACATGAGTCGATATTGTGCAATTTGTATTTAATTCCGATGCAATTTCTGTGTTTCATCGTCAACAAGAAGGCCCAAGGGATACAGTAAACATATAGTGAAGCATCGGAATCTAAACCTGGTCTCACAGGAAATGTTCAAATCATAGTCAGTAAGAAGAGTCAGTCTTCTTGTACTAATGTCGGCATTGTGCCTTTTCTATTTAATTCCGATGCAATTTCTGTGTTTCGTCGTCAATAAGAAGGTCCAAGGGATACAGTAAACCTGAAGTGAGGCATCGGAATCTATAACTAGTGTCACAGGAATGGCTAAAACATAGAGAGTAGGAAGAGTCAGTCGTTTTGTACTTAAGTCGGCATAGTGCCTTTTGTATTTAATCCCGATGCAATATCTGTGTTTCATCGTCAATAAGAAGGTCCAAGGGATACAGTAAACCTGGAGTGAAGTATCGGAATCTATATCTAGTGTCACAGGAATGGTATAAAACATAGACACGGAAGAGTCAGTCTTCTTGTACTTAAGTCGGCATTTTGCCTTTTCTATTTAATTCCGATGCAATTTCTGTGTTTCGTCGTCAATAAGAAGGTCCAAGGGATACAGAAATCGTCAAGTGAAGCCTCGGAATCTACAACTAGTGTCACAGAAAAGGTTCAAAACATAGACAGTAAGAAGAGTCAGTCTTATTGTACTTAGGTCGGCATTGTGCATTTTGTATTTAATTCCGATCCACTTTCTGTGTTTCATCGTCAATAAGAAGGTCCAAGTGATACAGTAAACCTGAAGTGAAGCATCGGAATCTATAACTAGAGTCACAGGAATGGTTCAAAACATAGACAGTAGGAAGAGTCAGTCTTCTTGTACTTATGTCGGCATTGTTCCTTTTCTATTTAATTCCGATGCTATTTCTGTGTCTAGTCGTCAATAAGAAGGTCAGAGGGATACAGTAAACCTGAAGTGAAGCATCGGAATCTATAATTAGAGTCACAGGAATGGTTCAAAACATAGACAGTAAGAAGAGTCAGTCTTCTTGTACTTAAGTCGGCATTGTGCTCTTTGTATTTAATTCCGTAGCAATTTCTGTGATTCATCGTCAATATGAAGGTCAGAGAGATTCAGTAAACACGAAGTGAAGCATCGGAATCTATAACTAGTGTCACAGGAATGGTTCAAAACATAGACAGTAAGCAGTATCAGATTTCTTGTACTTAATTCGGCATTGTGCCATTTGTATTTAATTCCGATGCAATTTCTGTGTTTCATCGTCAATAAGAAGGTCAGAGCGATACAGTAAACCTGAAGTGAAGCATCGGAATCGATAACTAATGTCACAGGAATGGTTCAAAACACAGACTGTAAGAAGAGTTCGATTTCTTTTACTTAAGTCGGCATTGTGCCTTTTGTATTTAATTCCGATGCAATTTCTGTGTTTCATCGTCAATAAGAAGGTCTAAGGGATGCAGTAAACATACAGTGAAGCATCGGAATCTAAAACTGGTCTCACAGGAAATGTTCAAAACATAGTCAGTAAGAAGAGTCAGTCATCTTGTACTTAAGTCGGCAATGTGCCTTTTCTATTTAATTCCGATGCTATTTCTGTGTTTCGTCGTCAACAAGAAGGTCCAAGGGATACAGTAAACCTGAAGTGAAGCAACGGAACCTAAAACCGGTCTCACAGGAAAGGCTCAAAACATAGAGAGTAAGAAGAGAGAGTCATCTTGTATTTGAGCCGGCATTGTGCCTTTTGTATTTAAATCCGATGCAATTTATGTGTTTCATCGTCAATAAGAAGGTCACAGGGATACAGTAAACCTGAAGTGAAGCATCGGAGTATATAACTAGTGTCACAGGAATGGTTAAAACATAGACAGTAGGAAGAGTCAGTATTCTTGTACTTAAGTCGGCATTGTGCCTTTTGTATTTAATTCCGATGCAATTTCTGTGTTTCATCGTCAATAAGAAGGTCAGAGGGATACAGTAAACCTGAAGTGAAGCATCGGAATCTATAACTAGTGTCACAGGAATGGATAAAACATAGACAGTAGGAAGAGTCAGTCTTCTTGTACTTATGTCGGCATTGTGCCTTTTGTATTTAATCCTGATGCAATTTCTGTGTTTCGTCGTCAATAAGAAGGTCCAAGGGATACAGTAAACCTGTAGTGAAGCATCGGAATCTATATCTAGTGTCACAGGAATGGTTCAAAACTTAGACACGGAAGAGTCAGTCTTCTTGTACATAAAAACGGCATTGTGCCTTTTGTATTTCATTCCGATGCAATTTCTGTGATTCATCGTCAATAACAAGGTCCAAGGGATACAGTAAACCTGAAGTGAAGCATCGGAATCTATAACTAAAGTCACAGGAATGATTCAAACATAGACAGTAGGAAGAGTCAGTCTTCTTGTACTTAAGTCGGCATTGTGCATTTTCTATTTAATACCGATGCAATTTCTGTGTTTCGTCGTCAATACGAAGGTCACCGGGATACAGTAAACCTGTAGTGATGCATCGGAATCTTTAACTAGTGCCACAGGAATGGTTCAAAACATAGACAGTAGGAAGAGTCAGTCTTCTTGTAATTAAGTCGGCATTGTGCCTTTTCTATTTAATTCCGATGCAATTTCTGTGTTTCATCGTCATTAAGAAGGTCCAAGGGATACTGTAATCCTGAAGTGAAGCATCGGAATCTATAACTAGTGTCAAAGGAATCTTTCAAACCATATCAGAAGGAAGAGTGAGTCTTCTTGAACTTAAGTCGGCATTGTGCCTCTTCTATTTAAATCCGATGCAATTTCTGTGTTTCGTCGTCAATAAGAAGGTCCAAGGGATACAGTAAACCTGAAGTGATGCATCGGAATCTTTAACTAGTGCCACAGGAATGGTTCAAAACATAGACAGTAGGAAGAGTCAGTCTTCTTGTACTTGAGTCGGCATTGTGCATTTTCTATTTAATACCGATGCAATTTCTGTGTTTCATCGTCAATAAGAAGGTCCAAGGGAAACAGTAAACATATAGTGAAGCATCGGAATCTAAAACTGGTCTTACAGGGAATGTTAAGGACATAGTCAGTAAGAAGAGTCAGTCTTCTTGTACTTAGGTCGGCAAGGTGCCTTTTCTATTAAATTCCGATGCAATTTCTGTGTTTCGTTGTCAATAACAAGGTCCATGGGATACAGTAAACCTGAAGTGAAGCAACGGAATCTATACCGGTCTCACAGGAAAGGCTCAAATCATAGAGAGTAAGAAGAGCCAGTCATCTTGTATTTGAGTCGGCATTGTGCCTTTTGTATTTAATTCCGATGCAATTTCTGTGTTTCAACGTCAATAAGAAGGTCACAGGGATACAGTAAACCTGAAGTAAAGCATCGGAGTCTATAACTAGTGTCACAGGAATGGTTAAAACATAGACAGTAGGAAGAGTCAGTCTTCTTGTACTTAAGTCGGCATTGTGCCGTCTGTATTTAATTCCGATGCAATATCTGTGTTTCGTCGTCAATGAGAAGGTCCAAGGGATACAGTAAACGAGAAGTGAAGCATCGGAATCTATAACTAAAGTCAGAGGAATGATTCAAAACATAGACAGTAGGAAGAGTCAGTCTTCTTGTACTTAAGTCGGCATTGTGCATTTTCTATTTAATTCCGATGCAATTTCTGTGTTTCGTCGTCAATGCGAAGGTCAGCGGGGTACAGTAAACCTGATGTGAAGCATCGGAATCTATAATTAGTGTCACAGGAATGGTTCAAACCATACACAGCAAGAAGAGTCAGTCTTCTTGTACTTAAGTCGGCATTGTGCCTTTTGTATTTAATTCCGATGCAATTTCTGTGTTTCATCGTCTTGAGAAGGTCCAAGGGATACAGTAAACCTGAAGTGATGCATCGGAAACCTTAACTAGTGTCAGAGGAATGGTTAAAAACATAGACAGTAGGAAGAGTCAGTCTTCTTGAACTTATGTCGGCATTGTGCCTCTTCAATTTAAATCCGATGCAATTTCTGTGTTTCGTCGTCAATAAGAAGGTCCAAGGGATACAGTAAACATACAGTGAAGCATCGGAATCTATAACTAGTGTTACAGGAATGGTTCAAAATATAGGCAGTAAGAAGATTTAGTCTACTTGTACTTAAGTCGGCATTGTGCCTTTTGTATTTAATTCCGATGCAATTTCTGTGTTTCATCGTCAATAACGGTGTCCAAGCGATACAGTAAACCTGTAGTGAAGCATCTGAATCTATAACTAAAGTCACAGGAATGATTCAAAACATAGATAGTAGGAAGAGTCAGTCTTCTTGTACTTAAGTCGGCATTGTGCATTTTCTATTTAATTCCGATGCAATTTCTGTGTTTCGTCGTCAATACGAAGGTCAGCGGGATACAGTAAAAGTGAAGTGAGCATCGGAATCTATAATTAGTGTCACAGGAATGGTTCAAACCATACACAGCAAGAAGAGTCAGTCTTCTTGTACTTAAGTAGGCATTTTGCCTTTTGTATTTAATTCCGATGCAATTTCTGTGTTTCATCGTCTTGAGAAGGTCCAAGGGATACAGTAAACCTGAAGTGGAGCATCGGAATCTAAAACCTGTCTCACAGGAAAACATAGAGAGTAAGACGAGTCAGTCATCATGTATTTGAGTCGGCATTGTGCCCTTTGTATTTAATTCCGATGCAATTTCTGTGTTTCATCGTCAATAAGAACGTCAGAGGGATACAGTGCACCTGAAGTGAGGCATCGGAATCTATAATTAGTGTCACAGGAATGGTTCAAAACATAGACAGTAAGAAGAGTCAGTCTTCTTGTACTTAAGTCGGCATTGTGCATTTTGTATTTAATTCCGAAGCAATTTCTGTGTTTCATCGTCAATAAGAAGGTCAGAGAGATAAAGTAAACCTGAAGTGAAGCATCGGAATCTATAACTAGTGTCACAGGAATGGTTCAAAACACAGACTATAAGACGAGTTCGATTTCTTGTTCTTAAGTCGACATTGTGCCTTTTGTATTTAATTTTGATGCAATTTCTGTGTTTCATCGTCAATAAGATGGTCAGAGGGATACAATAAAGCTTAAGTGAAGCATCGAAATCCGTAACTATTGTCACAGGAATGGTTCAAAACAAAGACAGTGAGAAGAGTCAGTTTTCTTGTACTTAAGTCGGCATTTTGCCTTTTGTATTTAATTCCGATGCAATTTCTGTGTTTCTTCGTCAATAAGAAGGTCAGAGGGATACAGTACACCTGAAGTGAAGCATCGGAATATGTAACTAGTATCTCAAGAATGGTTCAAAACATAGACAGTAAGAAGAGTCAGTTTTCTTGTACTTAAGTCAGCATTGTGCCTTTTCTATTTAATTCAGATGCAATTTCTGTGTTTCATCGTCGATAAGAAGGTCCAAGGGATACAGTAAACATATAGTGAAGCATCGGAATCTAAAACTGGTCTCACAGAAAATGTTCAAAACATAATCAGTAAGAAGTCTCAGTCTTCTTGTACTTAAGTCGCCATTGTGCGTTTTGTATTTAATTCCGATGCAATTTCTGTGTTTCATCGTCAATAAGAAGCTCCAAGGGATACAGTAAACATATAGTGAAGCATCGGAATCTAAAACTGGTCTCACAGGAAGTGTTTAAAAGATAATCAGTAAGAAGAGTCAGTCTTGTTGTGCATAAGTCGGCATTGTGCCTTTTGTATTTAATTCCGATGCAATTTCTGTGTTTCATCGTCAATAAGAAGGTCCAAGGGATACAGTAAACATATAGTGAAGCATCGGAATCTAAAACTGGTCTCACAGGAAGTGTTCAAAAGATAGTCAGTAAGAAGAGTCAGTCTTCTTGTACTTAAGTCGGCATTGTGCCTTTTGTATTTAATTCCGATGCAATTTCTGTGTTTCATCGTCAATATGGAAGGTCCAAGGGATACAGTAAAACTGAAGTGAAACACAGGAATCTAAAACTGGACTCAGAGGAAAGGTTCAAAACATAGACAGTAAGAAGAGTTAGGTTTCTTGTACTTAAGTCAGCATTGTGTATTTTCTATTTAATTCTGATTCAATTTCTGTGTTTCGTCGTCAGTAAGAAGGTCCAAGGGATACAGTAAACCTAAAGTGAAGCATCGGAATCTGAAAGCGGTCTCACAAGAAAGCTTTATTACATAGACAGTAAGAAGAGACAGTCTACTTGTACTTGAGTAGGCATTGTGCCTTTTCTATTTAATTCCGATGCAATTTCTGTCTTTCTTCGTCAATAAGCAGGTCAGAGGGATACAGAAAACCTGAAGTGAAGCACCGGAATCTATAACTAGTGTCACAGGAATGGTTCAAAACATAGAGAGTAAGAAGAGTCAGTCTTCTTGTACTTAAGTCGGCATTGTGAATTTTCTATTTAATTCCGATGCAATTTCTTTGTTTCGACGTCAGTAAGAAGGTCCATGGGATACAGTAAACCTGAAGTGATGCATCGGAATCTGAAACCGGTCTTACAGGAAAGGTTAAAAACATAGTCAGTAAGAGGAGTCAGTCGTCTTGTGCTTAAGTTGGCATTGTGACTTTTCTATTTAATTCCGATGCAACGTCTGTGTTTCGTCGTCAATATGAAGGTCCAAGGGGTACAGTAAAAATATAGTGAAGCATCGGAACCTAAAACGGGTCTCACAGGAAATGATCAAAACATAGTCCATAAGAAGAGTCAATCTTCTTGTACTTAAGTCGGCATTGTGCCTTTTCTATGTGATTCTGATGCAGTTTCTGTGTTTCGACGTCATTAAGAAGGTCCAAGGGATACTGTAAACCTGAAGTGAAGCTTCGGAATCTATAACTAGTGTCAAAGGAATCTTTCAAAACATAGCAGAAGGAAGAGTCAGGCTTCTTGAACTTAAGTCGGCATTGTGCCTCTTCTATTTAAATCCGATGTAATTTCTGCGTTTCGCCGTCAATAAGAAGGTCCAAGGGATACAGTAAACATACAGTGAAGCATCGGAATCTAAAAGTGGTCTCACAGGAAATGTTCAAAACATAATCAGTAAGAAGAGTCAGTCTTCTTGTACTTAAGTTGGCATTGTGCCTTTTCTACTTAATTCCGATGCAATTTCTGTGTTTCGTCGTCAATAAGAAGGACCAAGGGATACAGTAAACCTGAAGTGAAGCATCGCAATCTATAACTAGTGTCACAGGAATGGTACAAAACATAGAGAGTAGGAAGAGTCAGTCTTCTTGCACTTAAGTCGGCATTGTGCCTTTTGTATTTAATTCGGATGCAATTTCTGTGTTTCATCGTCAATAAGTAGGTCAGAGGGATATAGTGAACCTGAAGTGTAGCATTGGAATTTATAACTAGTGTCACAGGAATGGTTCAAAACATAGACAGTAGGAAGAGTCAGTTTTATTGTACTTCATTCGGCATTGTGCCTTTTCTATTTCATTCCGTTACAATTTCTGTGTTTCGTCGTCAATAAGAAGGTCAGAGGGATACAGTAAACCTGAAGTGAAGCATCGAAATCTATAACTATTGTCACAGGAATGGTTCAAAACATAGGCAGTAAGAAGAGTCAGTCTTCTTGTACTTAAGTCGGCATTGTGCCTTTTGTATTTAATTCCGATGCTATTTCTGTGTTTCATCGTCAATAAGAAAGTCCAAGGGAAACAGTAAACAAATAGTGAAGCATCGGAATCTAAAACTGGTCTCACAGGGAGTGTTCAAAACGTAGTCAGTAAGAAGAGTCGGTCTTCTTGTACTTTAGACGGCATTGTGCCGTTTGTATTTAATTCCGATGCAATTTCTGTGTTTCATCGTCAATAAGAATGTCAGACGGACACAGTAAACCTGAAGTGAAGCATCGGAATCTATAGCTAGTGTCTCAGGAATGGTTCAAAACATAGACAGTAGGAAGATTCAGTCTTCTTGTACTTAAGTCGGCATTGTGCTTTTTCTATTTAATTTTAATGCAATTTCTGTGTTTCGTCGTCAATAAGAATGTCAGAGTGATACAGAAAAACCTGAAGTGAAGAATCTGAATCTATATCTAGTGTCACAGGAAAGGTTCAAAACATAGACAGTAAGAAGAGTCAGTCTTCTTGGACATGAGTCGGCATTCTGCCATTTGCATCTAATTCCGATGCAATTACTGTGCTTAATCGTCAATAAGAAGGTCAGACGGATACAGTAAACCTGAAGTGAAGCATCGGAATCTATAACTAGTGTCACAGGAATGGTTCAAAACATACACAGCAAGAAGAGTCAGTCTTCTTGTACATGAGTCGGCATTGTGCATTTTGTATTTAATTCCTATGCAATTACTGAGTTTCATCGTCAATAAGAAGGTCAGAGGGATACAGTAAACCTGAAGTGAAGCATCGGAATCTATAACTAGTGTCACAGGAATGGATAAAACATAGACAGTAGGAAGAGTCAGTCTTCTTGTACTTATGTCGGCATTGTGCCTTTTGTATTTAATCCTGATGCAATTTCTGTGTTTCGTCGTCAATAAGAAGGTCCAAGGGATACAGTAAACCTGTAGTGAAGCATCGGAATCTATATCTAGTGTCACAGGAATGGTTCAAAACTTAGACACGGAAGAGTCAGTCTTCTTGTACATAAAAACGGCATTGTGCCTTTTGTATTTCATTCCGATGCAATTTCTGTGATTCATCGTCAATAACAAGGTCCAAGGGATACAGTAAACCTGAAGTGAAGCATCGGAATCTATAACTAAAGTCACAGGAATGATTCAAACATAGACAGTAGGAAGAGTCAGTCTTCTTGTACTTAAGTCGGCATTGTGCATTTTCTATTTAATACCGATGCAATTTCTGTGTTTCGTCGTCAATACGAAGGTCACCGGGATACAGTAAACCTGTAGTGATGCATCGGAATCTTTAACTAGTGCCACAGGAATGGTTCAAAACATAGACAGTAGGAAGAGTCAGTCTTCTTGTAATTAAGTCGGCATTGTGCGTTTTCTATTTAATTCCGATGCAATTTCTGTGTTTCATCGTCATTAAGAAGGTCCAAGGGATACTGTAATCCTGAAGTGAAGCATCGGAATCTATAACTAGTGTCAAAGGAATCTTTCAAACCATATCAGAAGGAAGAGTGAGTCTTCTTGAACTTAAGTCGGCATTGTGCCTCTTCTATTTAAATCCGATGCAATTTCTGTGTTTCGTCGTCAATAAGAAGGTCCAAGGGATACAGTAAACCTGAAGTGATGCATCGGAATCTTTAACTAGTGCCACAGGAATGGTTCAAAACATAGACAGTAGGAAGAGTCAGTCTTCTTGTACTTGAGTCGGCATTGTGCATTTTCTATTTAATACCGATGCAATTTCTGTGTTTCATCGTCAATAAGAAGGTCCAAGGGAAACAGTAAACATATAGTGAAGCATCGGAATCTAAAACTGGTCTTACAGGGAATGTTAAGGACATAGTCAGTAAGAAGAGTCAGTCTTCTTGTACTTAGGTCGGCAAGGTGCCTTTTCTATTAAATTCCGATGCAATTTCTGTGTTTCGTTGTCAATAACAAGGTCCATGGGATACAGTAAACCTGAAGTGAAGCAACGGAATCTATACCGGTCTCACAGGAAAGGCTCAAATCATAGAGAGTAAGAAGAGCCAGTCATCTTGTATTTGAGTCGGCATTGTGCCTTTTGTATTTAATTCCGATGCAATTTCGGTGTTTCAACGTCAATAAGAAGGTCACAGGGATACAGTAAACCTGAAGTAAAGCATCGGAGTCTATAACTAGTGTCACAGGAATGGTTAAAACATAGACAGTAGGAAGAGTCAGTCTTCTTGTACTTAAGTCGGCATTGTGCCGTCTGTATTTAATTCCGATGCAATATCTGTGTTTCGTCGTCAATGAGAAGGTCCAAGGGATACAGTAAACCTGAAGTGAAGCATCGGAATCTATAACTAAAGTCAGAGGAATGATTCAAAACATAGACAGTAGGAAGAGTCAGTCTTCTTGTACTTAAGTCGGCATTGTGCATTTTCTATTTAATTCCGATGCAATTTCTGTGTTTCGTCGTCAATACGAAGGTCAGCGGGGTACAGTAAACCTGATGTGAAGCATCGGAATCTATAATTAGTGTCACAGGAATGGTTCAAACCATACACAGCAAGAAGAGTCAGTCTTCTTGTACTTAAGTCGGCATTGTGCCTTTTGTATTTAATTCCGATGCAATTTCTGTGTTTCATCGTCTTGAGAAGGTCCAAGGGATACAGTGAACCTGAAGTGATGCATCGGAAACCTTAACTAGTGTCAGAGGAATGGTTAAAAACATAGACAGTAGGAAGAGTCAGTCTTCTTGAACTTATGTCGGCATTGTGCCTCTTCAATTTAAATCCGATGCAATTTCTGTGTTTCGTCGTCAATAAGAAGGTCCAAGGGATACAGTAAACATACAGTGAAGCATCGGAATCTATAACTAGTGTTACAGGAATGGTTCAAAATATAGGCAGTAAGAAGATTTAGTCTACTTGTACTTAAGTCGGCATTGTGCCTTTTGTATTTAATTCCGATGCAATTTCTGTGTTTCATCGTCAATAACGGTGTCCAAGCGATACAGTAAACCTGTAGTGAAGCATCTGAATCTATAACTAAAGTCACAGGAATGATTCAAAACATAGATAGTAGGAAGAGTCAGTCTTCTTGTACTTAAGTCGGCATTGTGCATTTTCTATTTAATTCCGATGCAATTTCTGTGTTTCGTCGTCAATACGAAGGTCAGCGGGATACAGTAAAAGTGAAGTGAGCATCGGAATCTATAATTAGTGTCACAGGAATGGTTCAAACCATACACAGCAAGAAGAGTCAGTCTTCTTGTACTTAAGTAGGCATTTTGCCTTTTGTATTTAATTCCGATGCAATTTCTGTGTTTCATCGTCTTGAGAAGGTCCAAGGGATACAGTAAACCTGAAGTGATGCATCGTAATCTTTAACTAGTGTCACAGGAATGGTTCAAAACATAGACAGTAGGAAGAGTCAGTCTTCTTGTACTTAAGTCCGCATTGTGTCTTTTCTATTTAATTCCGATGCAATTTCTGTGTTTCATCGTCATTAAGAAGGTCCAAGGGATACTGTAAACCTGAAGTGAAGCATCGGAATCTATAACTAGTGTCAAAGGAATCTTTCAAACCATAGCAGAAGGAAGAATGAGTCTTCTTGACCTTAAGTCAGCATTGTGCCTCTTCTATTTAAATCCGATGCAATTTCTGTGTTTCGTCGTCAATAAGAAGGTCCCAGGGATACAGTAAACATACAGTCAAGCATCGGAATCTAAAACTGGTCTCACAGGAAATGTTCAAAACAAAGTCAGTAAGAAGAGTTAGTCTTCTTGTACTTAAGTTGGCATTGTGCCTTTTCTATTTAATTCCGTTGCAAATTCTGTGTTTCGTCGTCAATAAGAAGGACCAAGGGATACAGTAAACCTGAAGTGACGCATCGGAATCTATAACTAGTGACACAGGAATGGTTCAAAACATAGAGAGTAGAAAGAGTTAGTCTTCTTGAACTTAAGTCGGCATTGTGCCTTTTCTATTTAATTCCGATGCAATTTCTGTGTTTCGTCGGCAATAAGAATGTCCAAGGGATACAGTAAACATATAGTGAAGCATCGGAACCTAAAACGGGTCTCACAGGAAATGTTCCAAACATAGTCAGTAAGAAGAGTCAGTCTTCTTGTACTTAAGCCGGCATTGTGCCTTTTCTATTGAATTCCGATGCAATTTCTGTGTTTCGACGTCAATAAGAGGGTCCAGGGGATACAGTGAACCTGAAGTGAAGCATCGGAATCTATAACTAGTGTCACAGGTATTGCTCAAAACATAGACAGTAAGTAGAGTCAATTTTCTTGTACTTAATTCGGCATTGTGCCTTTTATATTTATTTCCGATGCAAATTCTGTGTTTCATCGTCAATAAGATGGTCCAAAGGATACAGTAAACCTGAAGTGAAGCTTCGGAATCTGAAACTAGTGTCACAGGAATGGTTTAAAACATAGACAGTAAGAAGAGAGAGCCTTCTTGTACTTAAGTCGGCATTGTGCCTTATGTATTTAATTCCGATGCAATTTCTGTGTTTCATCGTCAATAAGAGTGTCAGAGGGATACAGCAAACCTGAAGTGAAGCATCGGAATCTATAACTAGTGTCACAGGAATGGTTTAAATCGTAGACATTTGGAAGAGTCAGTTTTCTTGTACTTAAGCCGGCATTATGCCTTTTCTATTTAATTCCGATGCTATTTGTGTGGTTCGTCGTCAATAAGAAGGTAAGAGGGATACAATAAACCTGAAGTGAAGCATCGGAATCTATATCTAGTGTCACAGGAAAGGTTCAAAACATAGACAGTAAGAAGAGTCAGTCTTCTTGTACATGAGTCGGCATTGTGCATTTTTTATTTAATTCCGATGCAATTACTGTGTTTGATCGTCAATAAGAATGTCAGAGGGATACAGTAAACCTGAAGTGAAGCATCGGAATCTATAACTAGTGTCACAGGAATGGTTCAAGACTTACAGAGCAAGAAGAGTCAGTCTTCTTGTACTTAAGTCGGCATTGTGCCTTTTGTATTTAATTCCGATGCAATTTCTGTGTTTCATCGTCAACAAGAAGGTCAGAGGAATACAGTAAACAAATAGTGAAGCATCCAAATCAAAAACTGGTCTCACAGCAAATGTACAAATCATAGTCAGTAAGATGAGTCAATCTTCTTGTACTTATGTCGGCATTGTGACTTTTCTATTTAATTCCGATGCAATTTCTGTGTTTCGTCGACAATAAGAAGGTCCAAGGGATACAGTAATCCTGAAGTGAAGCATCGGAATCTAAAACCGGTATCACAGGAAAGGTTCAAAACATAGTGAGTAAGAAGAGCCGGTCATCTTGTATTTGAGTCGGCATTGTGCCTTTTGTATTTAATTCCGATGCTATTTATGTGGTTCATCGTCAATAAGAAGGTCAGAGGGATACAGTTAACCTGAAGTGAAGCATCGGAATCTATAACTAGTGTCACAGGAATGGTTAAAACATAGACAGTAGGAAGAGTCAGTCTTCTTGTACTTAAGTCGGCATTGTGCCTTTTGTATTTAATCCCGATTCAAATTCTGTGTTTCCTCGTCAATAAGAAGGTCTAAACCATACAGTAAACCTGAAGTGAAGCATCGGAATCTATAAGTACTGTCACAGGAATGGTTAAAACATAGACAGTAAAAAGAGTCAGTCTTCTTGTACTTAAGACGGCCTTGTGCCTTTTGTATTTAATCCCGATGCTATTTCTGTGTTTCATCGTCGATAAGAAGGTCCAAGGGATACAGTAAACCTGAAGTAAACCTTCGGAATCTATAACTAGTGTCACAGGAATGGTTTAAAACATAGACAGTAAAAAGAGTGAGTCTTCTTGTACTTAAGTCGGCATTGTGCCTTATGTATTTAATTCCGATGCAATTTCTGTGTTTAATCGTCAATAAGAGTGTCAGAGGGATACAGTAAACCTGAAGTGAAGCATCGGAATCTATAACTAGTGTCACAGGAATTGCTCAAAACATAGACAGTAAGTACATTCAGTCTTCTTGTACTTAAGTCGGCATTGTGCCTTTTCTATTTAATTCCGATGCTATTTCTGTGTTTCGTCGTCAATAAGAAGGTAAGAGGGATACAATTAACCTGAAGTGAAGCATCGGAATCTATATCTAGTGTCACAGGAAAGGTTCAAAACATAGACTGTAAGAAGAGTCAGTCTTCTTGTACATGAGTCGGCATTGTGCCTTTTGTATTTAATTCCGATGCAATTACTGTGTTTCATCGCCCATAACAAGGTCCAAGGGATACAGTAAACCTAAAGTGAAGCATCGGAATCTATATCAAGTGTCACAGGAGTGGCTCTAAACATAGACACGGAAGATTGAGTCTTCTTGTACTTAAGTCGGCATTGTGCCTTTTCTATTTAATTCCGATGCAATTTCTGTGTTTCGTCGTCAATAAGATGGTCCAAGCGATACAGTAAACCTGAAGTGAAGCATCGGAAACCATAACTAGTGTCACAGTAATGGTTCAAATCACAGACAGTAAGAAGAGTCAGTCTTCTTGTACTTAAGTCGGCATTGTGCCTTTTGTATTTAATTCCGATGCATTTTCTGTATTTCTTCGTCAATAAGAAGGTGCAAGGGATGCAGTAAACATATAGTGAAGCATCGGAATCATAACTGGTCTCACAGGAAGTGTTCACAACATAGTCCGTAAGAAGCGTCAGTCTTCTTGTACTTAAGTCGGCACTGTGCCGTTTGTATTTAATTCCGATGCAATTTCTGTGTTTCATCGTCAATACGAATGTCAGAGGGATACAGTAAACCTGAAGTGAAGCATCGGAATCTATAACTAGTGTCACAGGAATGGTTCAAAACATACACAGCAAGAAGAGTCAGTCTTCTTGTACTTAAGTCGGCATTGTGCTTTTTTGTATGTATTTCCGATGCAGTTTCTGTGTTTCATCGTCAACAAGAAGGTCCAAGGGATACAGTAAACATATAGTGAAGCAACGGAATCTAAAACTGGTCTCACAGGAAATGTTCAAATCATAGTCAGTAAGAAGAGTCAGACTTCTTGTACTTATGTCGGCATTGTGCCTTTTCTATTTAATTCCGATGCAATTTCTGTGTTTCGTCGTCAATAAGGAGGTCCAAGGGATACAGTAATCCTAAAGTGAAGCATCGGAATCTAAAACCGGTCTCACAGGAAAGGTTCAAAACATAGAGAGTAAGAAGGGCCAGTCATCTTGTATTTGAGTCGGCACTGTGCCTTTAGTATTTAATCCGATGTAATTTCTGTGTTTCATCGTCAATAAGAAGGTCAGAGGGATACAGTAAACCTGGAGTGAAACATCGGAATCTATACCTAGTGTCACAGGAATGGTTAAAACATAGACAGTAGGAAGAGTCTGTCTTCTTGTACTTAAGTCGGCATTGTGCCTTTAGTATTAAAACTTGATTCAGTTTCTGTGTTTCGTCGTCAATAAGAAGGTCCAAGTGATACAGTAAACCTGAAGCATCGGAATCTATAACTAGTGTCACAGGAGTGGTTCAAAACATAGACAGTAAGAAGAGTCAGTCTTCTTGTACTTAAGTCGGCATTGTGCCTTTTGTATTTAATTGCGATGCTATTTCTATGTTTCATCGTCGATAAGCAGGTCCAAGGGATACAGTAAACCTGAAGTGAAGCATCGAAATCCATAACTAGTGTCAGTGGAATTGCTCAAAACACAGACAGTAAGAAGAGTCAGTCTTCTTATACTTAAGTCGGCATTGTGCCTTTTGTATTTAATTCCGATGCAATTTCTGTGTTTCATTGTCAATAAGAGTGTCAGAGGTATACAGTAAACCTGAAGTGAAGCATACGAATCTATAACCAGTGTCACAGGAATGGTTCAAAATATAGACAGTTGGAAGAGTCAGTCTGCTTGTACTTAAGTCGGCAGTGTGCCTTTTCTATTTAATTCCGATGCTATTTCAGTGTTTCGTCGTCAATATGAAGGTAAGAGGGATACAATTAACCTGAAGTGGAGCATCGGAATCTATATCTAGTGTCACAGGAAAGGATCAAAACATAGACAGTAAGAAGAGTCAGTCTTCTTGTACATGAGTCGGCATTGTGCCTTTTGTATTTAATTCTGATGCAATTACTGTGTTTCATCGTCAATAAGAATGTCAGAGGGATACAGTAAATCTGAAGTGAAGCATCGGAATCTATAAATAGTGCCACAGGAATGGTTCAAAACATACACAGCATGAAGAGTCAGTCTTCTTGTACTTATGTCGGCATTGTGCCTTTTGTATTTAATTCCGATGCAATTTCTGTGTTCATCGTCAAAAAGAGGGTCCAAGGGATACAGTAAACATATACTGAAGCATCGGAATCTAAAACTGGTCTCACAAAAAATGTTCAAATCATAGTCAGTAAGAAGAGTAAGTCTTCTTGTACTTATGACGGCATTGTGCCTTTTCTATTTAATTCCGATGCATTTTCTGTGTTTCGTCGTCAATAAGAAGGTCCAAGGGATACAGTAAACCTGAAGTGAAGCATCGGAATCTAAAACCGGTCTCACAGGAAAGGTTCAAAACATAGAGAGTAAGAAGAGCCAGTCATCTTGAATTTGAGTCAGCATTGTGCCTTTTGTATTTAATTCCGATGCAATTTCTGTGTTTCATCGTCTATAAGAAGGTCAGAGGGATACAGTAAACCTGAAGTGAAGCATCGGAATCTATAACTAGTGTCACAGGAATGGTTAAACCATTGACAGAAGGAAGAGTCAGTCTTCTTGTAAGTAAGTCGGTATGTGCCTTTTGTATTTCATCCCGATGCAATTTCTGTGTCTCGTCGATAATGAGAAGGTCCAAGGGATACAGTAAACCTGAAGTGAAGCATCGGAATCAATATCAAGTGTCACAGGACAGGTTCTAAACATAGACACGGAAGAGTCAGTCTTCTTGTACTTAAGTCGGCATTATGCCTTTTCTATTTAATTCCGATGCAATTACTGTGTTTCGTCGTCAATAAGAAGGTCCAAGGAATACAGTAAACCTGAGGTTAAGAATCGGAATCTGTAACTAGTATCAGAGAAAAGGCTCAAAACATAGAGAGTAAGAAGAGTCAGTCTTCTCGTACTTAAGTCGGCATTGTGCCTTTTGTATTTAATTCCGATGCAATTTCTGTGTTTCATCGTCAATAAGAAGATCCAAGGGATACAGTAAACCTGAAGTGAAGCATCGGAATCTTTAACTAGCGTCCAAGGATTGGTTCAAAACATACACAGCAAGAAGAGTCAGTCTTCTTGTACTTAAGTCGGCATTGTGCCTTTTGTATTTAATTCCGATGCAATTTCTGTGTTTCATCGTCAATAAGAAGGTCCAAGGGATACAGTAAACCTGAAGTGATGCATCGGTATCCATAACTAGTGTCACAGGAAAGGTTCAAAACATAGACAGTTGGAAGAGTCAGTCATCTTGTACTTAAGTCGGCATTGTGATTTTTGTATTTAATTCCGATTCAATTTCTGTGTTTCGTCGCCAATAACAAGGTCCAAGGGATACGGTAAACCTGAAGTGCAGCATCGGAATCTATAACTAGTGTCACAGAATTGGTTCAAACATAGACAGTAAGAAGAGTCAGTCTTCTTGTACTTAAGTCGGTATTGTGCCTATTGTATTTAACTCCGATGCAATTTCTGTGTTTCATCGTCAATAAGAAGGTCCAAGGGATACAGTAAACTTATAGTGAAACATCGGAATCTAAAACTGGTCTCACAGGAAATGTTCAAATCATAGTCAGTAAGAAGAGTCAGTCTTCTTATACTTAAGTCGGCATTGTGCCTTTTGTATTTAATTCCGATGCACTTTCTGTGTTTCATCGTCAATAAGAAGATCCAAGGGATACAGTAAACCTGAAGTGAAGCATCGGAATCTTTAACTAGCGTCCAAGGATTGGTTCAAAACATACACAGCAAGAAGAGTCAGTCTTCTTGTACTTAAGTCGGCACTGTGACGTTTATATTTAATTCCGATGCATTTTCTATGTTTCATCGTCAATAAGAATGTCAGAGGGTTACACTAAACCTGAAGTGAAGCATCGGAATCTATAACTAGTGTCACAGGAATGGTTCAATGCATAGACAGTAGGAAGAGTCAGTCTTCTTGTACTTAAGTCGGCATTGTGCCTTTTCTATTTAATTCCGATGCAATTACTGTGTTTCGTCGTCATTAAGAATGTCCAAGGGATACAGTAAACCTGAAGTGAAGCATCGGAATCTATATCTAGTATCACACGAAAGGTTCAAAACATAGTCAGTAAGAAGAGTCAGTCTTCTTGTACATGAGTCGGCATTGTGCATTTTGTATTTAATTCCGATGCAATTACTGTGTTTTATCGTCAATAAGAAGGTCAGAGGGATACAGTAAACCTGAAGTGAAGCATCGGAATCTATAACTAGTGTCACAGGAATGGTTCAAAACATACACAGCTAGAAGAGACAGTCTTCTTGTACTTAAGTCGGCATTGTGCCTTTTGTATTTAATTCCGATGCAATTTCTGTGTTTCATCGTCAAGAAGTAGGTCCAAGGGATAGAGTAAACATATAGTGAAGCATCGTAATCTCAAACTGGTCTCACAGGAAATGTTCAAATCATAGTCAGTAAAAAGAGTCAGTCTTCTTGTACTTATGTCGGCATTGTGCCTTTTCTATTTAATTCCGATGCAATTTCTGTGATTCGTCGTCAATAAGAAGGTCCAAGGGATACAGTAAACCTAAAGCGAAGCATCGGAATCTAAAACCGGTCTCACAGGAAAGGTTCAAAACATAGAGAGTAAGAAGAGCCGGTCATCTTGTATTCGAGTCAGCATTGTGCCTTTTGTATTTAATTCCGATTCATTTTCTGTGTTTCATCGTCAATAAGAAGGTCAGAGGGATACAGTAAACCTGAAGTGAAGCATCGGAATCCATAACTAGTGTCACAGGAATGGTTAAAACATAGACAGTTGGAAGAGTCAGTCTTTTTGTACTTAAGTCGGCATTGTGCCTTTTGTATTTAATCCCGATGCAATTTCTGTGTTTCGTCGTCAATAAGAAGGTCCAAGGGATACAGTAAAGCTGAAGTGAAGCATCGGAATCTATATCAAGCGTCACAGGAATGGTCCTAAACATAGACACGGAAGAGTCAATCTTCTTCAACTTAAGTCGGCATTGTGCATTTCCATTTAATTCCGATGCAATTTCTGTGTTTCGTCGTCAATAAGAAGGTCCAAGGGATACAGCATACCTGAAGTTAAGCATCGGAATCTGTAACTAGTATCAGATAAAAGGTTCAATAGATAGACAGTAAGAAGAGTCAGTCATCTTGTACTTAAGTCGGCATTATGCCTTTTGTATTTAATTCCGATGCAATATCTGTGTTTCATCGTTAATAAGAAGGTCCAAGGGATACAGTAAACCTGAAGTGAAGCATCGGAATCTATAACTAGAGTCACAGGAATGGTTCAAAACATAGACAGTAGGAAGAGTCAGTCTTCCTGTACTTAAGTCGGCATTATGCCTTTTCTATTTAATTCCGATACAATTTCTGTGTTTCGTCGTCAATAAGAAGGTCAGAGGGATACAGTAAACCTGAAGTGAAGCATCGGAATCCATAACTAGTGTCACAGGAATGGTTCAAAACATACACAGCAAGACGAGTTAGTCTTGTTGTACTTAAGTCGGCATTGTGCCTTTTGTATTTAATTCCGATGCAATTTCTAAGTTTCATCGTCAATAAAAAGGTCCAAGGGATACAGTAAACCTGAAGTGATGCATCGGAATCCATAACTAGTGTCACAGGAATGGTTCAAAGCATAGACATTAGGAAGAGTCAGTCTTCTTGTACTTAAGTCGGCATTGTGCATTTTCTATTCAATTCCGATGCAATTTCTGTGTTTCGTCGTCAATAAGAATGTCCAAGGGATACAGTAAACCTGAAGTGAAGCATCGGAATGTATATCTAGTGTCACAGGAAAAGTTCAAATCATAGACAGTAAGACGAGTCAGTCTTCTTGTACATGAGTCCCCATTGTGCATTTTGTATTTAATTCCGATGCAATTACTGTGTTTCATCGTCTATAAGAAGGTCAGAGGGATACAGTAAACCAGAAGTGAAGCATCGGAATCTATAACTAGTGTCACAGGAATGGTTCAAAACATACACAGCAAGAAGAGTCTGTCTTCTTGTACTTATGTCGGCATTGTGCCTTTTCTGATTACTTCCGATGCAATTTCTGTGTTTCGTCATCAATATGGAGGTCCAAGGGATACAGTAATCCTGAAGAGAAACATCGGAATCTAAAACCGGTCTCACAGGAAAGGTTCAAAACATAGAGAGTAAGAAGAGCCAGTCATCTAGTATTTGAGTCTTCATTGAACCTTTTGTATTTACCTCCGATGCAATTTCTGTGTTTCATCGTCAATACGAAGGTCAGAGGGATACAGTAAACTTGAAGTGAAGCATCGGAATCTATAACTAGTGTCACAGGAATGGTTAATACGTAGACAGTACGAAGAGTCAGTCTTCTTGTACTTAAGTCGGCATTGTGCCTTATGTATTTAATCCCGATTCAATTTCTGTGTTTCGTCGTCAATAAGAAGGTCCAAGGGATACAGTAAACCTGAAGTGAAGCATCGGAATCTATAACTAGTGTCACTGGAATGGTTCAAAACATAGACAGTAAGAAGAGTCAGTCTTCTTGTACTTAAGTCGGCATTGTGCCTTTTGTATTTAATTCCGTTGCTATTTCTGTGTTTCATCGTCGATAAGAAGGTCCAAGGGATACAGTAAACCTAAAGTGAAGCTTCGGAATCTATAACTAGTGTCACAGGAATGGTTCAAAACATAGACAGTAAGAAGGGTCAGTCTTCTTGTACTTAAGTCGGCATTGTGCCTTTTGTATTTAATTACAATGCAATTTCTGTGTTTCATCGTCAAGAGGAGTGTCAGAAGGATACAGTAAACCTGAAGTGAAGCATCGGAATCTATAACTAGTGTCACAGGAATGGTTCATAACATAGACATTTGGAAGAGTCAGTCTTCTTGTACTTAAGTCGGCATTGTGCCTTTTGTATTTCATTCCGATGCAATTTCTGTGTTTCATCATCAATAAGAGTGTCAGAGGGATACAGTAAACCTGAAGTGAAGCATCGGAATCTATAACTAGTGTCACAGCAGTGGTTCAATACATAGACAGTACGAAGAGTCAGTCTTCTTGTACTTAAGTCGGCATTGTGCCTTTTGTATTTAATTCCGATGCAATTCCTGTGTTTCATCGTCAATAAGAGTGACAGAGGGATACAGTAAACCTGAAGTGAAGCATCGGAATCTATAACTAGTGTCACAGGAATGGTTCAGAACATAGACACGGACGAGTCAGTCTTCTTGTACTTAAGTCGGCATTGTGCCTCTTCTATTTAATTCCGATGCAGTTTCTGTGCTTCATCGTCAATAAGAAGGTCAGAGGGATACAGTAAACCTGAAGTGAAGCTTCGGAATCTACAACTAGTGTCACAGGAATGGTTTAAAACATAGACAGTTAGAAGAGTGAGTCTTCTTGTACTTAAGTCAGGATTGTGCTTTTTGTATTTAATCCCGATTCAATTTCTCTGTTTCGTCGTCAATAAGAAGGACCAAGGGATACAGTAAACCTGAAGTGAAGCATCGGAATCTATATCAAGTGTCACAGGAATGGTTCTATACATAGACACGGAAGAGTCAGTCTTCTTGTACTTATGTCGGCATTGTGCCTTCTCTATTTAACCCCGATGCACTTTCTGTGATTCATCATCAACAAGAAGGTCCAAGGGATACAGTAAACATATAGTGAAGCATCGGAATCTAAAACTGGTCTCATAGGAAATGTTCACAACATAGTCAGTAAGAAGAGTCAGTCTTCTTGTACTTAAGTCGGCACTGTGCCGTTTGTATTTAATTCCGATGCAATCTCTGTGTTTCGTCGTCAATATGAATGTCAGAGGGATACAGTAAACCTGAAGTGAAGCATCGGAATCTAAATCTAGTGTCACAGGATTGGTTCTAAACATAGACAGTAAGAAGAGTCAGTCTTCGCGTACATGAGTCGGCATTGTGCATTTTGTATTTAATTCCGATGCAATTACTGTGTTTCATCGTCAATAAGAAGGTCAGAGGAATACAGTAAACCTGATGTGTAGCAACGGAATCTATAACTAGTGTCACAGGAATGGTTCAAAACATACACAACAAGAAGAGTCAGTATTCTTGTACTTAAGTCGGCATTGTGCCTTTTGTATGTAATTCCGATGCAATTTCTGTGTTTCATCGTCAACAAGTACGTCCAAGGGATACAGTAAACATATAGTGAAGCATCGGAATCTAAAACTGGTCTCACAGGAAATGTTCAAATCATAGTCAGTAAGAACAGTCAGTCTTCTTGTACTTATGTCGGCATTTTGCCTTTTCTACTTAATTCCGATGCAATTTCTGTGTTTCGTCGTCAATAAGGAGGTCCAAGGGATACACTAAACCTAAAGTGAAGCATCGGAATCAATATCTAGTGTCACAGGAAAGGTTCAAAACATAGACAGTAAGAAGAGTCAGTCTTCTTGTACATGAGCCGGCATTGTGCCTTTTGTATTTAATTCCGATGCAATTACTGTGTTTCATCGTCAATAAGAAGGTCAGAGGGATACAGTACACCTGAAGTGAAGCATCGGAATCTATAACTAGTGTCACAGGAATGGTTCAAAACATACACAGCAAGAAGAGTCAGTCTTCTTGTACTTAAGTCGGCATTGTGCCTTTTGTATTTAATTCCGATTCAATTTCTGAGTTTCATCGTCAAAAAGAAGGTCCAAGGGATACTGTAAACATATAGTGAAGCGTCGGAATCTAAAACTGGTCTCACAGGAAGTGTTCAAATCATAGTCAGTAAGAAGAGTCAATCTTCTTCTACTTATGTCGGCATTGTGCCTTTTGTATTTAATTCCGATGCAATTTCTGTGTTTCATCGTCAACAAGAAGGTCAGAGGGATACAGTAAACCTGAAGTGAAGCATCGGAATCTATAACTAGTGTCACTGGAATGGTTAAAACTTAGACAGTAGGAAGTGTCAGTCTTCTTTACTTAAGTCGGCATTGTGCATTTTGTATTTAATCCCGATTCAATTTCTGTGTATCGTCGTCAATAAGAATGTCCAAGGGATACAGTAAACCTGAAGTGAAGCATCGGAATCTATAACTAGTGTCACAGGAATGGTTCAAAAAATAGACAGTAAGAAGAGTCAGTCTTCTTGTACTTAAGTCGGCATTTTCCTTTTTTTATTTAATTGCGATGCTATTTCTGTGTTCCATCGTCGATAAGAAGGTCCAAGGGATACAGTAAACATATAGTGAAACATCGGAATCTAAAACTGGTCTCACAGGAAATGTTCAAATCATAGTCTGTAAGATGAGTCAGTCTTCTTATACTTAAGTCGGCATTGTGCCTTTTGTATTTAATTCCGATGCACTTTCTGTGTTTCATCATCAATAAGAAGGTCCAAGGGATACAGTAAACATATAGTGAAGCATCGGAATCTAAAACTGGTCTCACAGGAAATGTTCAAATCATAGTCAGTAAGAAGAGTCAATCTTCTTGTACTTATGTCGGCATTGTGCCTTTTGTATTTAATTCCGATGCAATTTCTGTGTTTCATCGTCAATAAGAAGGTCAGAGGGAAACAGTAAACCTGAAGTAAGGCATCGGAATCTATAACTAGTGTCACTGGAATGGTTAAAACATAGTCAGTAAGAAGAGTCAGTCTTCTTGTACTTAAGTCGGCACTGTGCCGTTTCTATTTAATTCCGATGAAATTTCTGTGTTTGAACGTCAATGAGAATGTCAGATGGTTACAGTAAACCTGAAGTGAAGCATCGGAATCTATAACTAGTGTCACAGGAATGGTTCAAAACATAGACAGTAGGAAGAGTCAGTCTTTTTGTACTTAAGTCGGCATTGTGCCTTTTGTATTTAATTGCGATGCTATTTCTGTGTTTCATCGTCGATAAGCAGGTCCAAGGGATACAGTAAACCTGAAGTGAAGCATCGGAATCCATAACTAGTGTCAGTGGAATTGCTCAAAGCACAGACAGTAAGAAGAGTCAGTCTTCTTATACTTAAGTCGGCATTGTGCCTTATCTATTTAATTCCGATGCAATTTCTGTGTTTCGTCGTCAATAAGAAGGTCCATGGGATACAGTAAACCTGAAGTGAAGCATCGGAATCTATATCTAGTGTCACAGGAAAGGTTCTAAACATAGACAGTAAGAAGAGTCAGTCTTCTTGTACATGAGTCGGCATTGTGCATTTTGTATTTAATTCCGATGCAATTACTGTGTTTCATCGTCAAGAAGAAGATCAGAGGAATACAGTAAACCTGAAGTGTAGCAACGGAATCTATAACTAGTGTCACAGGAATGGTTCAAAACATACACAGCACGAAGAGTCAGTCTTCTTGTACTTAAGTCGGCATTGTGCCTTTTGTATGTAATTCCGATGCAATTTCTGTGTTTCATCGTCAACAAGAAGGTCCAAGGGATACAGTAAACATATAGTGAAGCATCGGAATCTAAAACTGGTCTCACAGGAAATGTTCAAATCACAGTCAGTAAGAAGAGTCAGTCTTCTTGTACTTATGTCGGCATTGTGCCTTTTCTATTTAATTCCGATGCAATTTCTGTGTTTTGTCGTCAATAAGGAGGTCCAAGGGATACACTTAACCTAAAGTGAAGCATCGGAATCAATATCTAGTGTCACAGGAAAGGTTCAAACATAGACAGTAAGAAGAGTCAGTCTTCTTGTACATGAGTCGGCATTGTGCCTTTTGTATTTATTTCCGATGCAATTACTGTGTTTCATCGTCAATAAGAAGGTCAGAGGGATACAGTAAACCTCAAGTGCAGCATCGGAATCTATAACTAGTGTCACAGGAATGGTTCAAAACATAGACAGTAAGAAGAGTCAGACTTCTTGTTCTTAAGTCGGCATTGTGCTTTTTGTATTTAATTGCTATGCTATTTCTGTGTTTCATCGTCGATAAGAAGGTCCAAGGGATAAAGTAAACATATAGTGAAACATCGGAATCTAAAACTGGTCTCACAGGAAATGTTCAAATCATAGTCAGTAAGAAGAGTCAGTCTTCTTATACTTAAGTCGGCATTGTGCCTTTTGTATTTAATTCCGATGCACTTTCTGTGTTTCATCGTCAACAAGAAGGTCCAAGGGATACAGTAAACATATAGTGAAGCATCGAATCTAAAACTGGTCTCACAGGAAATGTTCAAATCGTAGTCAGTAAGAAGAGTCAATCTTCTTGTACTTATGTCGGCATTGTGCCTTTTGTATTTAATTCCGATGCAATTTCTGTGTTTCATCGTCAATAAGAAGGTCAGAGGGATACAGTAAACCTGACGTGAAGCATCGGAATCTATAACTAGTGTCACAGGAATGGTTCAAAACATAGACAGTAGGAAGAGTCAGTCTTCTTGTACTTAAGTCGGCATTGTGCCATTTATATTTAATTCCGATGCAATTACTGTGTTTCGTCGTCATTAAGAATGTCCAAGGGATACAGTAAACGTGAATGAAGCATCGGAATCTATATCTAGTGTACAGGAAAGGTTCAAGACATAGACAGTAAGAGGAGTCAGTCTCCTTTTACATGAGTCGGCATTGTGCAATTTGTATTTAATTCCGATGCAATTACTGCGTTTCATCGTCAACAAGAAGGTCAGAGGGATACAGTAAACCTGAAGTGAGGCATCGGAATTGTAACTAGTGTCACAGGAATGATTCAAAACATAGACAGTAGGAAGAGTCTTTCTTTTTGTACTTTAGTCGGCGTTGTGCCTTTTGTATTTAATTCCGATGCTATTTCTGTGTTTCATCGTCAATTTGAATGTCAGAGGGATACAGTAACCCTGAACTGAAGCATCGGAATCTATAACTAGTGTCACAGGAATGGATCAAAACATAGACAGTAAGAAGAGTCAGTCTTCTTGTACTTAAGTCGGCATTGTGCCTTTTCTATTTAATTCCGATGCAATTTCTGTGTTTCATCGTCAATAAGAAGGTCACAGGGATACAGTAAACCTGAAGTGAAGCATCGGAATCTATAACTAGTGTCACAGGAATGGTTCAAAACTTAGTCAGTAGGAAGAGTCAGTCTTCTTGTACTTAAGTCGGCATTGTGCCTTTTGTACTTAATTCCGACGCTATTTCTGTGTTTCATGGTCAATAAGAAGGTCAGAGGGATACTGTAACCCTGAAGTGAACCATCGGAATCTATAACTAGATTCACAGGAATGGTTCAAAACATAGACATTAAGAAGGGTCAGTCTTCTTGTACTTAAGTCGGCATTGTGCCTTTTGTACTTAATTCGGGTGCAATATCTGTGTTTCATCGTCAATAAGAAGGTGCAGGGTTATACAGTAAATCTGAAGTGAAGCATCGGAGTCTATAACTAGTGTCACAGGATTGGTTCAATCTTAGACAGTAGGAAGAGTCAGTCTTCTTGTACTGAAGTCGGCATTGTGAATTTTCTATTTAATTCCGATGCAATATCTGTGTTTCATCGTCAATAAGAAGGTCAGAGGGATACAGTAAACCAGAAGTGAAGCATCGGAATCTATAACTGGTGTCACAGGAATGGTTCAGAACAGTCAGTAAGAAGAGTCAGTCTTCTTATACTTAAATCGGCATTCTGCCTTTTGTATTTCTTTCCGATGCAATTTCAGTGTTTCATCGACAATATGAAGGTCAGAGGGATACAGTACACCTGAAGTGAAGCATCGGAATATATAACTAGTGTCACAGGAATGGTTCAAAACAGTCAGTAAGAAGAGTCAATCTTCTTGCACTTAAGTCGGCATTGTGCCTTTTGTATTTAATTCCGATGCATTTTCTGTCTTTCATCGTCAATAAGAAGGTCCAAGGGATACAGTAAACCGGAAGTGAAGCATCGGAATATATAACTAGTGTCACAGGAATGGTTCAAACATAGACAATGAGAAGAGTCAATCTTCTTGTACTTCAGTCGGCATTGTGATTTTTGTATTTAATTCCGATGCATTTTCTGTGTTTCATCGTCAATATGAAGGTCCAAGGGATACAGTAAACCTGAAGTGAAGCATCGGAATCTATAACTAGTGTCACAGGAAGGGTTCAAATCATAGACAGTAAGAAGAGTCAGTCTTCTTGTACTTAAGTCAGCAATGTGCATTTTGTATTTAATTCCAATGTAATTTCTGTATTTCGACGCCAATAAGAATGTCCAAAGGATACTGTAAGCCTGAAGTGAAGCATCGGAATCCATAACTAGTGACACAGGAATGGTTCAAAACAGTCAGTAAGAAGAGTCAGTCTTATTGTACATAAGTCGGCATTGTGCCTTTTGTATTTAATTCCGATGCAATTTCTGTACTTCGTCGCCAATAAGAAGGTCCAAAGGATACAGTAAACCTGAAGTGAAGCGTCGGTATTTATAACTAATGTCACAGGAATCGTTCAAAACATAGACAGTAGGAAGTGTCAGTCTTCTTGTACTTAAGTCGGCAGTGTGCCTTTTGTATTTAAGTCCGATGCAATTTCTGAGTTTCATCGTCAAAAAGAAGGTCAGAGGGATACAGTAAACCTGAAGTGAAGCATCGGAATCTATAACAAGTGTCACAGGAATGGTTCAAAACAGTCAGTAAGAAGAGTCAGTCTTCTTGTACTTCCGTCGGCATTGTGCTTTTAGTATTTAATTCCGATGCAATATCTGTGTTTCATCGTCAATAAGAAGCTCCAAGGGATACAGTAAACCTGAAGTGAAGCATCGGAATCTGTAAGTAGCGTCACAGGAATGGTTCAAAACATAGTCAGTAAGAAGAGTCAGTCTTCTTGTGCTTACGTCGGCAATGTGCCTTATCTATTTAATTCCAATGCAATTTCTGTATATCGTCGCCAATAAGAAAGTCCAAGGGATATAGTAAACCTGAAGTGAAGCATGTCACAGGAGTCGTTCAAACATAGACAGTAGGAAGGGTCAGTCTTCTTGTACTTAAGTCGGCATTGTGCCTTTTCTATTTAGTTCCGATGCAATTTCTGTGTTTCATCGTCAATAAGAAGGTCCTAGGGATAGAGTATACCTGACGTGAAGCATCGGAATCTATAACTAGTGTCACAGGAATGGTTCAATACGTGGACAGTAAGAAGGCTCAGTCTTCTTGTACTTAAGTCGGCATTGTGCCTTTTGCATTTAATTCCGATGCAATATCTGTGTTTCACCGTCAATAAGAAGGTGCAAGGGATACAGTAAACCTGAAGTGAAGCATCGGAGTCTATAACTAGTGTCACGGGAATGGTTCAAAACATAGTCTGTAAGAAGAGTCAGTCTTCTTGTGCTTAAGTCGGCATTGTGCCTTTTCTATTTAATTCCAACGCAATATCTGTGTTTCATCATCAATAAGAAGGTCAGAGGGATACAGTAAACCTGAAGTGAAGCCTCGGAATCTATAACAAGTGTCACAGGAATGGTTTAAATCATAGTCAGTAAGAAGAGTCAGACTTCTTGTACTTCAGTCGGCATTGTGCCTTTTGTATTTAATTCCGATGCAATTTCTGTGTTTCATCGTCAATAAGAATGTCACAGGGATACAGTAAACCAGAAGTGAAGCATCGGAATCTATAACTAGAGTCACAGAAAAGGTTCTTAACATAGACAGTAAGAAGGGTCAGTCTTCTTGTACTTAAGCCGGCATTGTGCCTCTTGTATTTAATTCCGATGCAATATCTGTGTTTCATCGTCAATAAGAAGGTGCAAGGGATACAGTAAACGTGAAGTGAAGCATCGGAATCTATAACTAGTGTCACAGGAATGGTTCTAAACGTAGACAGTAAGAAGGGTCAGTCTTCTTGGACTTAAGTCGGCATTGTGCCTTTTGTATTTAATTCCGATGCAATATCTGTGTTTCATCGTCAATAAGAAGGTGCAAGGGATACAGTAAACCTGAAGTGAAGCATCGGAATCTATAACTAGTGTCACAGGAACGGTTCAAAACATAGTCAGTAAGAAGAGTCAGTCTTCTTGTGCTTAAGTCGGCATTGTGCCTTTTCTATTTAATTCCAACGCAATATCTGTGTTTCATCGTCAATAAGAAGGTCAGAGGGATACAGTAAACCTGAAGTGAAGCCTCGGAATCTATAACAAGTGTCACAGGAATGGTTCAAAACAGTCAGTAAGAAGAGTCAGTCGTCTTGTACTTAAGTCGGCATTGTGCCTTTAGTATTTAATTCCGAAGCTATTTCTGCATTTCGTCGCCAATTAGAAGGTCCAAAGGATACAGTAAACCTGAAGTGAAGCATCGGAATCAATAACTAATGTCACAGGAATCGATCAAAACATAGACAGTAGGAAGTGTCAGTCTTCTTGCACTTAAGTCGGCATTGTGCCTTTTGTATTTAATTCCGATGCAATTTCTGTGTTTCATCGTCAAAAAGAAGTTCAGAGGGATACAGTAAACCTGAAGTGAAGCATCGGAATCTGTAACTAGTGTCACAGGAATGGTTCAACACATAGACAGTAGGAAGAGTCAGTCTTCTTGTACTTAAATCGGCATTGTGCCTTTTGTATTTAATTCCGATGCAATATCTGTGTTTCATCGCCAATAAGAAGGTCCAAGGGATACAGCAACCCTGACGTGAAGCATCGGAATCTGTAACTAGCGTCACAGGAATGGTTCAAACCATAGACAGAAAGAAGAGTCAGTCTTCTTGTAATTAAGTCGGCATTGTGCCTTTTCTATTTAATTCCGATGCATTTTCTGTGTTTCATCGTCAATAAGTAGGTCCAAGGGATACAGTAAACCTGAAGTGAAGCATCGGAATCTATAACTAGTGTCACAGGAACGGTTTAAATCATTGTCAGTAAGAAGAGTCAGACTTCTTGTACTTAGGTCGGCATTGTGCCTTTTCTATTTAATTCCGATGCAATATCTGTGTTTCATCGTCAATAACAAGGTAGGAGGGATACAGTAAACCTGAAGTGAGGCATCGAAATCTATAACTAGTGTCACAGGAATGGTTCCAAACATAGTCAGTAAGAAGAATCAGTCTTCTTGTACTTCAGTCGGCATTGTGCCTTTTCTATGTAATTCCGATGCAATTTCTGTGTTTCTTCGTCAATAAGAAGGTGCAAGGGATACGGTAAACCTGAAGTGAATCATCGTAAACTATAACTAGTGTCACAGGAATGGTTCAAAACATAGTCAGTACGAAGAGTCAGTCTTCCTGTACTTAAGTCGGCATTGTGCCTTTTGTATTTAATTCCGATGCAATTTCTGTGTTTCATCGTCAATAAGAATGTCAGAGGGATACAGTAAACCTGAAGTGAAGCATCGGAATCTATAACTAGAGTCACAGGAAAGGTTCTAAACATAGACAGTAAGAAGGGTCAGTCTTCTTCTACTTAAGCCGGCATTGTGCCTCTTGTATTTAATTCCCATGCAATATCTGTGTTGCATCGTCAATAAGAAGGTGCAAGGGATACAGTAAACGTGAAGTGAAGCATCGGAATCTATAACAAGTGTCACAGGAATGGTTCAAAACAGTCAGTAAGAAGAGTCAGTCGTCTTGTACTTAAGTCGGCATTGTGCCTTTAGTATTTAATTCCGAAGCTATTTCTGCATTTCGTCGCCAATTAGAAGGTCCAAAGGATACAGTAAACCTGAAGTGAAGCATCGGAATCAATAACTAATGTCACAGGAATCGATCAAAACATAGACAGTAGGAAGTGTCAGTCTTCTTGCACTTAAGTCGGCATTGTGCCTTTTGTATTTAATTCCGATGCAATTTCTGTGTTTCATCGTCAAAAAGAAGTTCAGAGGGATACAGTAAACCTGAAGTGAAGCATCGGAATCTGTAACTAGTGTCACAGGAATGGTTCAACACATAGACAGTAGGAAGAGTCAGTCTTCTTGTACTTAAATCGGCATTGTGCCTTTTGTATTTAATTCCGATGCAATATCTGTGTTTCATCGCCAATAAGAAGGTCCAAGGGATACAGCAACCCTGACGTGAAGCATCGGAATCTGTAACTAGCGTCACAGGAATGGTTCAAACCATAGACAGAAAGAAGAGTCAGTCTTCTTGTAATTAAGTCGGCATTGTGCCTTTTCTATTTAATTCCGATGCAATTTCTGTGTTTCTTCGTCAATAAGAAGGTGCAAGGGATACGGTAAACCTGAAGTGAATCATCGTAAACTATAACTAGTGTCACAGGAATGGTTCAAAACATAGTCAGTACGAAGAGTCAGTCTTCCTGTACTTAAGTCGGCATTGTGCCTTTTGTATTTAATTCCGATGCAATTTCTGTGTTTCATCGTCAATAAGAATGTCAGAGGGATACAGTAAACCTGAAGTGAAGCATCGGAATCTATAACTAGAGTCACAGGAAAGGTTCTAAACATAGACAGTAAGAAGGGTCAGTCTTCTTCTACTTAAGCCGGCATTGTGCCTCTTGTATTTAATTCCCATGCAATATCTGTGTTGCATCGTCAATAAGAAGGTGCAAGGGATACAGTAAACGTGAAGTGAAGCATCGGAATCTATGACTAGTGTCACAGGAATGGTTCTAAACGTAGACAGTAAGAAGGGTCAGTCTTCTTGTACTTAAGTCGGCATTGTGCCTTTTGTATTTAATTCCGACGCAATTTCTGTGTTTCATCGACAATAACAAGGTCAGAGGGATACAGTAAACCTGAAGTGAAGCATCGGAATCTATAACTAGTGTCACAGGAATGGTTCAAAACAGTCAGTAAGAAGAGTCAATCTTCTTGTACTTAAGTCGGCATTGTGCTTTTTGTATTTAATTCCGATGCATTTTCTGTGTTTCATCGTCAATAAGAAGGTCCAAGGGATACAGTAAACCTGAAGTGAGGCATCGGAATCTATAACTAGTGTCTCAGGAATGGTTCTAAATATAGACAGTAAGAAGGGTCAGTCTTCTTGTACTTAAGTCGGCATTGTGCCTTTTGTATTTAATTCCGATGCAATTTCTGTGTTTCATCGTCAAAGAGTTCAGAGGGATACAGTATTCCTGAAGTGAAGCATCGGAATCTATAACTAGTGTCACAGGAATGGTTCAAAACAGTCAGTAAGAAGAGTCAATCTTCTTGTACTTAAGTCGGCATTGTGCCTTTTGTATTTAATTCCGATGCATTTTCTGTGTTTCATCGTCAATAAGATGGTCCAAGGGATACAGTAAACCTGAAGTGAAGCATAGGAATCTATAACTAGTGGCACAGGAAAGGTTCAAAACATAGACAGTAAGAAGAGTCAGTCTTCTTGTACTTACGTCGGCAATGTGCCTTATCTATTTAATTCCAATGCAATTTCTGTATTTCGTCGCCAATAAGAAAGTCCAAAGGGTTTAGTAAACCTGAAGTGAAGCATCGGAATTTATAACTAATGTCACAGGAATCGTTCAAACATAGACAGTAGGAAGAGTCAGTCTTCTTGTACTTAAGTCGGCATTGTGCCTTTTGTATTTAATTCCGATGCAATTTCTGTGTTTCATCGTCAATAAGAAGGTCACAGGGATACAGTAAACCTGAAGTGAAACATCGGAATATATAACTAGTGGCACAGGAGTGGTTCTAAACATAGACAGTAAGAAGGGTCAGACTTCTTGTACTTAAGCCGACATTGTGCCTTTTGTATTTAATTCCGATGCAATATCTGTGTTTCATCGTCAATAAGAAGGTGCAAGAGATACAGTAAACCTGAAGTGAAGCATCGGAATCTATAACTAGTGTCACAGGAATGGTTCTAAACACAGACAGTAAGAAGGGTCAGTCTTCTTTCACTTAAGTCGGCCTTGTACCTTTTGTATTTAATTTCGAAACTATTTCTGCATTTCGTCGCCAATTAGAAGGTCCAAAGGATACAGTAAACCTGAAGTGAAGCATCGGAATCAAAAACTAATGTCACAGGAATGGTTCAAAACATAGACAGTAGGAAGAGTCAGTCTTCTTGTACTTAAGTCGGCATTGTGCCTTTTGTATTTAATTCCGATGCAATATCTGAGTTTCATCGTCAATATGAAGGTCCGAGGGATACAGTATCCCTGTAGTGAAGCATCGGAATCTGTAAGTAGCGTCACAGGAATGGTTCAAAACATAGACAGAAAGAAGAGTCAGTCTTCTTGTACTTAAGTCGGCATTGTGCCTTTTCTATTTAATTCCGATGCAATTTCTGTGTTTCATCGTCAATAATAAGGTCCAATGGATACAGTAAACCTGAAGTGAATCATCGTAATCTATAACTAGTGTCACAAGAATGGTTCAAAACATAGTCACTACGAAGAGTCAGTTTTATTGTACTTACGTAGGCATTGTGCCTTTTGTATTTAATTGCGATGCAATTTCTGTGTTTCATCGTCAATAAGAAGGTCAGAGGGATACAGTAAACCTGAAGTGAAGCATCGGAATCTATAACTAGTGTCACAGGAATGGTTCTAAACATAGACAGTAAGAAGGGTCAGTCTTCTTGTACATAAGTCGGCATTGTGCTTTTTGTATTTAATTCCGATGCAATATCTGTCTTTCATCGCCATGAAGAAGGTGCAAGGGATACAGTATACCTGAAGTGAAGCATCGGAATCTATAACTAGTGTCATAGGAATGGCTCTAAACATTGACAGTAAGAAGGGTCAGTCTTCTTGTACTTAAGTCGGCATTGTGCCTTTTGTATTTAATTCCGATGCAATTTCTGTGTTTCATCGTCAATAAAAAGGTCAGAGGGATACAGTAAACCTGAAGTGAAGCATCGGAATCTACAACTAGTGTCACAGGAATGATTCAAACAGTCAGTAAGAAGAGTCAATCTTCTTGTACTTAAGTCGGCATTGTGCCTTTTGTATTTAATTCCGATGCATTTTCTGTGTTTCATCGTCAATAAAAAGGTCCAAGGGATGTAGTAAACCTGAAGTGAAGCATCGGAATCTATAGCTAGTGTGACAGGAAAGGTTCAAAAGCATAGACAGTAGGAAGAGTCAGTCCTCTTGTACTTATGTCGGCATTGTGCCTTTTTATTTATTTCCGATGCAATATCTGTGTTTCATCGTCAATACGAATGTCAGAAGGATACAGTAAACCTGAAGTGAGGCATCGGAATCTATAACTAGTGTCACAGGAATGGTTCCAAACATAGTCAGTAAGAAGAGTCAGTCTTCTTGGACTTAAGTCGGCACTGTGCCTTTTCTATTTAATTCCGATGCAATTTCTGTGTTTCATCGTCAATAAGAAGGTCCAAGGGATACAGTAAACCTGAAGTGAATCATCGTAATCTATAACTAGTGTCATTGGAATGGTTAAAACATAGTCGGTACGAAGAGTCAGTCTTCTTGTACTTAAGTCGGCATTGTGCCTTTTGTATTTAATTCCGATGCAATTTCTGTGATTCAACGTCAATTACAAGGTCAGAGGGATAAAGTAAACCTGAAGTGAAGCATCGGAATCTGTAACTAGTGTCACAGGAATTGTTCTAAACATAGACAGTAAGAAGGGTCAGTCTTCCTGTACTTAAGTCGGCATTGTACATTTTGTAAATAATTCCGATGCAATATCTGTGTTTCATCGTCAATAAGAAGGTGCAAGGGATACAGTAAACCTGAAGTGAAGCATCGAAATCTATAACTAGCGTCACAGGAATGGTTCAAAACATAGACAGAAAGAAGAGTCAGTCTTCTTGTAATTAAGTCGGCATTGTGCCTATAGTATTTAATTCCGAACCTATTTCTGCATTTCGTCGCCAATTAGAAGGTCCAAAGGATACAGTAAACCTGAAGTGAAGCATCGGAATCAATAACTAATGTCACAGGAATCGATCAAAACATAGACACTAGGAAGTGTCAGTCTTCTTGTACGTAAGTCGGCATTGTGCCTTTTGTATTTAATTCCGATGAAATTTCTGTGTTCATCGTCAAAAAGAAGGTCAGAGGGATACAGTAACCCTGAAGTGAAGCATCGGAATCTGTAACTAGCGTCACAGGAATGGTTCAAAACATAGACAGAAAGAAGAGTCAGTCTTCTTGTAATTAAGTCGGCATTGTGCCTTTTCTATTTAATTCCGATGCAATTTCTGTGTTTCATCGTCAATAAGAAGGTCCAAGGGACACAGTAAACCTGAATTGAAGCATCGGAATCTATAACTAGTGTCGCAGGAATGGTTCAAAACATAGACAGTAAAAAGAGTCAGTCTTCTTGTACTTAAGTCGGCATTGTGCCTTTTCTATTTAATTCCGATGCAATTTCTATGTTTCATCGTCAATAAGAAGGTCAGAGGGATACAGTAAACCTGAAGTGAAGCATCGGAATCAATAACTAGTGTCACAGGAATGGTTTAAATCATAGTCAGTAAGAAGAGTCAGACTTCTTGTACTTAAGTCGGCATTGTGCCTTTTCTATTTAATTCCGATGCAATATCTGTGTTTCATCGTCAATTACAGGGTCAGAGGGATACAGTAAACCTGAAGTGAGGCATCGGAATCAAAAACTAATGTCACAGGAATGGTTCAAAACATAGACAGTAGGAAGAGTCAGTCTTTTTGTACTTATGTCGGCATTGTGCCTTTTGTATTTAATTCCGATGCAATATCTGAGTTTCATCGTCAATAAGAAGGTCCAAGGGATACAATATCCCTGTAGTGAAGCATCGGAATCTGTAAGTAGCGTCACAGGAATGGTTCAAAACATAGACAGAAAGAAGAGTCAGTCTTCTTGTACTTAAGTCGGCATTGTGCCTTTTCTATTTAATTCCGATGCAATTTCTGTGTTTCATCGTCAATAATAAGGTCCAAGGGATACAGTAAACCTGAAGTGAATCATCGTAATCTATAACTAGTGTCACAAGAATGGTTCAAAACATAGTCACTACGAAGAGTCAGTTTTATTGTACTTACGTCGGCATTGTGCCTTTTGTATTTAATTGCGATGCAATTACTGTGTTTCATCGTCAATAAGAAGGTCAGAGGGATACAGTAAACCTGAAGTGAAGCATCGTAATCTATAACTAGTGTCACAGGAATGGTTCTAAACATAGACAGTAAGAAGGGTCAGTCTTCTTGTACATAAGTCGGCATTGTGCTTTTTGTATTTAATTCCGATGCAATATCTGTCTTTCATCGCCATTAAGAAGGTGCAAGCGATACAGTATACCTGAAGTGAAGCATCGGAATCTATAACTAGTGTCATAGGAATGGCTCTAAACATAGACAGTAAGAAGGGTCAGTCTTCTTGTACTTAAGTCGGCATTGTGCCTTTTGTATTTAATTCCGATGCAATTTCTGTGTTTCATCGTCAATAAAAAGGTCAGAGGGATACAGTAAACCTGAAGTGAAGCATCGGAATCTACAACTAGTGTCACAGGAATGATTCAAACAGTCAGTAAAAAGAGTCAATCTTCTTGTACTTAAGTCGGCATTGTGCCTTTTGTATTTAATTCCGATGCATTTTCTGTGTTTCATCGTCAATAAAAAGGTCCAAGGGATACAGTAAACCTGAAGTGAAGCATCGGAATCTATATCTAGTGTGACAGGAAAGGTTCAAAAGCATAGACAGTAGGAAGAGTCAGTCTTCTTGTACTTATGTCGGCATTGTGCCTTTCTATTTATTTCCGATGCAATTTCTGTGTTTCATCGTCAATAAGAAAGTCGTCGGGATAGAGTAAACCTGAAGCGAAGCATCGGAATCTATAACAAGTGTCACAGGAATGGTTCAAAACAGTCAGTAAGAAGAGTCAGTCTTCTTGTACTTAGGTCGGCATTGTGCCTTTTGTATTTCATTTCGAAGCTTTTTCTGCATTTCGTCGGCAATTAGAAGATCCAAAGGATACAGTAAACCTGAAGTGTATCATCGGAATCAATAACTAATGTCACAGGAATCGTTCAAAACATAGACAGTAGGATGAGTCAGTCTTCTTGTACTTAAGTTGGCATTGTGCCTTTTGTATTTAATTCCGATGCAATATCTGTGTTTCATCGTCAAAAAGAAGGTCAGAGGGATACAGTAAACCTTAAGTGAAGCATCGGAATCTGTAACTAGTGTCATAGGAATTGTTCAAAACATAGACAGTAGGAAGAGTCAGTCTTCTTGTACTTAAGTCGGCATTGTGCCATTTGCATTTAATTCCGATGCAATATCTGTGTTTCATCGTGAATAAGAACGTCCAAGGGATACAGTAACCCTGAAGTGAAGCAACGGAATCTGTAACTAGCGTCACAGGAATGGGATCAAAACATAGACAGAAAGAAAAGTCAGTCTTCTTGTACTTATGTCGGCATTGTGCCTTTTCTATTTAAATCCGATGCAATTTCTGTGTTTCATCGTCAATAAGAAGGTCAGAGGGATACAGTAAACCTGAAGTGAAGCATCAGAATCTATAACTAGTGTCACAGGAATGGTTCAAAACATAGTCAGAAAGAAGAGTCAGTCTTCTTGTACTTAAGTCGGCATTGTGCCTTTTCTATTTAATTCCGATGCAATATCTGCGTTTCATCGTCAATACGAATGTCAGAGGGATACAGTAAACCTGAAGTGAGGCATCGGAATCTATAACTAGTGTCACAGGAATGGTTCCAATCATAGTCAGTAAGAAGAGTCAGTCTTCTTGGACTTAAGTCGTCACTGTGCCTTTTCTTTTTAATTCCGATGCAATTTCTGTGTTTCATCGTCAATAAGAAGGTCAGAGGGATACAGTAAACCTGAAGTGAAGCATCAGAATCTATAACTAGTGTCACAGGGATGGTTCAAAACATGGTCAGAAAGAAGAGTCAGTCTTCTTGTACTTACGTCGGCATTGTGCCTTTTCTATTTAATTCCGATGCAATATCTGTGTTTCATCGTCAATACGAATGTCAGAGGGATACAGTAAACCTGAAGTGAGGCATCGGAATCTATAACTAGTGTCACAGGAATGGTTCCAAACATAGTCAGTAAGAAGAGTCAGTCTTCTTGGACTTAAGTCGGCACTGTGATTTTTCTATTTAATTCCGATGCAATTTCTGTGTTTCATCGTCAATAAGAAGGTCCAAGGGATACAGTAAACCTGAAGTGAATCATCGTAATCTATAACTAGTGTCACAGGAATGGTTAAAACATAGTCGGTACGAAGAGTCAGTCTTCTTGTACTTAAGTCGGCATTGTGCCTTTTGTATTTAATTCCGATGCAATTTCTGTGATTCAACGTCAATTACAAGGTCAGAGGGATAAAGTAAACCTGAAGTGAAGCATCGGAATCTGTAACTAGTGTCACAGGAATTGTTCTAAACATAGACAGTAAGAAGGGTCAGTCTTCCTGTACTTAAGTCGGCATTGTACATTTTGTAAATAATTCCGATGCAATATCTGTGTTTCATCGTCAATAAGAAGGTGCAAGGGATACAGTAAACCTGAAGTGAAGCATCGAAATCTATAACTAGTGTCACAGGAATAGTTCAAAACATATTCAGTAAGAACAGTCAGTCTTCTTGTACTTAAGTCGGCATTGTGCCTTGTGTATTTAATTCCGATGCAATTTCTGTGTTTCATCGTCGAATAGAAGGTCAGAGGGATACAGTAAACCTTAATTGAAGCATCGGAATCTATAACTACTATCACAGGAATGGTTCAAAACATAGACTGTAGGAAGAGTCAGTCTTCTTGTACTTAAGTCGGCATTGTGCCTTTTGTATTTAATTCCGATGCAATATCTGTGTTTCATCGTCAATAAGAAGGTCCAAGGGATACAGTAACCCTGAAGTGAAGCATCGGAATCTGTAACTAGCGTCACAGGAATGGTTCAAAACATAGACAGAAAGAAGAGTCAGTCTTCTTGTAATTAAGTCGGCATTGTGCCTATAGTATTTAATTCCGAAGCTATTTCTGCATTTTGTCGCCAATTAGAAGGTCCAAAGGATACAGTAAACCTGAAGTGAAGCATCGGAATCAATAACTAATGTCACAGGAATCGATCAAAACATAGACAGTAGGAAGTGTCAGTCTTCTTGTACGTAAGTCGGCATTGTGCCTTTTGTATTTAATTCCGATGCAATTTCTGTGTTCATCGTCAAAAAGAAGGTCAGAGGGATACAGTAAACCTGAAGTGAAGCATCGGAATCTGTAACTAGTGTCACAGGAATGGTTAAACACATAGTCAGTAGGAAGAGTCATTCTTCTTGTACTTAAGCCGGCATTGTGCCTTTTGTATTTAATTCCGATGCAATATCTGTGTTTCATCGTCAATAAGAAGGTCCAAGGGATACAGTAACCCTGAAGTGAAGCATCGGAATCTGTAACTAGCGTCACAGGAATGGTTCAAAACATAGACAGAAAGAAGAGTCAGTCTTCTTGTAATTAAGTCGGCATTGTGCCTTTTCTATTTAATTCCGATGCAATTTCTGTGTTTCATCGTCAATAAGAAGGTCCAAGGGACACAGTAAACCTGAATTGAAGCATCGGAATCTATAACTAGTGTCGCAGGAATGGTTCAAAACATGGACAGTAAAAAGAGTCAGTCTTCTTGTACTTAAGTCGGCATTGTGCCTTTTCTATTTAATTCCGATGCAATTTCTATGTTTCATCGTCAATAAGAAGGTCAGAGGGATACAGTAAACCTGAAGTGAAGCATCGGAATCAATAACTAGTGTCACAGGAATGGTTTAAATCATAGTCAGTAAGAAGAGTCAGACTTCTTGTACTTAAGTCGGCATTGTGCCTTTTCTATTTAATTCCGATGCAATATCTGTGTTTCATCGTCAATTACAGGGTCAGAGGGATACAGTAAACCTGGAGTGAGGCATCGGAATCAAAAACTATTGTCACAGGAATGGTTCAAAACATAGACAGTAGGAAGAGTCAGTCTTCTTGTACTTATGTCGGCATTGTGCCTTTTGTATTTAATTCCGATGCAATATCTGAGTTTCATCGTCAATAAGAAGGTCCAAGGGATACAATATCCCTGTAGTGAAGCATCGGAATCTGTAAGTAGCGTCACAGGAATGGTTCAAAACATAGACAGAAAGAAGAGTCAGTCTTCTTGTACTTAAGTCGGCATTGTGCCTTTTCTATTTAATTCCGATGCAATTTCTGTGTTTCATCGTCAATAATAAGGTCCAAGGGATACAGTAAACCTGAAGTGAATCATCGTAATCTATAACTAGTGTCACAAGAATGGTTCAAAACATAGTCACTACGAAGAGTCAGTTTTATTGTACTTACGTCGGCATTGTGCCTTTTGTATTTAATTGCGATGCAATTACTGTGTTTCATCGTCAATAAGAAGGTCAGAGGGATACAGTAAACCTGAAGTGAAGCATCGGAATCTATAACTAGTGTCACAGGAATGGTTCTAAACATAGACAGTAAGAAGGGTCAGTCTTCTTGTACATAAGTCGGCATTGTGCTTTTTGTATTTAATTCCGATGCAATATCTGTCTTTCATCGCCATTAAGAAGGTGCAAGCGATACAGTATACCTGAAGTGAAGCATCGGAATCTATAACTAGTGTCATAGGAATGGCTCTAAACATAGACAGTAAGAAGGGTCAGTCTTCTTGTACTTAAGTCGGCATTGTGCCTTTTGTATTTAATTCCGATGCAATTTCTGTGTTTCATCGTCAATAAAAAGGTCAGAGGGATACAGTAAACCTGAAGTGAAGGATCGGAATCTACAACTAGTGTCACAGGAATGATTCAAACAGTCAGTAAGAAGAGTCAATCTTCTTGTACTTAAGTCGGCATTGTGCCTTTTGTATTTAATTCCGATGCATTTTCTGTGTTTCATCGTCAATAAAAAGGTCCAAGGGATACAGTAAACCTGAAGTGAAGCATCGGAATCTATATCTAGTGTGACAGGAAAGGTTCAAAAGCATAGACAGTAGGAAGAGTCAGTCTTCTTGTACTTATGTCGGCATTGTGCCTTTCTATTTAATTCCGATGCAATTTCTGTGTTTCATCGTCAATAAGAAAGTCGTAGGGATAGAGTAAACCTGAAGCGAAGCATCGGAATCTATAACAAGTGTCACAGGAATGGTTCAAAACAGTCAGTAAGAAGAGTCAGTCTTCTTGTACTTAGGTCGGCATTGTGCCTTTTGTATTTCATTTCGAAGCTTTTTCTGCATTTCGTCGGCAATTAGAAGGTCCAAAGGATACAGTAAACCTGAAGTGTATCATCGGAATCAATAACTAATGTCACAGGAATCGTTCAAAACATAGACAGTAGGATGAGTCCGTCTTCTTGTACTTAAGTTGGCATTGTGCCTTTTGTATTTAATTCCGATGCAATATCTGTGTTTCATCGTCAAAAAGAAGGTCAGAGGGATACAGTAAACCTTAAGTGAAGCATCGGAATCTGTAACTAGAGTCATAGGAATTGTTCAAAACATAGACAGTAGGAAGAGTCAGTCTTCTTGTACTTAAGTCGGCATTGTGCCATTTGCATTTAATTCCGATGCAATATCTGTGTTTCATCGTGAATAAGAACGTCCAAGGGATACAGTAACCCTGAAGTGAAGCAACGGAATCTGTAACTAGCGTCACAGGAATGGGATCAAAACATAGACAGAAAGAAAAGTCAGTCTTCTTGTACTTATGTCGGCATTGTGCCTTTTCTATTTAAATCCGATGCAATTTCTGTGTTTCATCGTCAATAAGAAGGTCAGAGGGATACAGTAAACCTGAAGTGAAGCATCAGAATCTATAACTAGTGTCACAGGAATGGTTCAAAACATAGTCAGAAAGAAGAGTCAGTCTTCTTGTACTTAAGTCGGCATTGTGCCTTGTCTATTTAATTCCGATGCAATATCTGCGTTTCATCGTCAATACGAATGTCAGAGGGATACAGTAAACCTGAAGTGAGGCATCGGAATCTATAACTAGTGTCACAGGAATGGTTCCAAACATAGTCAGTAAGAAGAGTCAGTCTTCTTGGACTTAGGTCGGCACTGTGCCTTTTCTATTTAATTCCGATGCAATTTCTGTGTTTCATCGTCAATAAGAAGGTCCAAGGGATACAGTAAACCTGAAGTGAATCATCGTAATCTATAACTAGTGTCACAGGAATGGTTAAAACATAATCGGTACGAAGAGTCAGTCTTCTGGTACTTAAGCCGGCATTGTGCCTTTTGTATTTAATTCCGATGCAATTTCTGTGATTCAACGTCAATTACAAGGTCAGAGGGATAAAGTAAACCTGAAGTGAAGCATCGGAATCGGTAACTAGTGTCACAGGAATTGTTCTAAACATAGACAGTAAGAAGGGTCAGTCTTCCTGTACTTAAGTCGGCATTGTACATTTTGTAAATAATTCCGATGCAATATCTGTGTTTCATCGTCAATAAGAAGGTGCAAGGGATACAGTAAACCTGAAGTGAAGCATCGGAATCTATAACTAGTGTCACAGGAATAGTTCATAACATATTCAGTAAGAACAGTCAGTCTTCTTGTACTTAAGTCGGCATTGTGCCTTGTGTATTTAATTCCGATGCAATTTCTGTGTTTCATCGTCGAATAGAAGGTCAGAGGGATACAGTAAACCTTAAGTGAAGCATCGGAATCTATAACTACTATCACAGGAATGGTTCAAAACATAGACTGTAGGAAGAGTCAGTCTTCTTGTACTTAAGTCGGCATTGTGCCTTTGGTATTTAATTCCGATGCAATATCTGTGTTTCATCGTCAATAAGAAGGTCCAAGGGATACAGTAACCCTGAAGTGAAGCATCGGAATCTGTAACTAGCGTCACAGGAATGGATCAAAACATAGACAGAAAGAAGAGTCAGTCTTCTTGTAATTAAGTCGGCATTGTGCCTATAGTATTTAATTCCGAAGCTATTTCTGCATTTCGTCGCCAATTAGAAGGTCCAAAGGATACAGTATACCTGAAGTGAAGCATCGGAATCAATAACAAGTGTCACAGGAAAGGTTCAAAACAGTCAGTAAGAAGGGTCAGTCTTCCTGTACTTAAGTCGGCATTGTACATTTTGTAAATAATTCCGATGCAATATCTGTGTTTCATCGTCAATAAGAAGGTCCAAAGGATACAGTAAACCTGAAGTGAAGCATCGGAATCAATAACTAATGTCACAGGAATCGATCAAAACATAGACAGTAGGAAGTGTCAGTCTTCTTGTACTTAAGTCGGCATTGTGCCTTTTGTATTTAATTCCGATGCAATTTCTATGTTTCACCGTCAATAAGGAGGACAGAGGGATACAGTAACCCTGAAGTGAAGCATCGGAATCAATAACTAGTGTCACAGGAATGGTTTAAATCATAGTCAGTAAGAAGAGTCAGACTTCTTGTACTTAAGTCGGCATTGTGCCTTTTCTATTTAATTCCGATGCAATATCTGTGTTTCATCGTCAATAACAGGGTAAGAGGGATACAGTAAACCTGAAGTGAGGCATCGCAAACTGTAACTAGTGTCACAGGAATGGTTCCAAACATAGTCAGTAAGAAGAATCAGTCTTCTTGTACTTCAGTCGGCATTGTGCCTTTTCTATTTAATTCCGATGCAATTTCTGTGTTTCATCGTCAATAAGAAGGTACAAGGGATACGGTAAACCTGAAGTGAATCATCGTAATATATTAACTAGTGTCACAGGAATGGTTCAAAACATAGTCAGTACGAAGAGTCAGTCTTCTTGTACTTAAGTCGGCATTGTGCATTTTGTATTTAATTCCGATGCAATTTCTGTGTTTCATCGTCAATAAGAATGTCAGAGGGATACAGTAAACCTGAAGTGAAGCATCGGAATCTATAACTAGAGTCACAGGAAAGGTTCTAAACATAGACAGTACGAATTGTCAGTCTTCTTGTACTTAAGCCGGCATTGTGCCTCTTGTACTTAATTCCGATGCAATATCTGTGTTTCATCGTCAATAAGAAGGTGCATGGGATACAGTAAACGTGAAGTGAAGCATCGGAATCTATAACTAGTGTCACAGGAATGGTTCTAAAAGTAGACAGTAAGAAGGGTCAGTCTTCTTGTACTTAAGTCGGCATTGTGCCTTTTGTATTTAATTCCGATGCAATTTCTGTGTTTCATCGTCAAAGAGTTCAGAGGGATACAGTATTCCTGAAGTGAAGCATCGGAATCTATAACTAGTGTCACAGGAATGGTTCAAAACAGTCAGTAAGAAGAGTCAATCTTCTTGTACTTAAGTCGGCATTGTGCCTTTTGTATTTAATTCCGATGCATTTTCTGTGTTTCATCGTCAATAAGATGGTCCAAGGGATACAGTAAACGTGAAGTGAGCATCGGAATCTATAACTAGTGGCACAGGAAAGGTTCAAAACATAGACAGTAAGAAGAGTCAGTGCTCTTGTACTTACGTCGGCAATGTGCCTTATCTATTTAATTCCAATGCAATTTCTGTATTTCGTCGCCAATAAGAAAGTCCAAAGGGTTTAGTAAACCTGAAGTGAAGCATCGGAATTTATAACTAATGTCACAGGAATCGTTCAAACATAGACAGTAAGAAGAGTCAGTCTTCTTGTACTTAAGTCGGCATTGTGCCTTTTGTATTTAATTCCGATGCAATTTCTGTGTTTCATCGTCAATAAGGTCACAGGGATACAGTAAACCTGAAGTGAAACATTGGAATATATAACTAGTGTCACAGGAGTGGTTCTAAACATAGACAGTAAGAAGGGTCAGACTTCTTGTACTTAAGCTGACATTGTGCCTTTAGTATTTAATTCCGATGCAATATCTGTGTTTCATCGTCAATAAGAAGGTGCAAGAAATACAGTAAACCTGAAGTGAAGCATCAGAATCTATAACTAGTGTCACAGGAATGGTTCTAAACATAGACAGTAAGAAGGGTCAGTCTTCTTGTACTTAAGTCGGCATTGTGCCTTTTGTATTTAATTCCGATGCAATTTCTGTGTTTCATCGTCAATAAAAAGGTCCAAGGGATACAGTAAACCTGAAGTGAAGCATCGGAATCTATAACTAGTGTGACAGGAAGGTTCAAAAGCATAGACAGTAGGAAGAGTCAGTCTTCTTGTACTTATGTCGGCATTGTGCCTTTCTATTTAATTCCGATGCAATTTCTGTGTTTCATCGTCAATAAGAAAGTCGTAGGGATAGAGTAAACCTGAAGCGAAGCGTCGGAATCTATAACAAGTGTCACAGGAATGGTTTAAAACAGTCAGTAAGAAGAGTCAGTCTTCTTGTACTTAGGTCGGCATTGTGCCTTTTGTATTTAATTTCGAAGCTATTTCTGCATTTCGTCGGCAATTAGAAGGTCCAAAGGATACAGTAAACCTGAAGTGGATCATCGGAATCAATAACTAATGTCACAGGAATCGTTCAAAACATACACAGTAGGATGAGTCAGTCTTCTTGTACATAAGTTGGCATTGTGCCTTTTGTATTTAATTCCGATGCAATTTCTGTGTTTCATCGTCAATAAGAAGGTCAGAGGGATACAGTAAACCTGAAGTGAAGCATCAGAATCTATAACTAGTGTCACAGGAATGGTTCAAAACATAGTCAGAAAGAAGAGTCAGTCTTCTTGTACTTAAGTCGGCATTGTGCCTTTTCTATTTAATTCCGATGCAATATCTGTGTTTCATCGTCAATACGAATGTCAGAGGGATACAGTAAACCTGAAGTGAGGCATCGGAATCTATAACTAGTGTCACAGGAATGGTTCCAAACATAGTCAGTAAGAAGAGTCAGTCTTCTTGGACTTAAGTCGGCACTGTGCCTTTTCTATTTAATTCCGATGCAATTTCTGTGTTTCATCGTCAATAAGAAGGTCCGAGGGATACAGTAAACCTGAAGTGAATCATCGTAATCTATAACTAGTGTCACAGGAATGGTTAAAACATAGTCGGTACGAAGAGTCAGTATTCTTGTACTTAAGTCGGCATTGTGCCTTTTGTGTTTAATTCCGATGCAATTTCTGTGATTCAACGTCATTTACAAGGTCAGAGGGATAAAGTAAACCTGAAGTGAAGCATCGGAATCTGTAACTAGTGTCACAGGAATTGTTCTAAACATAGACAGTAAGAAGGGTCAGTCTTCCTGTACTTAAGTCGGCATTGTACATTTTGAAAATAATTCCGATGCAATATCTGTGTTTCATCGTCAATAAGAAGGTGCAAGGGATACAGTAAACCTGAAGTGAAGCATCGGAATCTATAACTAGTGTCACAGGAATAGTTCAAAACATATTCAGTAAGAACAGTCAGTCTTCTTGTACTTAAGTCGGCATTGTGCCTTGTGTATTTAATTCCGATGCAATTTCTGTGTTTCATCGTCGAATAGAAGGTCAGAGGGATACAGTAAACCTTAAGTGAAGCATCGGAATCTATAATTACTATCACGGGAATGGTTCAAAGCAGTCAGTAAGAAGAGTCAGTCTTCTTGTACTTAAGTCGGCATTGTGCCTATAGTATTTAATTCCGAAGCTATTTCTGCATTTCGTCGCCAATTAGATGGTCCAAAGGATACAGTAAACCTGAAGTGAAGCATCGGAATCAATAACTAATGTCACAGGAATCGATCGAAACATAGACAGTAGGATGTGTCAGTCTTCTTGTACCTAAGTCGGCATTGTGCCTTTTGTATTTAATTCCGATGCAATTTCTGTGTTTCATCGTCAAAAAGAAGGTCAGAGGGATACAGTAAACCTGAAGTGAAGCATCGGAATCTGTAACTAGTGTCACAGGAATGGTTTCAACACATAGACAGTAGGAAGAGTCATTCTTCTTGTACTTAAGTCGGCATTGTGCCTTTTGTATTTAATTCCGATGCAATATCTGTGTTTCATCGTCAATAAGAAGGTCCAAGGGATACAGTAACCCTGAAGTGAAGCATCGGAAAATGTAACTAGCGTCACAGGAATGGTTCAAAACATAGACAGAAAGAAGAGTCAGTCTTCTTGTAATTAAGTCGGCATTGTGCCAATAGTATTTAATTCCGAAGCTATTTCTGCATTTCGTCGCCAATTAGAAGGTCCAAAGGATACAGTATACCTGAAGTGAAGCATCGGAATCAATAACAAGTGTCACAGGAATGGTTCAAAACAGTCAGTAAGTAGAGTCAGTCTTCTTGTAATTAAGTCGGCATTGTGCCTTTAGTATTTAATTCCGAAGCTATTTCTGCATTTCGTCGCCAACTAGAAGGTCCAAAGGATACAGTAAACCTGAAGTGAAGCATCGGAATCAATAACTAATGTCACAGGAATCGATCAAAACATAGACAGTAGGAAGTGTCAGTCTTCTTGTACTTAAGTCGGCATTGTGCCTTTTGTATTTAATTCCGATGCAATTTCTATGTTTCATCGTCAATAAGAAGGTCAGAGGGATACAGTAAACCTGAAGTGAAGCATCGGAATCAATAACTAGTGTCACAGGAATGGTTTAAATCATAGTCAGTAAGCAGAGTCAGACTTCTTGTACTTAAGTCGGCATTGTGCCTTTTCTATTTAATTCCGATGCAATATCTGTGTTTCATCGTCAATAACAGGGTCAGAGGGACACAGTAAACCTGAAGTGAGGCATCGCAATCTGTAACTAGTGTCACAGGAATGGTTCCAAACATAGTCAGTAAGAAGAATCAGTCTTCTTGTACTTCAGTCGGCATTGTGCCTTTTCTATTTAATTCCGATGCAATTGCTGTGTTTCATCGTCAATAAGAAGGTACAAGGGATACGGTAAACCTGAAGTGAATCATCGTAATCTATAACTAGTGTCACAGGAATGGTTCAAAACATAGTCAGTACGAAGAGTCAGTCTTCTTGTACTTAAGTCGGCATTGTGCCTTTTGTATTTAATTCCGATGCAATTTCTGTGTTTCATCGTCAAAAAGAAGGTCAGAGGGATACAGTAAACCTGAAGTGAAGCATCGGAATCTGTAACTAGTGTCACAGGAATGGTTCAACACATAGACAGTAGGAAGAGTCATTCTTCTTGTACTTAAGTCGGCATTGTGCCTTTTGTATTTAATTCCGATGCAATATCTGTGTTTCATCGTCAATAAGAAGGTCCAAGGGATACAGTAACCCTGAAGTGAAGCATCGGAATCTGTAACTAGCGTCACAGGAATGGTTCAAAACATAGACAGAAAGAAGAGTCAGTCTTCTTGTAATTAAGTCGGCATTGTGCCTATAGTATTTAATTCCGAAGCTATTTCCGCATTTCGTCGCCAATTGGAAGGTCCAAAGGATACAGTATACCTGAAGTGAAGCATCGGAATCAATAACAAGTGTCACAGGAATGGTTCAAAACAGTCAGTAAGAAGAGTCAGTCTTCTTGTACTTAAGTCGGCATTGTGCCTTTAGTATTTGATTCCGAAGCTATTTCTGCATTTCGTCGCCAATTAGAAGGTCCAAAGGATACAGTAAACCTGAAGTGAAGCATCGGAATCAATAACTATTGTCACAGGAATCGATCAAAACATAGACAGTAGGAAGTGTCAGTCTTCTTGTACTTAAGTCGGCATTGTGCCTTTTGTATTTAATTCCGATGCAATTTCTATGTTCCATCGTCAATAAGAAGGTCAGAGGGATACAGTAAACCTGAAGTGAAGCATCGGAATCAATAACTAGTGTCACAGGAATGGTTTAAATCATAGTCAGTAAGAAGAGTCAGACTTCTTGTACTTAAGTCGGCATTGTGCCTTTTCTATTTAATTCCGATGCAATATCTGTGTTTCATCGTCAATAACAGGGTCAGAGGGATACAGTAAACCTGAAGTGAGGCATCGCAATCTGTAACTAGTGTCACAGGAATGGTTCCAAACATAGTCAGTAAGAAGAATCAGTCTTCTTGTACTTCAGTCGGCATTGTGCCTTTTCTATTTAATTCCGATGCAATTTCTGTGTTTCATCGTCAATAAGAAGGTACAAGGGATACGGTAAACCTGAAGTGAATCATCGTAATCTATAACTAGTGTCACAGGAATGGTTCTAAACGTAGACAGTAAGAAGGGTCAGTCTTCTTGTACTTAAGTCGGCATTGTGCCTCTTGTATTTAATTCCGATGCAATTTCTGTGTTTCATCGTCAAAGAGTTCAGAGGGATACAGTATTCCTGAAGTGAAGCATCGGAATCTATAACTAGTGTCACAGGAATGGTTCAAAACAGTCAGTAAGAAGAGTCAATCTTCTTGTACTTAAGTCGGCATTGTGCCTTTTGTATTTAATTCCGATGCATTTTCTGTGTTTCATCGTCAATAAGATGGTCCAAGGGATACAGTAAACCTGAAGTGAGCATCGGAATCTATAACTAGTGGCACAGGAAAGGTTCAAAACATAGACAGTAAGAGGAGTCAGTGCTCTTGTACTTACGTCGGCAATGTGCCTTATCTATTTAATTCCAATGCAATTTCTGTATTTCGTCGCCAATAAGAAAGTCCAAAGGGTTTAGTAAACCTGAAGTGAAGCATCGGAATTTATAACTAATGTCACAGGAATCGTTCAAACATAGACAGTAGGAAGAGTCAGTCTTCTTGTACTTAAGTCGGCATTGTGCCTTTTGTATTTAATTCCGATGCAATTTCTGTGTTTCATCGTCAATAAGGTCACAGGGATACAGTAAACCTGAAGTGAAACATCGGAATATATAACTAGTGTCACAGGAGTGGTTCTAAACATAGACAGTAAGAAGGGTCAGACTTCTTGTACTTAAGCCGACATTGTGCCTTTTGTATTTAATTCCGATGCAATATCTGTGTTTCATCGTCAATAAGAAGGTGCAAGAGATGCAGTAAACCTGAAGTGAAGCATCGGAATCTATAACTAGTGTCACAGGAATGGTTCTAAACATAGACAGTAAGAAGGGTCAGTCTTCTTGTACTTAAGTCGGCATTGTGCCTTTTGTATTTAATTCCGATGCAATTTCTGTGTTTCATCGTCAATAAAAAGGTCCAAGGGATACAGTAAACCTGAAGTGAAGCATCGGAATCTATAGCTAGTGTGACAGGAAAGGTTCAAAAGCATAGACAGTAGGAAGAGTCAGTCTTCTTGTACTTATGTCGGCATTGTGCCTTTCTATTTAATTCCGATGCAATTTCTGTGTTTCATCGTCAATAAGAAAGCCGTAGGGATAGAGTAAACCTGAAGCGAAGCATCGGAATCTATAACAAGTGTCACAGGAATGGTTCAAAACAGTCAGTAAGAAGAGTCAGTCTTCTTGTACTTAGGTCGGCATTGTGCCTTTTGTATTTAATTTCGAAGCTATTCCTGCATTTCGTCGGCAAATAGAAGGTCCAAAGGATACAGTAAACCTGAAGTGGATCATCGGAATCAATAACTAATGTCACAGGAATCGTTCAAAACATAGACAGTAGGATGAGTCAGTCTTCTTGTACTTAAGTTGGCATTGTGCCTTTTGTATTTAATTCCGATGCAATATCTGTGTTTCATCGTCAAAAAGAAGGTCAGAGGGATACAGTAAACCTGAAGTGAAGGATCAGAATCTATAACTAGTGTCACAGGAATGGTTCAAAACATAGTCAGAAAGAAGAGTCAGTCTTCTTGTACTTAAGTCGGCACTGTGCCTTTTCTATTTAATTCCGATGCAATTTCTGTGTTTCATCGTCAATAAGAAGGTCCAAGGGATACAGTAAACCTGAAGTGAATCATCGTAATCTATAACTAGTGTCACAGGAATGGTTAAAACATAGTCGGTACGAAGAGTCAGTATTCTTGTACTTAAGTCGGCATTGTGCCTTTTGTATTTAATTCCGATGCAATTTCTGTGATTCCACGTGAATTACAAGGTCAGAGGGATAAAGTAAACCTGAAGTGAAGCACCGGAATCTGTAACTAGTGTCACAGGAATTGTTCTAACCATAGACAGTAAGAAGGGTCAGTCTTCCTGTACTTAAGTCGGCATTGTACATTTTGAAAATAATTCCGATGCAATATCTGTGTTTCATCGTCAATAAGAAGGTGCAAGGGATACAGTAAACCTGAAGTGAAGCATCGGAATCTATAACTAGTGTCACAGGAATAGTTCAAAACATATTCAGTAAGAACAGTCAGTCTTCTTGTACTTAAGTCGGCATTGTGCCTTGTGTATTTAATTCCGATGCAATTTCTGTGTTTCATCGTCGAATAGAAGGTCAGAGGGATACAGTAAACCTTAAGTGAAGCATCGGAATCTATAACTACTATCACAGGAATGGTTCAAAACATAAACTGTAGGAATAGTCAGTCTTCTTGTACTTAAGTCGGCATTGTGGCTTTTGTATTTAATTCCGATGCAATATCTGTGATTCATCGTCAATAAGAAGGTGCAAGGGATACAGTAAACCTGAAGTGAAGCATCGGAATCTATAACTAGTGTCACAGGAATGGTTCAAAACATAGACAGAAGGAAGAGTCAGTCTTCTTGTACTTAAGTCGGCATTGTGCCTATAGTATTTAATTCCGAAGCTATTTCTGCATTTCGTCGCCAATTAGAAGGTCCAAAGGATACAGTAAACCTGAAGTGAAGCATCGGAATCAATAACAAGTGTCACAGGAATGGTTCAAAACAGTCAGTAAGAAGAGTCAGTCTTCTTGTACTTAAGTCGGCATTGTGCCTATAGTATTTAATTCCGAAGCTATTTCTGCATTTCGTCGCCAATTAGAAGGTCCAAAGGATACAATAAACCTGAAGTGAAGCATCGGAATCAATAACTAATGTCACAGGAATCGATCAAAACATAGACAGTAGGAAGTGTCAGTCTTCTTGTACTTAAGTCGGCATTGTGCCTTTTGTATTTAATTCCGATGCAATTTCTGTGTTTCATCGTCAAAAAGAAGGTCAGAGGGATACAGTAAACCTGAAGTGAAGCATCGGAATCTGTAACTAGTGTCACAGGAATGGTTCAACACATAGACAGTAGGAAAAGTCATTCTTCTTGCACTTAAGTCGGCATTGTGCCTTTTGTATTTAATTCCGATGCAATATCTGTGTTTAATCGTCAATAAGAAGGTCCAAGGGATACAGTAACCCTGAAGTGAAGCATCGGAATCTGTATCTAGGGTCACAGGAATGGTTCAAAACATAGACAGAAAGAAGAGTCAGTCTTCTTGTAATTAAGTCGGCATTGTGCCTTTTCTATTTAATTCCGATGCAATTTCTGTGTTTCATCGTCAATAAGAAGGTCCAAGGGATACAGTAAACCTGAAATGAAGCATCGGAATCTATAACTAGTGTCACAGGAATGGTTCAAAACATAGACAGTAAAAAGAGTCAGTCTTCTTGTACTTAAGTCGGCATTGTGCCTTTTCTATTTCATTCCGATGCAATTTCTATGTTTCATCGTCAATAAGAAGGTCAGAGGGATACAGTAACCCTGAAGTGAAGCATCGGAATCAATAACTAGTGTCACAGGAATGGTTTAAATCATAGTCAGTAAGAAGAGTCAGACTTCTTGTACTTAAGTCGGCATTGTGCCTTTGCTATTTAATTCCGATGCAATATCTGTGTTTCATCGTCAATAACAAGGTCAGAGGGATACAGTAAACCTGAAGTGAGGCATCGCAATCTGTAACTAGTGTCACAGGAATGGTTCCAAACATAGTCAGTAAGAAGAATCAGTCTTCTTGTACTTCAGTCGGCATTGTGCCTTTACTACTTAATTCCGATCCAATTTCTGTGTTTCATCGTCAATTAGAAGGTACAAGGGATACGGTAAACCTGAAGTGAATCATCGTAATCTGTAACTAGTGTCACAGGAATGGTTCAAAACATAGTCAGTACGAAGAGTCAATCTTCTTGTACTTAAGTCGGCATTGTGCCTTTTGTATTTCATTCCGATGCAATTTCTGTGTTTCATCGTCAATAAGAATGTCAGAGGGATACAGTAAACCTGAAGTGAAGCATCGGAATCTATAACTAGAGTCACAGGAAAGGTTCTAAACATAGACAGTACGAAGGGTCAGTCTTCTTGTACTTAAGCCGGCATTGTGCCTCTTGTATTTAATTCCGATGCAATATCTGTGAATCATCGTCAATACGAAGGTGCAAGGGATACAGTAAACGTGAAGTGAAGCATCGGAATCTATAACTAGTGTCACAGGAATGGTTCTAAACGTAGGCAGTAAGAAGGGTCAGTCTTCTTGTACTTAAGTCGGCATTGTGCCTTTTGTATTTAATTCCGATGCAATTTCTGTGTTTCATCGACAATAACAAGGTCAGAGGGATACAGTAAACCTGAAGTGAAGCATCGGAATCCATAACTAGTGTCACAGGAATGGTTCAAAACAGTCAGTAAGAAGAGTCAATCTTCTTGTACTTAAGTCGGCATTGTGCCTTTTGTATTTCATTCCGATGCATTTTCTGTGTTTCATCGTCAATAAGAAGGTCCAAGGGATACAGTAACCCTGAAGTGAGGCATCGGAATCTATAACTAGTGTCTCAGGAATGGTTCTAAACTTAGACAGTAAGAAGGGTCAGTCTTCTTGTACTTAAGTCGGCATTGTGCCTTTTGTATTTTATTCCGATGCAATTTCTGTGTTTCATCGTCAAAGAGTTCAGAGGGATACAGTAAACCTGAAGTGAGGCATCCGAATCTATAACTAGTGTCACAGGAATGGTTCAAAACAGTCAGTAAGAAGAGTCAATCTTCTTGTACTTAAGTCGGCATTGTGCCTTTTTTATTTAATTCCGATGCATTTTCTGTGTTTCATCGTCAATAAGATGGTCCAAGGGATACAGTAAACCTGAAGTGAAGCATCGGAATCTATAACTAGTGTCACAGGAAAGGTTCAAAACATAGACAGTAAGAAGAGTCAGTCTTCTTGTACTTACGTCGGCAATGTGCCTTATCTATTTAATTCCAATGCAATTTCTGTATTTCGTCGCCAATAAGAAAGTCCAAAGGGTTTAGTAAACCTGAAGTGAAGCATCGGAATTTATAACTAATGTCACAGGATTCGTTCAAACATAGACAGTAGGAAGAGTCAGTCTTCTTGTACTTAAGTCGGCATTGTGCCTTTTGTATTTAATTCCGATGCAATTTCTGTGTTTCATCGTCAATAAGAAGGTCACAGGGATACAGTAAACCTGAAGTGAAACATCGGAATATATAACTAGTGTCACAGGAATGGTTCTAAACATAAACAGTAAGAAGGGTCAGTCTTCTTGTACTGAAGTCGGCATTGTGCCTTTTGTATTTAATTCCGATGCAGTTTCTGTGTTTCATCGTCAATAACAAGGTCAGAGGGATACAGTAAACCTGAAGTGAAGCATCGGAATCTATATCTAGTGTCACAGCAATGGTTCAAAACAGTCAGTAAGAAGAGTCAATCTTATTGTACTTAAGTCGGCATTGTGCCTTTTGTATTTAATTCCGATGCATTTTCTGTGTTTCATCGTCAATAAGGAGATCCAAGGGATACAGTAAACCTGAAGTGAGGCATCGGAATCTATAACTAGTGTCTCAGGAATGGTTCTGAACATAGACAATAAGAAGGGTAAGTCTTCTTGTACTTAAGTCGGCATTGTGCCTTTTGTATTTAATTCCGATGCAATTTCTTTGTTTCATCGTCAAAGAGTTTAGAGGGATACAGTAAACCTGAAGTGAAGCATCGGAATCTATAACTAGTGTCACAGGAATGGTTCAAAACAGTCAGTAAGAAGAGTCAATCTTCTTGTATTTAAGTCGGCATTGTGCCTTTTGTATTTAATTCCGATGCATTTTCTGTGTTTCATCGTCAATAAGATGGTCCAAGGGATACAGTAAACCTGAATTGAAGCATCGGAATCTATGACTAGTGTCACAGGAAAGGTTCAAAACATAGACAGTAAGAAGAGTCAGTCTTCTTGTACTTACGTCGGCAATGTGCCTTATCTATTTAATTCCAATGCAATTTCAGTATTTCGTCGCCAATAAGAAAGACCAAAGGGTTTAGTAAACGTGAAGTGAAGCATCGGAATTTATAACTAATGTTACAGGAATCGTTCAAACATAGACAGTAGGAAGAGTCAGTCTTCTTGTACTTAAGTCGGCATTGTGCCTTTTGTATTCAATTCCGATGCAATTTCTGTGTTTCGTCGTCAATAAGAAGGTCAGAGGGATACAGTAAACCTGAAGTGAAGCATCGGAATATATAACTAGTGTCACAGGAATGGTTGTAAACATAGACAGTAAGAACGGTCAGTCTTCTTGTACTTAAGCCGGCATTGTGCCTTTTGTATTTAATTCCGATGAAATATCTGTGTTTCATCGTCAATAAGAAGGTGCAAGGGATACAGTAAACCTGAAGTGAAGCATCGGAATCTATAACTAGTGTCACAGGAATGGTTCTAAACATAGACTGTAAGAAGGGTCAGTCTTCTTTTACATAAGTCGGCCTTGTGCCTTTTGTATTTAATTCCGAAGCTATTTCTGCATTTCGTCGCCAATTAGAAGGTCCAAGGGATACAGTAAACCTGAAGTGACGCATCGGAATCTATAACTAGTGTCACAGGAGTGGTTCAAAACATAGACAGTAAGAAGAGTCAGTCTTCTTGTCCAAAAGTCATCATTGTGCCTTTTCTATTTAATTCCGATGCAATTTCTGTGTTTCATCGTCAATAATAAGGTCCAGGGGATACAGTAAACCTGAAGTGAATCATCGTAATCTATAACTAGTGTCACAAGAATGGTTCGAAACATAGTCACTACGAAGAGTCAGTTATATTGTACTTACGTCGGCATTGTGGCTTTTGTATTTAATTGCGATGCAATTTCTGTGTTTCATCGTCAATAAGAAGGTCAGAGGGATACAGTAAACCTTAAGTGAAGCATCGGAATCAGTAACTAGTGTCGCAGGAATGGTTCAAAACATAGACAGTAGGAAGAGTCAGTCTTCTTGTACTTAAGTCGGCATTGTGCCATTTGCATTTAATTCCGATGCAATATCTGTGTTTCATCGTGAATAAGAAGGTCCAAGGGATACAGTAACCCTGAAGTGAAGCATCGGAATCTGTAACTAGCGTCACAGGAATGGTTCAAAACATAGACAAAAAGAAAAGTCAGTCTTCTTGTACTTAAGTCGGCATTGTGCCTTTTCTATTTAATTGCGATGCAATTTCTGTGTTTCATCGTCAATAAGAAGGTCAGAGGGATGCAGTAAACCTGAAGTGAAGCATCAGAATCTATAACTAGTGTCACAGGAATGGTTCAAAACATAGTCAGAAAGAAGAGTCAGTCTTCTTGTACTTAAGTCGGCATTGTGCCTTTTCTATTTAATTCCGATGCAATATCTGTGTTTCATCGTCAATACGAATGTCAGAGGGATACAGTAAACCTGAAGTGAGGCATCGGAATCTATAACTAGTGTCACAGGAATGGATCCAAACATAGTCAGTAAGAAGAGTCAGTCTTCATGGACTTAAGTCAGCACTGTGCCTTTTCTACTTAATTCCGATGCAATTTCTGTGTTTCATCGTCAATAAGAAGGTCCAAGGGAAACAGTAAACCTGAAGTGAATCATCGTAATCTATAACTAGTGTCACAGGAATGGTTAAAACATAGTCGGTACGAAGAGTCACTCTTCTTGTACTTAAGTCGGCATTGTGCCTTTTGTATTTAATTCCGATGCAATTTCTGTGATTCAACGTCAATTACAAGGTCAGAGGGATAAAGTAAACCTGAAGTGAAGCATCGGAATCTGTAACTAGTGTCACAGGAATGGTTCTAAACATAGACAGTGAGAAGGGTCAGTCTTCCTGTACTTAAGTCGGCATTGTGCATTTTGTAAATAATTCCGATGCAATATCTGTGTTTCATCGTCAATAAGAAGGTGCAAGGGATACAGTAAACCTGAAGTGAAGCATCGGAATCTATAACTAGTGTCACAGGAATGGTTCAAAACATTGTCTGTAAGAAGAGTGAGTCTTCTTGTTCTTAAGTGGGCATTGTGCCTTTTCTATTTACTTCCGATGCAATTTCTGTGTTTCATCGTCAATAAGAAGGTCAGAGGGATACAGTAAACCTGAAGTGAGGCATCGGAATCTATAACTAGTGTCACAGGAATGGTTCTAAACATAGACAGTAAGAAGAGTGAGTCTTCTTGTACTTAAGTCGGCATTGTGCCTTTTCTATTAAATTCCGATGCAATATCTGTGTTTCATCGTCAATAAGAAGGTCCAAGGGATACAGTAAACCTGAAGTAAAGCATCGGAATCTATTACTAATGTCACAGGAATGGTTCAAAACATCGACAGTAAGAAGAGTCAGTCTTCTTGTACTTAAGTCGGCACTGTGCCATTTCTATTGAATTCCGATGCAATTTCTGTGTTTCATCGTCAATAAGAAGGTCCAAGGGATACAGTAAACCTGAAGTAAAGCATCGGAATCTATTACTAATGTCACAGGAATGGTTCAAAACATAGTCAGTAGGAAGAGTGAGTCTTCTTGTACTTAAGTCGGCATTGTGCCTTTTCCATTTACTTCCGATGCAATTTCTGTGTTTCATCGTCAATAAGAAGGCCAGAGGGATACAGTAAACCTGAAGTGAAGCATCGGAATCTATAACTAGTATCACAGGAATGGTTCAAAACATAGTCAGTAAGAAGAATCAGTCATCTTGTACTTAAGTCGGCATTGTGCCTTTTCTATTTAATTCCGATGCAATTACTGTGTTTCATCGTCAATACGACGGTCCAAGGGATACTGTAAACCTGAAGTGAATCATCGTAATCTATTTCTAGTGTCACATTAATGGTTCAAAACATAGTCAGTACGGTGAGTCAGTCTTCTTGTACTTATGTCGGCGTTGTGCCTTTTGTATTCAATTCCGATGCAATTTCTCTGTTTCATCGTCAATAAGAAGGTCAGAGGGATACAGTAACCCTGAAGTGAAGCATCGGAATCTATAAGAAGTGCCACAGAAATGGTTCTAAACATAGACAGTAAGAAGAGTCAGTCTTCTTGTACTTAAGTCGGCATTTTGCTTTTTGTATTTAATTCCGATGCAATATCTGTGTTTCACCGTCAATAAGAAGGTGCAAGGGATACAGTAAACCTGAAGTGAAGCATCGGAATCTATAACTAGTGTCACAGGAATGGTTCAAAACATAGTCAGCAAGAGGAGTCAGTCTTCTTGCGCTTATGTCGGCATTGTTCCGTTTCAGTTTAATTCCAATGCAATATCTGTGTTTCATCGTCAATAAGAAGGTCAGAGGGATACAGTAAACCTGAAGTGAAGCCTCGGAATCTATAACACGTGTCACGGGAATGGTTCAAAGCAGTCAGTAAGAAGAGTCAGTCAACTTGTACTTAAGTCGGCATTGTGCATTTTGTATTTAATTCCGAAGCTATTTCTGCATTTCGTCGCCAATTAGAAGGTCCAAAGGATACAGTAAACCTGAAGTGAAGCATCGGAATGAATAACTAATGTCACAGGAATCGTTCAAAACATAGACAGTGGGAAGAGTCAGTCTTCTTGTACTTAAGTCGGCATTCTGCCTTTTGTATTTAATTCCGATGCAATATCTATGTTTCATCGCCAATAAGAAGGCCAGAGGGATACAGTAAACCAGAAGTGAAGCATCGGAATCTATTACTAGTGTCACAGGAATGGTTCTAAACATAGACAGTAAGAAGAGTGAGTCTTCTTGTACTTAAGTCGGCATTGTGCCTTTTCTATTAAATTTCGATGCAATATCTGTGTTTCATCGTCAATAAGAAGGTCCAAGGGATACAGTAAACCTGAAGTAAAGCATCGGAATCTATTACTAATGTCACAGGAATGGTTCAAAACATCGACAGTAAGAAGAGTCAGTCTTCTTGTACTTTAGTCGGCATTGTGCCTTTTCTATTAAACTCCGATGCAATTTCTGTGTTTCATCGTCAATAAGAAGGTCCAAGGGATACAGTAAACCTGAAGTAAAGCATCGGAATCTATTACTAATGTCACAGGAATGGTTCAAAACATAGTCAGTAGGAAGAGTGAGTCTTCTTGTACTTAAGTCGGCATTGTGCCTTTTCTATTTAATTTCGATGCAATTACTGTGTTTCATCGTCAATACGACGGTCCAAGGGATACTGTAAACCTGAAGTGAATCATCGTAATCTATTACTAGTGTCACATTAATGGTTCAAGACATAGTCAGTACGGAGAGTCAGTCTTCTTGTACTTATGTCGGCATTGTGCCTTTTGTATTCAATTCCGATGCAATTTCTCTGTTTCATCGTCAATAAGAAGGTCAGAGGGATACAGTAACCCTGAAGTGAAGCATCGGAATCTATAAGAAGTGTCACAGAAATGGTTCTAAACATAGACAGTAAGAAGGGTCAGTCTTCTTGTACTTAAGTCGGCATTTTGCTTTTTGTATTTAATTCCGATGCAATATCTGTGTTTCATCGTCAATAAGAAGGCGCAAGGGATACAGTAAACCTGAAGTGGAGCATCGGAATCCATAACTAGTGTCACAGGTATGGTTCTAATCATAGACAGTACGAAGGGTCAGTCTTCTTGTACTTAAGTCGGCATTGTGCGTTATCTATTTAATTCCAATGCAATTTCTGTATTTCGTCGCCAATAAGAAAGTCCAAAGGATATAGTAAACCTGAAGTGAAGCATCGGAATCAATAACTAATGTCACAGGAATGGTTCAAAACATAGTCAGTAGGAAGAGTGAGTCTTCTTGTACTTAAGTCGGCATTGTGCCTTTTCTATTTAATTCCGATGCATTTTCTGTGTTTCATCGTCAATAAGGAGATCCAAGGGATACAGTAAACCTGAAGTGAGGCATCGGAATCTATAACTAGTGTCTCAGGAATGGTTCTAAACATAGACAGTAAGAAGGGTAAGTCTTCTTGTACTTAAGTCGGCATTGTGCCTTTTGTATTTAATTCCGATGCAATTTCTGTGTTTCATCGTCAAAGAGTTTAGAGGGCTACAGTAAACCTGAAGTGAAGCATCGGAATCAATAACTAGTGTCACAGGAATGGTTCAAAACAGTCAGTAAGAAGAGTCAATCTTCTTGTATTTAAGTCGGCATTGTGCCTTTTGTATTTAATTCCGATGCATTTTCTGTGTTTCATCGTCAATAAGATGGTCCAAGGGATACAGTAAACCTGAATTGAAGCATCGGAATCTATAACTAGTGTCACAGGAAAGGTTTAAAACATAGACAGTAAGAAGAGTCAGTCTTCTTGTACTTACGTCGGCAATGTGCCTTATCTATTTAATTCCAATGCAATTTCAGTATTTCGTCGCCAATAAGAAAGACCAAAGGGTTTAGTAAACCTGAAGTGAAGCATCGGAATTTATAACTAATGTTACAGGAATCGTTCAAACATAGACAGTAGGAAGAGTCAGTCTTCTTGTACTTATGTCGGCATTGTGCCTTTTGTTTTTAATTCCGATGCAATATCTGTGTTTCACCGTCAATAAGAAGGTGCAAGGGATACAGTAAACCTGAAGTGAAGCATCGGAATCTATAACTAGTGTCACAGGAATGGTTCCAAACATTGTCAGTAAGAAGAGTGAGTCTTCTTCTTCTTAAGTCGGCATTGTGCCTTTTCTATTTACTTCCGATGCAATTTCTGTGTTTCATCGTCAATAAGAAGGTCAGAGGGATACAGTAAACCTGAAGTGAGGCATCGGAATCTATAACTAGTGTCACAGGAATGGTTCTAAACATAGACAGTAAGAAGAGTGAGTCTTCTTGTACTTAAGTCGGCATTGTGCCTTTTCTATTAAATTCCGATGCAATATCTGTGTTTCATCGTCAATAAGAAGGTCCAAGGGATACAGTAAACCTGAAGTAAAGCATCGGAATCTATTACTAATGTCACAGGAATGGTTCAAAACATCGACAGTAAGAAGAGTCAGTCTTCTTGTACTTAAGTCGGCATTGTGCCTTTTCTATTAAATTCCGATGCAATTTCTGTGTTTCATCGTCAATAAGAAGGTCCAAGGGATACAGTAAACCTGAAGTAAAGCATCGGAATCTATTACTAATGTCACAGGAATGGTTCAAAACATAGTCAGTAGGAAGAGTGAGTCTTCTTGTACTTAAGTCGGCATTGTGCCTTTTCCATTTACTTCCGATGCAATTTCTGTGTTTCATCGTCAATAAGAAGGCCAGAGGGATACAGTAAACCTGAAGTGAAGCATCGCAATCTATAACTAGTGTCACAGGAATGGTTCAAAACATAGTCAGTAAGAAGAATCAGTCATCTTGTACTTAAATCGGAATTGTGCCTTTTCTATTTAATTCCGATGCAATTACTGTGTTTCATCGTCTATACGACGGTCCAAGGGATACTGTAAACCTGAAGTGAATCATCGTAATCTATTACTAGTGTCACATTAATGGTTCAAAGCATAGTCAGTACGGAGAGTCAGTCTTCTTGTACTTATGTCGGGATTGTGCCTTTTGTATTCAATTCCGATGCAATTTCTCTGTTTCATCGTCAATAAGAAGGTCAGAGGGATACAGTAACCCTGAAGTGAAGCATCGGAATCTATAAGAAGTGTCACAGAAATGGTTCTAAACATAGACAGTAAGAAGGGTCAGTCTTCTTGTACTTAAGTCGGCATTTTGCTTTTTGTATTTAATTCCGATGCAATATCTGTGTTTCACCGTCAATAAGAAGGTGCAAGGGATACAGTAAACCTGAAGTGAAGCATCGGAATCTATAACTAGTGTCACAGGAATGGTTCAAAACATAGTCAGCAAGAGGAGTCAGTCTTCTTGCGCTTATGTCGGCATTGTTCCGTTTCAGTTTAATTCCAATGCAATATCTGTGTTTCATCGTCAATAAGAAGGTCAGAGGGATACAGTAAACCTGAGGTGAAGCCTCGGAATCTATAACACGTGTCACGGGAATGGTTCAAAACAGTCAGGAAGAATAGTCAGTCAACTTGTACTTAAGTCGGCATTGTGCATTTTGTATTTAATTCCGAAGCTATTTCTGCATTTCGTCGCCAATTAGAAGGTCCAAAGGATACAGTAAACCTTAAGTGAAGCATCGGAATCAATAACTAATGTCACAGGAATCGTTCAAAACATAGACAGTAGGAAGAGTCTGTCTTCTTGTACTTAAGTCGGCATTGTGCCTTTTGTATTTAATTCCGATGCAATATCTGTGTTTCATCGCCAATAAGAAGGCCAGAGGGATACAGTAAACCAGAAGTGAAGCATCGGAATCTATAACTAGTGTCACAGGAATGGTTCAAAACATTGTCAGTAAGAAGAGTGAGTCTTCTTGTACTTAAGTCGGCATTGTGCCTTTTCTATTTACTTCCGATGCAATTTCTGTGTTTCATCGTCAATAAGAAGGTCAGAGGGATACAGTAAACCTGAAGTGAGGCATCGGAATCTATAACTAGTGTCACAGGAATGGTTCAAAACATAGTCAGTAAGAAGAATCAGTCATCTTGTACTTAAATCGGAATTGTGCCTTTTCTATTTAATTCCGATGCAATTACTGTGTTTCATCGTCTATACGACGGTCCAAGGGATACTGTAAACCTGAAGTGAATCATCGTAATCTATTACTAGTGTCACATTAATGGTTCAAAACATAGTCAGTACGGAGAGTCAGTCTTCTTGTACTTATGTCGGGATTGTGCCTTTTGTATTCAATTCCGATGCAATTTCTCTGTTTCATCGTCAATAAGAAGGTCAGAGGGATACAGTAACCCTGAAGTGAAGCATCGGAATCTATAAGAAGTGTCACAGAAATGGTTCTAAACATAGACAGTAAGAAGGGTCAGTCTTCTTGTACTTAAGTCGGCATTTTGCTTTTTGTATTTAATTCCGATGCAATATCTGTGTTTCACAGTCAATAAGAAGGTGCAAGGGATACAGTAAACCTGAAGTGAAGCATCGGAATCTATAACTAGTGTCACAGGAATGGTTCAAAACATAGTCAGCAAGAGGAGTCAGTCTTCTTGCGCTTATGTCGGCATTGTTCCGTTTCAGTTTAATTCCAATGCAATATCTGTGTTTCATCGTCAATAAGAAGGTCAGAGGGATACAGTAAACCTGAGGTGAAGCCTCGGAAACTATAACACGTGTCACGGGAATGGTTCAAAACAGTCAGGAAGAATAGTCAGTCAACTTGTACTTAAGTCGGCATTGTGCATATTGTATTTACTTCCGAAGCTATTTCTGCATTTCGTCGCCAATTAGAAGGTCCAAAGGATACAGTAAACCTGAAGTGAAGCATCGGAATCAATAACTAATGTCACAGGAATCGTTCAAAACATAGACAGTAGGAAGAGTCAGTCTTCTTGTACTTAAGTCGGCATTGTGCCTTTTGTATTTAATTCCGATGCAATATCTGTGTTTCATCGCCAATAAGAAGGCCAGAGGGATACAGTAAACCAGAAGTGAAGCATCGGAATCTATAACTAGTGTCACAGGAATGGTTCAAAACATTGTCAGTAAGAAGAGTGAGTCTTCTTGTACTTAAGTCGGCATTGTGCCTTTTCTATTTACTTCCGATGCAATTTCTGTGTTTCATCGTCAATAAGAAGGTCAGAGGGATACAGTAAACCTGAAGTGAGGCATCGGAATCTATAACTAGTGTCACAGGAATGGTTCAAAACATAGTCAGTAAGAAGAATCAGTCATCTTGTACTTAAGTCGGCATTGTGCCTTTTCTATTTAATTCCGATGCAATTACTGTGTTTCATCGTCAATACGACGGTCCAAGGGATACTGTAAACCTGAAGTGAATCATCGTAATCTATTACTAGTGTCACATTAATGGTTCAAAACATAGTCAGTACGGAGAGTCAGTCTTCTTGTACTTATGTCGGCATTGTTCCGTTTCAGTTTAATTCCAATGCAATTCCTGTGTTTCATCGTCAATAAGAAGGTCAGAGGGATACAGTAAACCTGAAGTGAAGCCTCGGAATCTATATCTAGTGTCACAGCAATGGTTCAAAACAGTCAGTAAGAAGAGTCAATCTTCTTGTACTTAAGTCGGCATTGTGCCTTTTGTATTTAATTCCGATGCATTTTCTGTGTTTCATCGTCAATAAGGAGATCCAAGGGATACAGTAAACCTGAAGTGAGGCATCGGAATCTATAACTAGTGTCACTGGAATGGTTCAAAACATAGTCAGTAAGAAGAGTCAGTCTTCTTGTACTTAAGTCGGCATTGTGCCTTTTGTATATAATTCCGATGCAATTTCTGTGTTTCATCGTCAATAACAAGGTCAGAGGGACACAGTAAACCTGAAGTGAAGCATCGGAATCTATATCTAGTGTCACAGCAATGGTTCAAAACAGTCAGTAAGAAGAGTCAATCTTCTTGTACTTAAGTCGGCATTGTGCCTTTTGTATTTAATTCCGATGCATTTTCTGTGTTTCATCGTCAATAAGGAGATCCAAGGGAAACAGTAAACCTGAAGTGAGGCATCGGAATCTATAACTAGTGTCTCAGGAATGGTTCTAAACATAGACAGTAAGAAGGGTAAGTCTTCTTGTACTTAAGTCGGCATTGTGCCTTTTGTATTTAATTCCGATGCAATTTCTGTGTTTCATCGTCAAAGAGTTTTGAGGGATACAGTAAACCTGAAGTGAAGCATCGGAATCTATAACTAGTGTCACAGGAATGGTTCAAAACAGTCAGTAAGAAGAGTCAATCTGCTTGTATTTAAGTCGGCATTGTGCCTTTTGTATTTAATTCCGATGCATCTTCTGTGTTTCATCGTCAATAAGATGGTCCAAGGCATACAGTAAACCTGAATTGAAGCATCGGAATCTATAACTAGTGTCACAGGAAAGGTTCAAAACATAGACAGTAAGAAGAGTCAGTCTTCTTGTACTTACGTCGGCAATGTGCCTTATCTATTTAATTCCAATGCAATTTCAGTATTTCGTCGCCAATAAGAAAGACCAAAGGGTTTAGTAAACCTGAAGTGAAGCATCGGAATTTATAACTAATGTTACAGGAATCGTCCAAACATAGACAGTAGGAAGAGTCAGTCTTCTTGTACTTAAGTCGGCATTGTGCCTTTTGTATTTAATTCCGATGCAATTTCTGTGTTTCGTCGTCAATAAGAAGGTCAGAGGGATACAGTAAACCTGAAGTGAAGCATCGGAATCTATAACTAGTGTCACAGGAATGGTTCTAAACATAGACTGTAAGAAGGGTCAGTCTTCTTTTACATAAGTCGGCCTTGGGCCTTTTGTATTTAATTCCGTAGCTATTTCTGCATTTCGTCGCCAATTAGAAGGTCCAAGGGATACAGTAAACCTGAAGTGACGCATCGGAATCTATAACTAGTGTCACAGGAATGGTTCAAAACATAGACAGTAAGAAGAGTCAGTCTTCTTGTCCAAAAGTCGGCATTGTGCCTTTTCTATTTAATTCCGATGCAATTTCTGTGTTTCATCGTCAATAATAAGGTCCAGGGGATACAGTAAACCTGAAGTGAATCATCGTAATCTATAACTAGTGTCACAAGAATGGTTCGAAACATAGTCACTACGAAGAGTCAGTTTTATTGTACTTACGTCGGCATTGTGGCTTTTGTATTTAATTGCGATGCAATTTCTGTGTTTCATCGTCAATAAGAAGGTCAGAGGGATACAGTAAACCTTAAGTGAAGCATCGGATTCAGTAACTAGTGTCACAGGAATGGTTCAAAACATAGACAGTAGGAAGAGTCAGTCTTCTTGTACTTAAGTCGGCATTGTGCCATTTGCATTTAATTCCGATGCAGTATCTGTGTTTCATCGTGAATAAGAAGGTCCAAGGGATACAGTAACCCCGAAGTGAAGCATCGGAATCTGTAACTAGCGTCACAGGAATGGTTCAAAACATAGACAGAAAGAAAAGTCAGTCTTCTTGTACTTAAGTCAGCATTGTGCCTTTTCTATTTTATTGCGATGCAATTTCTGTGTTTCATCGTCAATAAGAAGGTCAGAGGGATACAGTAAACCTGAAGTGAAGCATCAGAATCTATAACTAGTGTCACAGGAATGGTTCAAAACATAGTCAGAAAGAAGAGTCAGTCTTCTTGTACTTAAGTCGGCATTGTGCCTTTTCTATTTAATTCCGATGCAATATCTGTGTTTCATCGTCAATACGAATGTCAGAGGGATACAGTAAACCTGAAGTGAGGCATCGGAATCTATAACTAGTGTCACAGGAATGGTTCCAAACATAGTCAGTAAGAAGAGTCAGTCTTCTTGGACTTAAGTCGGCACTGTGCCTTTTCTATTTAATTCCGATGCAATTTCTGTGTTTCATCGTCAATAAGAAGGTCCAAGGGATACAGTAAACCTGAAGTGAAGCATCGGAATCTATATCTAGTGTCACAGGAATGGTTCAAAACGTAGACAGTAAGAAGGGTCAGTCTTCTTGTTCTTAAGTCGGCATTGTGCCTTTTGTTTTTAATTCCGATGCAATATCTGTGTTTCACCGTCAATAAGAAGGTGCAAGGGATACAATAAACCTGAAGTGAAGCATCGGAATCTATAACTAGTGTCACAGGAATGGTTCAAAACATAGTCAGCAAGAGGAGTCAGTCTTCTTGCGCTTATGTCGGCATTGTTCCGTTTCAGTTTAATTCCAATGCAATTTCTGTGTTTCATCGTCAATAAGAAGGTCAGAGGGATACAGTAAACCTGAAGTGAAGCCTCGGAATCTATAACACGTGTCACAGGAATGGTTCAAAACAGTCAGTAAGAAGAGTCAGTCATCTTGTACTTAAATAGGAATTGTGCCTTTTATATTTAATTCCGAAACAATTTCTGCATTTCGTCGCCAATTAGATGGTCCAAAGGATACAGTAACCCCGAAGTGAAGCATCGGAATCAATAACTAATGTCGCAGGATTCGTTCAAAACATAGACAGTAGGAAGAGTCAGTCTTCTTGTACTTAAGTCGGCATTGTGCCTTTTGTATTTAATTTCGATGCAATTTTTGTGTTTCATCGTCAAAAAGAAGTTCAGAGGGATACAGTAAACCTAACGTGAAGCATTGGAATCTATAACTAGTGTCACAGGAATGGTTCGAAACATAATCAATAAGAAGAGCGAGTGTTATTGTACTTAAGTCGGCATTGTGCCTTTTCTATTTAATTCCGAAGCAATTTCTGTGTTTCATCGTCAATACGATGGTCCGAGGGATACAGTAAACCTGAAGTGAGGCATCGGAATATATAACTAGTGTCACATGAATGGTTCCAAACATAGTCAGTAAGAAGAATCAGTCTTCTTGTACTTAAGTCGGCATTGTGCCTTTTCTAATTAATTCCGATGCAATATCCGTGTTTTATCGTCAATACGACGGTCCAAGAGATACTGTAAACCTGAAGTGAAGCATCGTAATCTATAACTAGTGTCACAGGAATGGTTCAAAACATAGTCGGTACGAAGAGTCAGTCTTCTTGTACTTAAGTCGGCATTGTGCCTTTTGTATTTAATTCCGATGTAATTTCTGTGTTTCATCGTCAATAAGAAGGTCAGAGGGATACAGTAAAAATGAAGTGAAGCATCGGAATCTATAACTAGTGTCACAGGAATGGTTCTAAACATAGACAGTAAGAAGGGTCAGTCTTCTTGTACTTAAGTCGGCATTGTGCATTTTCTATTTAATTCCGATGCAATTTCTGTGTTTCATCGTCAATAATAAGGTCCTAGGGATAGAGTAAACCTGAAGTGAAGCATCGGAATCTATAACTAATGTCACAGGAATCGTTCAAACATAGACAGTAGGAAGAAACAGTCCTCTTGTACTTAAGTCGGCATTGTGCATTTTGTATTTAGTTCCGATGCAATATCTGTGTTTCATCGTCAATAAGAAGGTCCAAAGGATACAGTAAACCTGAAGTGAAGCATCGGAATCTATAACTAATGTCACAGGAATCGTTCAAATCATAGACAGTTGGAAGAGTCAGTCTTCTAGTACTTAAGTAGGCATTGTGCGTTTTCTATTTAATTCCGATGCAATTTCAGTGTTTTATCGTCAATAAGAATGTCAGAGGGATACAGTAACCCTGAAGTGAAGCATCGGAATCTGTAACTAGCGTCACAGGAATGGTTCAAAACATAGGCAGAAAGAGGAGTCAGTCTTCTTGTACTAAAGTCGGCATTTTGCTTTTTGTATTTAATTCCGATGCAATATCTGTGTTTCATCGTCAATAAGAAGGCGCAAGGGATACAGTAAACCTGAAGTGAAGCATCGGAATCTATAACTAGTGTCACTGGAATGGTTCAAAACACAGTAAGTAAGAAGAGTCAGTCTTGTTGTACTTAAGTCGGCATTGTGCCTTTTGTATTTAGTTCCGATGCAATTTCTGTGTTTCATCGTCAATAAGAAGGTCCTAGGGATAGAGTAAACCTGAAGTGAAGCATCGGAATCTATAACTAGTGTCACTGGAATGGTTCAAAACATAGTAAGTAAGAAGACTCAGTCTTGTTGTACTTAAGTCGGCATTGTGCCTTTTGTATTTAATTCCGATGCAATTTCTGTGTTTCATCGTCAGAAAGAAGGTCAGAGGGATACAGTGAACCTGAAGTGAAGCATCGGAATCTATAACTTGTGTCACAGGAATGGTTGAAAACATAGACAGTAGGAAGAGTCAGTCTTCTTGTACTTAAGTCGGCATTGTGCCTTTTCTATTTAATTCAGATGCTATTTCTGTGTTTCATCGGCAATAAGAAGGTCGTAGGGATAGAGTAAACCTGAAGTGAAGCATCGGAATCTATAACTAATGTCACAGGAATCGTTCAAACATAGACAGTAGGAAGAGTCAGTCCTCTTGTACTTAAGTCGGCATTGTGCCTTTTTATTTAGTTCCGATGCAATATCTGTGTTTCATCGTCAATAAGAAGGTCCAAAGGATACAGTAAACCTGAAGTGAAGCATCGGCATCTATAACTAATGTCACAGGAATCGTTCAAAACATAGACAGTAGGAACAGTCAGTCTTCTAGTACTTAAGTCGGCATTGTGCCTTTTCCATTTAATTCCGATGCAATTTCTATGTTTCATCGTCAATAAGAAGGTCCAAGGGATACAGTAAACCTGAGTGAAGCATCGGAATCTAATACTAGTGTCTCAGGAATGGTTCCGAACATAGACAGTAATAAGAGTTAGTCTTCTTGTACTTAAGTCGGCATTGTGCCTTTTCTATTTAATTCCGATGCAATTTCTGTGTTTCATCGGCAATAAGAAGGTCAGAGGGATACAGTAAACCTGAAGTGAAGCATCGGAATCTATAACTAGTGTCACAGGAATGGTTCAAAACATAGTCAGTAAGAAGAGTCAGTCTTCTTGTACTTACGTCGGCAATGTGCCTTTTCTATTTAATTCCAATGCAATTTCTGTATTTCGTCGTCCAATAAGAAAGTCCAAAGAATATAGTAAACCTGAAGTGAAGCATCGGAATCTATAACTAATGTCACAGGAGTCGTTCAAACATAGACAGTAGGAAGAGTCAGTCTTCTTGACTTAAGTCGGCATTGTGCCTTTTGTATTTAGTTCCGATGCAATTTCTGTGTTTCATCGTCAATAAGAAGGTCCTAGGGATACAGTAAACCTGAAGTGAAGCATCGGAATCTATAACTAGTGTCACAGGAATGGTTCAAAACATATTCAGTATGCACAGTTAGTCTTCTTGTACTTAAGTCGGCATTGTGCGTTTTGTATTTAATTCCGATGCAATTTCTGTGTTTCATCGTCAATAAGAAGGTCAGAGGGATACAGTAAACCTGAAGTGAAGCCTCGGAATCTATAACACGTGTCACAGGAATGGTTCAAAACAGTCAGTAAGAAGAGTCAGTCATCTTGTACTTAAGTCGGCATTGTGCCTTTTATATTTAATTCCGAAACAATTTCTGCATTTCGTCGCCAATTAGATGGTCCAAAGCATACAGTAACCCCGAAGTGAAGCATCGGAATCAATAACTAATTTCACAGGATTCGTTCAAAACATAGACAGTAGGAAGAGTCAGTCTTCTTGTACTAAAGTCGGCATTGTGCCTTTTGTATTTAATTTCGATGCAATTTCTGTGTTTCATCGTCAAAAAGAAGTTCAGAGGGATACAGTAAACCTAAAGTGAAGCATTGGAATCTATAACTAGTGTCACAGGAATGGTTCAAAACATAATCAGTAAGAAGAGCGAGTGTTATTGTACTTAAGTCGGCATTGTGCCTTTTCTATTTAATTCCGAAGCAATTTCTGTGTTTCATCGTCAATAAGAAGGTCCAAAGGATACAGTAAACCTGAAGTGAGGCATCGGAATATATAACTAGTGTCACATGAATGGTTCCAAACATAGTCAGTAAGAAGAATCAGTCTTCTTGTACTTAAGTCGGCATTGTGCCTTTTCTAATTAATTCCGATGCAATATCCGTGTTTTATCGTCAATACGACGGTCCAAGAGATACTGTAAACCTGAAGTGAAGCATCTTAATCTATAACTAGTGTCACAGGAATGGTTCAAAACATAGTCAGTACGAAGAGTCAGTCTTCTTGTACTTAAGTCGGCATTGTGCCTTTTGTATTTAATTCCGATGCAATTTCTGTGTTTCATCGTGAATAAGAAGGTCAGAGGGATACAGTAAAAATGAAGTGAAGCGTCGGAATCTATAACTAGTGTCACAGGAATGGTTCTAAACACAGACAGTAAGAAGGGTCAGTCTTCTTGTACTTAAGTCGGCATTGTGCCTTTTCTATTTAATTCCGATGCAATATCTGGGTTTCATCGTCAATAAGAAGGTGCAAGGGATACAGTAAACCTGAAGTGAAGCATCGGAATCTATAACCAGTGTCACAGGAACGGTTCAAATCATAGACAGTAGGAAGAGTCAGTCTTCTAGTACTTAAGTCGGCATTGTGCCTTTTGTATTTAATTCCGATGCAATTTCTGTGTTTCATCGTCAAAAAGAAGGTCAGAGGGATACAGTAAACCTGAAAGGAAGCTTCGGAATCTATAACTAGTGTCACAGGAATGGTTCAAAACATAGACACTAGGAAGAGTCAGTCTTATTGTACTTAAGTCGTCATTGTGCCTTTTCTATTTAATTCCGATGCAATCTCAGTGTTTCATCGTCAATAAGAATGTCAGAGGGATACAGTAACCCTGAAGTGAAGCATCGGAATCTGTAACTAGCGTCACAGGAATGGTTCAAAACATAGGCAGAAAGAGGAGTCAGTCTTCTTGTACTAAAGTCGGCATTGTGCCTTTTCCATTTAATTCCGATGCAATTTCTATGTTTCATCGTCAATAAGAAGGTCCAAGGGATACAGTAAACCTGAGTGAAGCATCGGAATCTATTACTAGTGTCTCAGGAATGGTTCCGAACATAGTCAGTAAGAAGAGTCAGTCTTCTTGTACTGAAGTCGTCATTGTGCCTTTTCTATTTAATTCCGATGCAATCTCAGTGTTTCATCGTCAATAAGAATGTCAGAGGGATACAGTAACCCTGAAGTGAAGCATCGGAATCTGTAACTAGCGTCACAGGAATGGTTCAAAACATAGGCAGAAAGAGGAGTCAGTCTTCTTGTACTAAAGTCGGCATTGTGCCTTTTCCATTTAATTCCGATGCAATTTCTATGTTTCATCGTCAATAAGAAGGTCCAAGGGATACAGTAAACCTGAAGTGAAGCATCGGAATCTATAACTAGTGTCACAGGAATGGTTCAAAACATAGTCAGTAAGAAGAGTCAGTCTTCTTGTACTTATGTCGGCATTGTGCCTTTTCTATTTAATTCCGATGCAATATCTGCGTTTCATCGCCAATAAGAAGGTCAGAGGGATACAGTAAACCTGAAGTGAGGCATCGGAAACTATAACTAGTGTCACAGGAATGGTTCCAAACATAGTCAGTAAGAAGAGTCAGTCTTCTTGTACTTAAGTCGGCATTGTGCCTTATCTATTTAATTCCGATGCAATTTCTTTGTTTCATCGTCAATAAGAATTTCCAAGGGGTACAGTAAACCTGAAGTGAATCATCGTAATCTATAACTAGTGTCACAGGTATGGTTCAGAACATAGTCAGTACGAAGAGTTAGTCTTCTTGTACTTAAGTCGGCATTGTGCATTTTGTATTTAATTCCGATGCAATTTCTGTATTTCATCGTCAAAAAGAAGGTCAGATGGATACAGTAAACCTGAAGTGAAGCATCGGAATCTATAACAAGTGTCACAGGAATGGTTCAAAACAGTCAGTAAGAAGAGTCAGTCTTCTTGTACTTAAGTCGGCACTGTGCGTTTTGTATTTAATTCCGAAGCTATTTCTGCATTTTGTCGCCAATTAGAAGGTCCATAGGAAAAAGTAAACCTGAAGTGAAGCATCGGAATCAATAACTAATGTCACAGGAATGGTTCAAAACATAGGCAGTAAGAAGGGTCAGTCTTCTTGTACTTAAGTCGGCATTTTGCTTTTTGTATTTAATTCAAATGTAATATCTGTGTTTCATCGTCAATAAGAAGGCGCAAGGGATACAGTAAACCTGAAGTGAAGCATCGGAATCTATAACTAGTGTCACAGGAATGGTTCAAAACATAGACAGTAGGAAGATTCAGTCTTCTTGTACTTAAGTCGGCATTGTGCATTTTCTATTTAATTCCGATGCAATTTCTGTGTTTCATCGTCAATAAGAAGGTCCTAGGTATAGAGTAAACCTGAAGTGAAGCATCGGAATCTATAACTAATGTCACAGGAATCGTTCAAACATAGACAGTAGGAAGAAACAGTCCTCTTGTACTTAAGTCGGCATTGTGCATTTTGTATTTAGTTCCGATGCAATTTCTGTGTTTCATCGTCAATAAGAAGGTCCAAAGGATACAGTAAACCTGAAGTGAAGCATCGGAATCTATAACTAATGTCAGAGGAATCGTTCAAATCATAGACAGTTGGAAGAGTCAGTCTTCTAGTACTTAAGTCGGCATTGTGCCTTTTGTATTTAATTCCGATGCAATATCTGTGTTTCATCGTCAGAAAGAAGGTCACAGGGATACAGTGAACCTGAAGTGAAGCATCGGAATCTATAACTAGTGTCACAGGAATGGTTGAAAACATAGACAGTAGGAAGAGTCAGTCTTCTTGTACTTAAGTCGGCATTGTGCCTTTTCTATTTAATTCAGATGCTATTTCTGTGTTTCATCGGCAATAAGAAGGTCCTAGGGATAGAGTAAACCTGAAGTGAAGCATCGGAATCTATAACTAATGTCACAGGAATCGTTCAAACATAGACAGTAGGAAGAGTCAGTCCTCTTGTACTTAAGTCGGCATTGTGCCTTTTGTATTTAGTTCCGATGCAATATCTGTGTTTCATCGTCAATAAGAAGGTCCAAAGGATACAGTAAACCTGAAGTGAAGCATCGGAATCTATAACTAACGACACAGGAATCGTTCAAAACATAGACAGTAGGAAGAGTCAGTCTTCTAGTACTTAAGTCGGCATTGTGCCTTTTCCATTTAATTCCGATGCAATTTCTATGTTTCATCGTCAATAAGAAGGTCCAAGGGATACAGTAAACCTGAGTGAAGCATCGGAATCTATTACTAGTGTCTCAGGAATGGTTCCGAACATAGACAGTAATAAGAGTTAGTCTTCTTGTACTTAAGTCGGCATTGTGCCTTTTCTATTTAATTCCGATGCAATTTCTGTGTTTCATCGGCAATAAGAAGGTCAGAGGGATACAGTAAACCTGAAGTGAAGCATCGGAATCTATAACTAGTGTCACAGGAATGGTTCAAAACATAGTCAGTAAGAAGAGTCAGTCTTCTTGTACTTAAGTCGGCATTGTGCCTTTTCTTTTTAATTCCGATGCAATATCTGCGTTTCATCGATAATAAGAAGCTCAGAGGGATACAGTAAACCTGAAGTGAGGCATCTGAAACTATAACTAGTGTCACAGGAATGGTTCCAAACATACTCAGTAAGAAGAGTCAGTCTTCTTGTACTTAAGTCGGCATTGTGCCTTATCTATTTAATTCCGATGCAATTTCTGTGTTTCATCGTCAATAAGAATTTCCAAGGGATACAGTAAACCTGAAGTGAATCATCGTAATCTATAACTAGTGTCACAGGAATGGTTCAGAACATAGTCAGTACGAAGTGTTAGTCTTCTTGTGCTTAAGTCTGCATTGTGCATTTTGTATTTAATTAAGATGCAATTTCTGTATTTCATCGTCAAAAAGAAGGTCAGATGGATACAGTAAACCTGAAGTGAATCATCGGAATCTATAACAAGTGTCACAGGAATGGTTCAAAACAGTCAGTAAGAAGAGTCACTCTTCTTATACTTAAGTCGGCACTGTGCCTTTTGAATTTAATTCCGAAGCTATTTCTGCATTTTGTCGCCAATTAGAAGGTTCAAAGGATAAAGTAAACCTGTAGTGAAGCATCGGAATCAATAACTAATGTCACAGGAATGGTTCAAAACATAGACAGTAAGAAGGGTCAGTCTTCTTGTACTTAAGTCGGCATTTTGCTTTTTGTATTTAATTCCGATGCAATATCTGTGTTTCATCGTCAATAAGAAGGCGCAACGGATACAGTAACCCTGAAGTGAAACATCGGAATCTATAACTAGTGTCACTGGAATGGTTCAAAACATAGTGAGTAAGAAGAGTCAGTCTTGTTGTACTTAAGTCGGCATTGTGCCTTTTGTATTTAGTTCCGATGCAATTTCTGTGTTTCATCGTCAATAAGAAGGTCCTAGGGATAGAGTAAACCTGAAGTGAAGCATCGGAATCTATAACTAGTGTCACTGGAATGGTTCAAAACATAGTAAGTAAGAAGAGTCAGTCTTGCTGTACTTAAGTCGGCATTGTGCCTTTTGTATTTAATTCCGATGCAATTTCTGTGTTTCATCGGCAGAAAGAAGGTCAGAGGGATACAGTGAACCTGAAGTGAAGCATCGGAATCTATAACTAGTGTCACTGGAATGGTTGAAAACATAGACAGTAGGAAGAGTCAGTCTTCTTGTACGTAAGTCGGCATTGTGCCTTTTCTATTTAATTCAGATGCTATTTCTGTGTTACATCGGCAATAAGAAGGTCCTAGGGATAGAGTAAACCTGAAGTGAAGCTTTGGAATCTATAACTAATGTCACAGGAATCGTTCAAACATAGACAGTAGGAAGAGTCAGTCCTCTTGTACTTAAGTCGGCATTGTGCCTTTTGTATTTAGTCCCGATGCAATATCTGTGTTTCATCGTCAATAAGAAGGTCCAAAGGATACAGTAAACCTGAAGTGAAGCATCGGAATCTATAACTAATGTCACAGGAATCGTTCAAAACATCGGCAGTAGGAAGAGTCAGTCTTCTAGTACTTAAGTCGGCATTGTGCATTTTGTATTTAATTCCGTTGCAATTTCTGTGTTTCATCGTCAAAAAGAAGGTCAGAGGGATACAGTAAACCTGAAGTGAAGCCTCGAAATCTATAACTAGTGTCACAGGAATGGTTCAAAACAGCCAGTAAGAAGAGTCAGTTATCTTGTACTTAAGTCGGCATTGTGCCTTTTGTATTTAATTCCGAAGCTATTTCTGCATTTCGTCGCCAAATAGAAGGTCAAAAGGATACAGTAAACCTGAGGTGAAGCATCGGAGTTAATAACTAATGTCACAGGAATCGTTCAAAACATAGACAGTAGGAAGAGTCAGTCTTCTTGTACTTAAGTCGGCATTGTGCCTTTTGTATTTAATTCCGATGCAATTTCTATGTTTCATCGTCAAAAAGAAGGTCAGAGGGATACAGTAAACCTGAAGTGAAGCATCGGAATCTGTAACTAGTGTCACAGGAATGGTTCAAATATAGGCAGTTGGAAAGTCAGCCTTCTTGTACTTAAGTCGGCATTGTGCCTTTTGTATTTAATTCCGATGCAATATCTGTGTTTCATCGTCAATAAGAAGGTCCAAGGGATACAGTAAACCTGAAGTGAAGCATCGGAATATGTAACTAGCGTCACAGGAATGGTTCAAAAAATAGTCAGTAAGAAGAGTCAGTCTTCTTGTACTGAAGTCGGCATTGTGCCTTTACTATTTAAATCCGATGCAATTTCTGTGTTTCATCGTCAATAAGAACGTCCAAGGAATACAGTAAACCTGAAGTGAGGCATCGGAATCTATAACTAGTGTCACTTGAAAGGTTCAAAACATAGACAGTAAGAAGAGTCAGTCTTCTTGTACTTAAGTCGGCATTGTGCCTTTTCTATTTAATTCCGATGCAATTTTAGTATTTCATCGTCAATAAGAATGTCAGAGGGATACAGTAACCCTGAAGTGAAGCATCGGAATCTGTAACTAGCATCACAGGAATGGTTCAAACATAGACAGAAAGAGGAGTCAGTATCCTTGTACGTAAGTCGGCATTGTGCCTTTTCCATTTAATTACGATGCAATTTCTGTGTTTCATCGACAATAAGAAGGTCAGAGGGATACAGTAATCCTGAAGTGAAGCATCGGAATCTATAACTAGTGTCACAGGAAAGGTTCAAAACAGTCAGTAAGAAGAGTCAATCTTCTTGTACTTAAGTCGGCATTGTGTCTTTTGTATTTAATTCCGATGGAATTTCTGTGTTTCATCGTCAATAGGAAGGTCAGAGGGATACAGTAAAAATGAAGTGAAGCATCGGAATCTATAACTAGTGCCACAGGAATGGTTCTAAATATAGACAGTAAGAAGGGTCAGTCTTCTTGTACTTAAGTCGGCATTGTGCCTTCTCTATTTAATTCCGATGCAATATCTGGGTTTCATCGTCAATAAGAAGGTGCAAGGGATACAGTAAACCTGAAGTGAAGCATCGGAATCTATAACTATTGTCACAGGAATGGTTCAAAAAACAGACAGTAGGAAGAGTCAGTCTTCTTGTACTTAAGTCGGCATTGTGCCTTTTCTATTTAATTCCGATGCAATTTCTGTGTTTCATCGTCAATAAGAAGGTCCTAGGGATAGAGTAAACCTGAACTGAAGCATCGGAATCTATAACTAATGTCACAGGAATCGTTCAAACATAGACAGTAGGAAGAAACAGTCCTCTTGTACTTAAGTCGGCATTGTGAATTTTGTATTTAGTTCCGATGCAATTTCTGTGTTTCATCGTCAATAAGAAGGTCCAAAGGATACAGTAAACCTGAAGTGAAGCATCGGAATCTATTACTAATGTCACAGGAATCGTTCAAATCATAGACAGTAGGAAGAGTCAGTCTTCTAGTACTTAAGGCGGCATTGTGCCTTTTGTATTTAATTCCGATGCAATTTCAGTGTTTCACCGTCAATAAGAATGTCAGAGGGATACAGTAACCCTGAAGTGAAGCATCGGAATCTGTAACTGGCGTCACAGGAATGGTTCGAAACATAGACAGAAAGAGGAGTCAGTCTTCTTGTACTAAAGTCGGCATTGTGCCTTTTCCATTTAATTCCGATGCAATTTCTATGTTTCATCGTCAATAAGAAGGTCCAAGGGATACAGTAAACCTGAGTGAAGCATCGGAATCTATTACTAGTGTCACAGGAATGGTTCCGAACATAGACAGTAATAAGAGTTAGTCTTCTTGTACTTAAGTCGCCATTGTGCCTTTTCTATTTAATTCCGATGCAATTTCTGTGATTCATCGGCAATAAGAAGGTCAGAGGGATACAATAAAACCTGAAGTGAAGCATCGGAATCTATAACTAGTGTCACAGGAATGGTTCAAAACATAGTCAGTAAGAAGAGTCAGTCTTCCTGTACTTAAGTCGGCATTGTGCCTTTTCTATTTAATTCCGATGCAATATCTGCGTTTCATCGCCAATAAGAAGGTCAGAGGGATACAGTAAACCTGAAGTGAGGCATCGGAAACTATAACTAGTGTCACTGGAATGGTTCCAAACATAGTCAGTAAGAAGAGTCAGTCTTCTTGTACTTAAGTCGGCATTGTGCCTTATCTATTTAATTCCGATGCAATTTCTGTATTTCGTCGCCAATAAGAAAGTCCAAAGGATAAAGTAAACCTGAAGTGAAGCATCGGAATAAATAACTAATGTCACAGAATTGGTTCAAAACATAGACAATAAGAAGGGTCAGTCTTCTTGTACTGAAGTCGGCATTTTGCTTTTTGTATTTATTTCCGATGCAATATCTGTGTTTCATCGTCAATAAGAAGGTCCAAGGGATACAGTAAACCTGAAGTGAATCATCGTAATCTATAACTAGTGTCACAGGAATGGTTCAAAACATAGTCAGTACGAAGAGTTAGTCTTCTTGTACCTAAGTCAGCATTGTGTATTTTGTATTTAATTCCGATGCACTTTCTGTATTTCATCGTCAAAAAGAAGGTCAGATGGATACAGTAAACCTGAAGTGAAGCATCGGAATCTATAACAAGTGTCACGGGAATGGTTCAAAACAGTCAGTAAGAAGAGTCAGTCTTCTTGTACTTAAGTCGGCATTGTGCCTTTTGTATTTAATTCCGAAGCTATTTCTGCATTTTGTCGCCAATTAGAAGGTCCAAAGGATAAAGTAAACCTGAAGTGAAGCATCGGAATCAATAACTAATATCACAGGAATGGTTCAAAACATAGACAGTAAGAAGGGTCAGTCTTCTTGTACTGAAGTCGGCATTTTGCTTTTTGTATTTAATTCCGATGCAATTTCTGTGTTTCATCTTCAATAAGAAGGCGCAAGGGATACAGTAACCTGAAGTGAAGCATCGGAATCTATAACTAGTGTCACATGAATGGTTCTGAACATAGACAGTACGAATGGTCAGTCTTCTTGTACTTAAGTCGGCATTGTGCCTTTTCTATTTAATTCCAATGCAATTTCTGTATTTCGTCGCCAATAAGAAAGTCCAAAAGATATAGTAAACCTGAAGTGAAGCATCGGAATCAATAACTAATGTCACAGGAATCGTTCAAACATAGACAGTAGGAAGAGTCAGTCTTCTTGTACTTAAGTCGGCATTGTGCCTTTTGTATTTAGTTCCGATGCAATTTCTGTGTTTCATCGTCAATAAGAAGGTCCTAGGGATAGAGTAAACCTGAAGTGAAGCATCGGAATCTATAACTAGTGTCACTGGAATGGTTCAAAACATAGTAAGTAAGAAGAGTCAGTCTTCTTGTACTTAAGTCGGCGTTGTGCCTTTTGTATTTAATTTCGATGCAATTTCTGTGTTTCATCGTCAGAAAGAAGGTCAGAGGGATACAGTGGACCTGAAGTGAAGCATCGGAATCTATAACTAGTGTCACAGGAATGGTTGAAAACATAGACAGTAGGAAGAGTAAGTCTTCTTGTACTTAAGTAGGCATTGTGCCTTTTCTATTTAATTCAGATGCTATTTCTGTGTTTCATCGGCAATAAGAAGGTCCTAGGGATAGAGCAAACCTGAGATGAAGCATCGGTATCTATAACTAGTGTCACAGGAACCGTTCAAAAATAGACAGTACGAAGGGTCAGTCTTCTAGTACTTAAGTCGGCATTGTGCCTTTTGTATTTACTTCCGATGCAATATCTGTGTTTCATCGTCAATAAGAAGGTCCAAGGGATACAGTAAACCTGAAGTGAAGAATCGGAATCTGTAACTAGCGTCACAGGAATGGTTCAAAAAATAGTCAGTAAGAAGAGTCAGTCTTTATGTACTGAAGTCGGCATTGTGCCTTTACTATTTAAATCCGTTGCAACTTCTGTGTTTCATCGTCAATAAGAACGTCCAAGGGATACAGTAAACCTGAAGTGAGGCGTCGGAATCTATAACTAGTGTCACAGGAAAGGTTCAAAACATAGACAGTAAGAAGAGTCAGTCTTCTTGTACTTAAGTCGGCATTGTGCCTTTTCTATTTGATTCCGATGCAATTTCAGTATTTCATCGTCAATAAGAATGTCAGAGGGACACAGTAACCCTGAAGTGAAGCAACGGAATCTGTAACTAGCAGCACAGGAATGGTTCAAACATAGACAGAAAGAGGAGTCAGTCTTCTTGTACGTAAGTCGGCATTGTGCCTTTTCCATTTAATTCCGATGCAATTTCTGTGTTTCATCGTCAATAAGAAGGTCAGAGGGATGCAGTAATCCTGAAGTGAAGCATCGGAATCTATAACTAGTGTCACAGGAAAGGTTCAAAACAGTTAGTAAGAAGGGTTAATCATCTTGTACTTAAGTCGGCATTGTGCCTTTTGTATTAAATCCGAAGCATTTTCTGTGTTTCATCGTCAATAAGAAGGTCCAAGGGATACAGTAAACCTGAAGTGAAGCATCGGAATCTATAAGTAGTGTCACAGGAAAGGTTCAAAACATAGACAGTAAGAAGAGTCAGTCTTCTTGTGCTTAAGTCGGCATTGTTCCTTTTCTATTTAATTCCAATGCAATATCTGTGCTTCATCGTCAATAAGAAGGTCAGAGGGATATAGTAAACCTGAAGGGAAGCCTCGGAATCTATAACACGTGTCACAGGAATGGTTCAAAACAGTCAGTAAGAAGAGTCAGTCATCTTGTACTTAAGTCGGCATTGTGCCTTTTATATTTAATTCCGAAACAATTTCTGCATTTCGTCGCCAATTAGAAGGTCCAAAGGATACAGTAACCCCGAAGTGAAACATCGGAATCAATAACTAATGTCACAGGATTCGTTCAAAACATAGACAGTAGGAAGAGTCAGTCTTCTTGTACCTAAGTCGGCATTGTGCCTTTTGTATTTAATTCCGATGCAATTTCTGTGTTTCATCGTCAAAAAGAAGTTCAGAGGGATACAGTAAACCTAAAGTGAAGCATCGGAATCTATAACTAGTGTCACAGGAATGGTTCAAAACATAATCAGTAAGAAGAGTGAGTCTTATTGTACTTAAGTCGGCATTGTGCCTTTTCTATTTAATTCCGATGCAATTTCTGTGTTTTATCGACAATAAGAAGGTCAGAGGGATAATATAAACCTGAAGTGAGGCATCGGAATATATAACTAGTGTCACAGGAATGGTTCCAAACATAGTCAGTAAGAAGAATCAGTCTTCTTGTACTTAAGTCGGCATTGTGCCTTTTCTATTTAATTCCGATGCAATTTCTGTGTTTTATCGTCAATACGACGGTCCAAGAGATACTGTAAACCTGAAGTGAATCATCGTAATCTATAACTAGTGTCACAGGAATGGTTCAAAACATAGTCAGTACGAAGGGTCAGTCTTCTTGTACTTAAGTCGGCATTGTGCCTTTTGTATTTAATTCCGATGCAATTTATGTGTTTCATCGTCAATTAGAAGGTCAGAGGGATACAGTAAACCTGAAGTGAAGCATCGGAATCTATAACTAGTGTCACAGGAGTGGTTCCAAACATAGACAGTAAGAATGGTCAGTCTTCTTGTACTTAAGTCGGCATTGTGCCTTTTGTATTTAATTCCGATGCAATATCTGTGTTTCATCGTCAATAAGAAGGTGCAAGGGATACAGTAAACCTGAAGTGAAGCATCGGAATCTATAACCAGTGTCACAGGAATGGTTCTAACGTAGACAGTAAGAAGGGTCAGTCATGTTGTACTTAAGTCGGCATTGAGCCTTTTCTATTTAATTCCGATGCAATATCTGTGTTTCATCGTCAATAAGAAGGTGCAAGGGATACAGTAAACCTGAAGTGAAGCATCGGAATCTATAACTAGTGTCACAGGAATGGTTCAAAACATAGACAGTAGGAAGAGTCAGTCTTCTTGTACTTAAGTCGGCATTGTGCCTTTTCTATTTAATTCCGATGCAATTTCTGTGTTTCATCGTCAATAAGAAGGACCTAGGGATAGAGTAAACCTGAAGTGAAGCATCGGAATCTATAACTAATGTCACAGGAATCGTTCAAACATAGACAGTAGGTAGAAACAGTCCTCTTGTACTTAAGTCGGCATTGTGCCTTTTGTATTTAATTCCGATGCAATATCTGTGTTTCACTGTCAATACGAAGGTGCAAGGGATACAGTAAACCTGAAGTGAAGCATCGGAATCTATAACTAGTGCCACAGGAATGGTTCAAAACATAGTCAGTAAGATGAGTCAGTCTTCTTGTGCTGCAGTCGCCATTGTTCCTTTTCTGTTTAATTCCAATGCAATATCTGTGTTTCACCGTCAATAAGAAGTTCAGAGGTATACAGTAAACCTGAAGTGAAGCCTCGGAATCTATAACACGTGTCACAGGAAAGGTTCAAAACAGTCAGTAAGAAGAGTCAGTCATCTTGTACTTATGTCGGCATTGTGCCTTTTGTATTTAATTCCGAAAGTATTTCTGCATTTCGTCGCCAATTAGAAGGTCCAAAGGATACAGTAAACCCGAAGTGAAGCATCGGAATCAATAACTAATGTCACAGGAATCGCTCAAAGCATAGACAGTAGGAAGAGTCAGTCATCTTGTACTTAAGTCGGCATTGTGCCTTTTGTATTTATTTCCGATGCAATTTCTGTGTTTCATCGTCAAAACGAAATTCAGAGGGATACAGTAAACCTAAAGTGAAGCATCGGAATCTATAACTAGTGTCACAGGAATGGTTCAAAACATAGTCAGTAAGAAGAGTGAGTCTTCTTGTACTTAAGTCGGCATTGTGCCTTTTCTATTTAATTCCGATGCAATTTCTGTGTTTCATCGTCAATAAGAAGGTCAGAGGGATACAGTAAACCTGATGTGAGGAATCGGAATCTGTAACTAGTGTCACAGGAATGGTTCCAAACTTAGTCAGTAAGAAGAATCAGTCTTCTTGTACTTAAATCGGCATTTTGATTTTTCTATTTAATTCCGATGCAATTTCTGTGTTTCATCGTCAATACGACGGTCCAAGAGATACTGTTAAACCCGAAGTGAATCATCGTAATCTATAACTAGTGTCACAGGAATGTTTCAAAACATAGTCAGTACGAAGAGTCAGCCTTCTTGTACTTAAGTCGGCATTGTGCCTTTTGTATTTAATTCCGATGCAATATCTGTGTTTCATCGTCAATAAGAAGGTCCAAGGGATACAGTAAACCTGATGTGAAGCATCGGAATCTGTAACTAGCGTCACAGGAATGGTTCAAAATATAGTCAGTAAGAAGAGTCACTCTTCTTGTACATAAGTCGGCATTGTGCCTTTACTATTTAATTCCGATGCAATTTCTGTGTTTCATCGTCAATAAGAACGTCCAAGGGATACAGTAAACCTGAAGTGAGGCATCGGAATCTATAACTAGTGTCACAGGAAAGGTTCAAAACATAGACAGTAAGAAGAGTCAGTCTTCTTGTACTTAAGTCGGCATTGTGCCTTTTCTATTTAATTCCGATGCAATTTCAGTATTTCATCGTCTATAAGAATGTCAGAGGGATACAGTAACCCTGAAGTGAAACATCGTAATCTGTAACTAGCGTCAAAGGAATGGTTCAAACATAGACAGAAAGAGGAGTCAGTCTTCTTGTACTTAAGTCGGCATTGTGCCTTTTCCATTTAATTCCGATGCAATTTCTGTGTTTCATCGTCAATAAGAAGGTCAGAGGGATACAGTAATCCTGAAGTGAAGCATCGGAATCTATAACTGGTGTCACAGGAAAGGTTCAAAACAGTCAGTAAGAAGAGTCAATCTCCTTGTACTTAAGTCGGCATTGTGCCTTTTGTATTTAATTCCGAAGCATTTTCTGTGTTTCATCGTCAATAAGAAGGTCCAAGGGATACAGTAAACCTGAAGTGAAGCATCGGAAACTATAACTAGTGTCACAGGAAAGGTTCAAAACATAGACAGTAAGAAGAGTCAGTCTTCTTGTACTTACGTCGGCAATGTGCCTTTTCTATTTAATTCCAATGCAATTTATGTATTTCGTCGCCAATAAGAAAGTCCAAAGGATATAGTAAACCTGAAGTGAAGCATCGGAATCTATAACTAATGTCACAGGAGTCGTTCAAACACAGACAGTAGGAAGAGTCAGTCTTCTTGTACATAAGTCGGCATTGTGCCTTTTGTATTTAGTTCCGATGCAATTTCTGTGTTTCATCGTCAATAAGAAGGTCCTAGGGATACAGTAAACCTGAAGTGAAGCATCGGAATCTATAACTAGTATCACAGGAATGGTTCAAAACATATTCAGTAAGAACAGTCAGTCTTCTTGTACTTAAGTCGGCATTGTGCCTTTTGTATTTAATTCCGATGCAATTTCTGTGTTTCATCGTCGAATAGAAGGTGAGAGGGATACAGTAAACCTGAAGTGAAGCATCGGAATCTATAACTAGTGTCACAGGAATGGTTCTAAAACATAGACAGTAAGAAGGGTCAGTCTTCTTGTACTTAAGTCGGCATTTATGCCTTTTGTATTTAATTCCGATGCAATATCTGTGTTTCATCGTCAATAAGAAGGTGCAAGGGATACAGTAAACCTGAAGTGAAGCATCGGAATCTATAACTAGTGTCACAGGAATGGTTCAAAACATAGACAGTAGGAAGAGTCAGTGTTCTTGTACTTAAGTCGGCATTGTGCCTTTTCTATTTAATTCCGATGCAATTTCTGTGTTTCATCGTCAATAAGAAGGTCCTAGGGATAGAGTAAACCTGAAGTGAAGCATCGGAATCTATAACTAATGTCACAGGAATCGTTCAAACATAGACAGTAGGAAGAAACAGTCCTCTTGTACTTAAGTCGGCATTGTGCATTTTATATTTAATTCCGAAACTATTTCTGCATTTCGTCGCCAATTAGACGGTCCGAAGGATACAGTAACCCCAAAGTGAAGCATCGGAATCAATAACTAATGTCACAGGATTCGTTCAAAACATAGACAGTAGGAAGAGTCAGTCTTCTTGTACTTAAGTCGGCATTGTGCCTTTTGTATTTAATTCCGATGCAATTTCTGTGTTTCATCGTCAAAAAGAAGTTCAGAGGGATACAGTAAACCTAAGGTGAAGCATCGGAATCTATAACTAGTGTCACAGGAATGGATCAAAACATAATCAGTAAGAAGAGTGAGTCTTATTGTACTTAAGTCGGCATTGTGCCTTTTCTATTTAATTCCGATGCAATTTCTGTGTTCTATCGTCAATACGACGGTCCAAGAGATACTGTAAACATGAAGTGAATCATAGTAATCTATAACTAGAGTCACAGGAATGGTTCAAAACGTAGTCAGTACGAAGAGTCAGTCTTCTTGTACTTAAGGCGGCATTGTGCCTTTTGTATTTAATTCCGATGCATTTTCTGTGTTTCATCGTCAATAAGAAGGTCAGAGGGATACAGTAAACCTGAAGTGAAGCATCGGAATCTATAACTAGTGTCACAGGAATGGTTCTAAACATAGACAGTAAGAAGGGTCAGTCTTCTTGTACTTAAGTCGGCATTGTGCCTTTTGTATTTAATTCCGATGCAATATCTGTGTTTCATCGTCAATAAGAAGGTGCAAGGGATACAGTAAACCTGAAGTGAAGCATCGGAATCTATAACTAATGTCACAGGAATGGTTCAAAACATAGGCAGTAGGAAGAGTCAGTCTTCTTGTACTTAAGTCGGCATTGTGCCTTTTCTATTTAATTCCGATGCAATTTCTGTGTTTCATCGTCAATAAGAAGGTCCTAGGGATAGAGTAAACCTGAAGTGAAGCATCGGAATCTATAACTAATGTCACAGGAATCGTTCAAACATAGGCAGTAGGAAGAAACAGTCCTCTTGTACTTAAGTTGGCATTGTGCATTTTGTATTTAGTTCCGATGCAATTTCTGTGTTTCATCGTCAATAAGAAGGTCCAAAGGATACAGTAATCCTGAAGTGAAGCATCGGAATCTATAACTAATGTCACAGGAATCGTTCAAAACATAGACAGTAGGAAGAGTCAGTCTTCTAGTACTTAAGTCGGCATTGTGCCTTTTGTATTTAATTCCGATGCGATATCTGTGTTTCATCGTCAATAAGAAGGTCCAAAGGATACAGTAATCCTGAAGTGAAGCATCGGAATCTATAACTAATGTCACAGGAATCGTTCAAAACATAGACAGTAGGAAGAGTCAGTCTTCTAGTACTTAAGTCGGCATTGTGCCTTTTCTATTTAATTCCGATGCAATTTCAGTGTTTCATCGTCAATAAGAATGTCAGAGGGATACAGTAACCCTGAAGTGAAGCATCGGAATCTGTAACTACCGTCACAGGAATGGTTCAAAACATAGACAGAAAGAGGAGTCAGTCTTCTTGTACTTAAGTCGGCATTGTGCCTTTTCCATTTAATTCCGATGCAATTTCTATGTTTCATCGTCAATAAGAAGGTCCAAGGGATACAGTAAACCTGAGTGAAGCATCGGAATCTACACTCCTGGAAATGGAAAAAAGAACACATTGACACCGGTGTGTCAGACCCACCATACTTGCTCCGGACACTGCGAGAGGGCTGTACAAGCAATGATCACACGCACGGCACAGCGGACACACCAGGCACCGCGGTGTTGGCCGTCGAATGGCGCTAGATCCGCAGCATTTTTGCACCGCCGCCGTCAGTGTCAGCCAGTTTGCCGTGGCATACGGAGCTCCATCGCAGTCTTTCACACTGGTAGCATGCCGCGACAGCTTGGACGTGAACCGTATGTGCGGTTGACGGACTTTGAGCGAGGGCTTATAGTGGGCATGCGGGAGGCCGGGTGGACGTACCGCCGAATTGCTCAACACGTGGGGCGTGAGGTCTCCACAGTACATCGATGTTGTCGCCAGTGGTCGGCGGAAGGTGCACGTGCCCGTCGACCTGGGACCGGACCTCAGCGACGCACGGATGCACGCCAAGACCGTAGGATCCTACGCAGTGCCGTATGGGACCGCACCGCCACTTCCCAGCAAATTAGGGACACTGTTGCTCCTGGGGTATCGGCGAGGACCATTCGCAACCGCCTCCATGAAGCTGGGCTACGGTCCCGCACACCGTTAGGCTGTCTTCCGCTCACGCCTCAATATCGTGCAGCCCGCCTCCATTGGTGTCGCGACAGGCGTGAATGGAGGGACGAATGGAGACGTGTCGTCTTCAGCGATGAGAGTCGCTTCTGCCTTGAGCCAATGATGGTCGTATGCGTGTTTGGCGCCGTGCAGGTGAGCGCCACAATCAGGACTGCATACGACCGAGGCACACAGGGCCAACACAAGGCATCATGGTGTGGGGAGCGATCTCCTACACTGACCGTACACCACTGGTGATCATCGAAGGGACACTGAATAGTGCACGGTACATCCAAACCGTCATCGAACCCATCGTTCTACCAATCCTAGACCGGCAAGGGAACTTGCTGTTCCAACAGGACAATGCACGACCGCATGTATCCCGTGCCACCCAACGTGCTCTAGAAGGTGTAAGTCAACTACCCTGGCCAGCAAGATCTCCGGATCTGTCCCCCATTGAGCATGTTTGGGACTGGATGAAGCGTCGTCTCACGCGGTCTGCACGTCCAGCACGAACGCTGGTCCAACTGAGGCGCCAGGTGGAAATGGCATGGCAAGCCGTTCCACAGGACTACATCCAGCATCTCTACGATCGTCTCCATGGGAGAATAGCAGCCTGCATTGCTGCGAAAGGTGGATATACACTGTACTAGTGCCGATATTGTGCATGCTCTGTTGCCTGTGTCTACGTGCCTGTGGTTCCGTCAGTGTGATCATGTGATGTATCTGACCCCAGGAATGTGTCAATAAAGTTTCCCCTTCCTGGGACAATGAATTCACGGTGTTCTTATTTAATTTCCAGGAGTGTATAACTAGTGTCACAGGGATGGTTCCAAACATAGACAGTAATAAGAGTTAGTCTTCTTGTACTTAAGTCGGCATTGTGCCTTTTCTATTTAATTCCGATGCAATTTAAGTGTTTCATCGGCAATAAGAAGGTCAGAGGGATACAGTAAACCTGAAGTGAAGCATCGGAATCTATAACTAGTGTCACAGGAATGGTTCAAAACATAGTCAGTAAGAAGAGTCATTCTTCTTGTACTTAAGTCGGCATTGTTCCTTTTCTATTTAATTCCGATGCAATATCTGCGTTTCATCGTCAATAAGAAGGTCAGAGGGATACAGTAAACCTGAAGTGAGGCATCGGAAACTATAACTAGTGTCACAGGAATGGTTCCAAACATAGTCAGTAAGAAGAGTCAGTCTTCTTGTACTTAAGTCGGCATTGTGCCTTATCTATTTAATTCCGATGCAATTTCTGTGTTTCATCGTCAATAAGAAGGTCCAAGGGATACAGTAAACCTGAAGTGAATCATCGTAATCTATAACTAGTGTCACAGGAATGGTTCAAAACATAGTCAGTACGAAGAGTCAGTCCTCTTGTACTTAAGTCGGCATTGTGCATTTTGTATTTAATTCCGATGCAATTTCTGTATTTCATCGTCAAAAAGAAGGTCAGAGGGATACAGTAAACCTGAAGTGAAGCATCGGAATCTATAACAAGTGTCACAGGAATGGTTCAAAACAGTCAGTAAGAAGAGTCAGTCTTCTTGTACTTAAGTCGGCATTGTGCCTTTTGTATTTAATTCCGAAGCTATTTCTGCATTTTGTCGCCAATTAGAAGGTCCAAAGGATAAAGTAAACCTGAAGTGAAGCATCGGAATCAATTACTAATGTCACCAGAATGGTTCAAAACATAGACAGGAAGAAGGGTCAGTCTTCTTGTACTTAAGTCGGCATTGTGCCTTTTGTATTTAATTCCGATGCAATATCTGTGTTTCACCGTCAATACGAAGGTACAAGGGATACAGTAAACCTGAAGTGAAGCATCGGAATCTATAACTAGTGTCACAGGAATGGTTCAAAACATAGACAGTAGGAAGAGTCAGTCTCCTTGTACTTAAGTCGGCATTGTGCCTTTTGTATTTAATTCCGAAGGTATTTCTGCATTTCGTCGCCAATTAGAAGGTCCTAAGGATACAGTAAACCCGAAGTGAAGCATCGGAATCAATAAATAATGTCACAGGAATCGTTCAAAGCATAGACAGTAGGAAGAGTCAGTGTTCTTGTACTTAAGTCGGCATTGTGCCTTTTCTATTTAATTCCGATGCAATTTCTGTGTTTCATCGTCAATAAGAAGGTCCTAGGGATAGAGTAAACCTGATGTGAAGCATCGGAATCCATAACTAATGTCACAGGAATCGTTCAAACATAGACAGTTGGAAGAAACAATCCTCTTGTACTTAAGTCGGCATTGTGCCTTTTGTATTTAGTTCCGATGCAATTTCTGTGTTTCATCGTCAATAAGAAGGTCCAAAGGATACAGTAAACGTGAAGTGAAGCATCGGAATCTATAACTAATGTCACAGGAATCGTTCAAAACATAGACAGTAGGAAGAGTCAGTCTTCTTGTACTTAAGTCGGCATTGTGCCTTTTCTATTTAATTACGATGCAATTTCAGTGTTTCATGGTCAATAAGAATGTCAGAGGAATAAAGTAACCCTGAAGTGAAGCATCGGAATCTGTAACTAGCGTCACAGGAATGGTTCAAAACATAGACAGAAAGAGGAGTCAGTCTTCTTGTACTTAAGTCGGCATTGTGCCTTTTCCATTTAATTCCGATGAAATTTCTATGTTTCATCGTCAATAAGAGGGTCCAAGGGATACAGTAAACCTGACTGAAGCATCGGATTCTATAACTAGTGTCACTGGAATAGTTCCAAACATAGACAGTAATAAGAGTTAGTCTTCTTGTACTAAAGTCGGCATTGTGCATTTTCTATTTAATTCCGATGAAATTTCTGTGTTTCATCGGCAATAAGAAGGTCAGAGGGATACAGTAAACCTGAAGTGAAGCTTCGGAATCCATAACTAGTGTCACAGGAATGGTTCAAAACATAGTCAGCAAGGAGAGTCAGTCTTCTTGTACTTAAGTCGGCATTGTGCCTTTTCTATTTAATTCCGATTTCAATATCTGTGTTTCATCGTCAATAAGAAGGTCCAAGGGATACAGTAAACCTGAAGTGAATCATCGTAATCTATAACTAGTGTCACAGGAATGGTTCAAAACATAGTCAGTACGAAGAGTCTGTCTTCTGGTACTTAAGTCGGCATTGTGCATTTTGTATTTAATTCCGATGCAATTTCTGTATTTCATCGTCAATAAGAAGGTCAGAGGGATACAGTAAACCTGAAGTGAAGCATCGGAATTTTATAACAAGTGTCACAGGAATGGTTCAAAACAGTCAGTAAGAAGAGTCAGTCTTCTTGTACTTAAGTCGGCATTGTGCCTTTTGTATTTAATTCCGAAGCTATTTCTGCATTTCGTCGCCAATTAGAAGGTCCAAAGGATAAAGTAAGCCTGAAGTGAAGCATCGGAATCAATAACTAATGTCACAGGAATCGTTCAAAACATAGACAGTAGGCAGAGTCAGTCTTCTTGTACTTAAGTCGGCATTGTGCCTTTTGTATTTAATTCCGATTCAATTTCTGTGTTTCATCGTCAAAAAGAGGGTCAGAGGGATACAGTAACCCCAAAGTGAAGCATCGGAATCAATAACTAATGTCACAGGATTCGTTCAAAACATAGACAGTAGGAAGAGTCAGTCTTCTTGTACTTAAGTCGGCATTGTGCCTTTTGTATTTAATTCCGATGCAATTTCTGTGTTTCATCGTCAAAAAGAAGTTCAGAGGGATACAGTAAACCTAAGGTGAAGCATCGGAATCTATAACTAGTGTCACAGGGATGGATCAAAACATAATCAGTAAGAAGAGTGAGTCTTATTGTACTTAAGTCGGCATTGTGCCTTTTCTATTTAATTCCGATGCAATTTCTGTGTTCTATCGTCAATACGACGGTCCAAGAGATACTGTAAACATGAAGTGAATCATCGTAATCTATAACTAGAGTCACAGGAATGGTTCAAAACATAGTCAGAACGAAGAGTCAGTCTTCTTGTACTTAAGGCGGCATTGTGCCTTTTGTATTTAATTCCGATGCATTTTCTGTGTTTCATCGTCAATAAGAAGGTCAGAGGGATACAGTAAACCTGAAGTGAAGCATCGGAATCTATAACTAGTGTCACAGGAATGGTTCTAAACATAGACAGTAAGAAGGGTCAGTCTTCTTGTACTTAAGTCGGCATTGTACCTTTTGTATTTAATTCCGATGCAATATCTGTGTTTCATCGTCAATAAGAAGGTGCAAGGGATACAGTAAACCTGAAGTGAAGCATCGGAATCTATAACTAATGTCACAGGAATGGTTCAAAACATAGGCAGTAGGAAGAGTCAGTCTTCTTGTACTTAAGTCGGCATTGTGCCTTTTCTATTTAATTCCGATGCAATTTCTGTGTTTCATCGTCAATAAGAAGGTCCTAGGGATAGAGTAAACCTGAAGTGAAGCATCGGAATCTATAACTAATGTCACAGGAATCGTTCAAACATAGGCAGTAGGAAGAAACAGTCCTCTTGTACTTAAGTTGGCATTGTGCATTTTGTATTTAGTTCCGATGCAATTTCTGTGTTTCATCGTCAATAAGAAGGTCCAAAGGATACAGTAATCCTGAAGTGAAGCATCGGAATCTATAACTAATGTCACAGGAATCGTTCAAAGCATAGACAGTAGGAAGAGTCAGTCTTCTAGTACTTAAGTCGGCATTGTGCCTTTTGTATTTAATTCCGATGCGATTTCTGTGTTTCATCGTCAATAAGAAGGTCCAAAGGATACAGTAATCCTGAAGTGAAGCATCGGAATCTATAACTAATGTCACAGGAATCGTTCAAAACATAGACAGTAGGAAGAGTCAGTCTTCTAGTACTTAAGTCGGCATTGTGCCTTTTCTATTTAATTCCGATGCAATTTCAGTGTTTCATCGTCAATAAGAATGTCAGAGGGATACAGTAACCCTGAAGTGAAGCATCGGAATCTGTAACTACCGTCACAGGAATGGTTCAAAACATAGACAGAAAGAGGAGTCAGTCTTCTTGTACTTAAGTCGGCATTGTGCCTTTTCCATTTAATTCCGATGCAATTTCTATGTTTCATCGTCAATAAGAAGGTCCAAGGGATACAGTAAACCTGAGTGAAGCATCGGAATCTACACTCCTGGAAATGGAAAAAAGAACACATTGACACCGGTGTGTCAGACCCACCATACTTGCTCCGGACACTGCGAGAGGGCTGTACAAGCAATGATCACACGCACGGCACAGCGGACACACCAGGCACCGCGGTGTTGGCCGTCGAATGGCGCTAGATCCGCAGCATTTTTGCACCGCCGCCGTCAGTGTCAGCCAGTTTGCCGTGGCATACGGAGCTCCATCGCAGTCTTTCACACTGGTAGCATGCCGCGACAGCTTGGACGTGAACCGTATGTGCGGTTGACGGACTTTGAGCGAGGGCTTATAGTGGGCATGCGGGAGGCCGGGTGGACGTACCGCCGAATTGCTCAACACGTGGGGCGTGAGGTCTCCACAGTACATCGATGTTGTCGCCAGTGGTCGGCGGAAGGTGCACGTGCCCGTCGACCTGGGACCGGACCTCAGCGACGCACGGATGCACGCCAAGACCGTAGGATCCTACGCAGTGCCGTATGGGACCGCACCGCCACTTCCCAGCAAATTAGGGACACTGTTGCTCCTGGGGTATCGGCGAGGACCATTCGCAACCGCCTCCATGAAGCTGGGCTACGGTCCCGCACACCGTTAGGCTGTCTTCCGCTCACGCCTCAATATCGTGCAGCCCGCCTCCATTGGTGTCGCGACAGGCGTGAATGGAGGGACGAATGGAGACGTGTCGTCTTCAGCGATGAGAGTCGCTTCTGCCTTGAGCCAATGATGGTCGTATGCGTGTTTGGCGCCGTGCAGGTGAGCGCCACAATCAGGACTGCATACGACCGAGGCACACAGGGCCAACACAAGGCATCATGGTGTGGGGAGCGATCTCCTACACTGACCGTACACCACTGGTGATCATCGAAGGGACACTGAATAGTGCACGGTACATCCAAACCGTCATCGAACCCATCGTTCTACCAATCCTAGACCGGCAAGGGAACTTGCTGTTCCAACAGGACAATGCACGACCGCATGTATCCCGTGCCACCCAACGTGCTCTAGAAGGTGTAAGTCAACTACCCTGGCCAGCAAGATCTCCGGATCTGTCCCCCATTGAGCATGTTTGGGACTGGATGAAGCGTCGTCTCACGCGGTCTGCACGTCCAGCACGAACGCTGGTCCAACTGAGGCGCCAGGTGGAAATGGCATGGCAAGCCGTTCCACAGGACTACATCCAGCATCTCTACGATCGTCTCCATGGGAGAATAGCAGCCTGCATTGCTGCGAAAGGTGGATATACACTGTACTAGTGCCGATATTGTGCATGCTCTGTTGCCTGTGTCTACGTGCCTGTGGTTCCGTCAGTGTGATCATGTGATGTATCTGACCCCAGGAATGTGTCAATAAAGTTTCCCCTTCCTGGGACAATGAATTCACGGTGTTCTTATTTAATTTCCAGGAGTGTATAACTAGTGTCACAGGGATGGTTCCAAACATAGACAGTAATAAGAGTTAGTCTTCTTGTACTTAAGTCGGCATTGTGCCTTTTCTATTTAATTCCGATGCAATTTAAGTGTTTCATCGGCAATAAGAAGGTCAGAGGGATACAGTAAACCTGAAGTGAAGCATCGGAATCTATAACTAGTGTCACAGGAATGGTTCAAAACATAGTCAGTAAGAAGAGTCATTCTTCTTGTACTTAAGTCGGCATTGTTCCTTTTCTATTTAATTCCGATGCAATATCTGCGTTTCATCGTCAATAAGAAGGTCAGAGGGATACAGTAAACCTGAAGTGAGGCATCGGAAACTATAACTAGTGTCACAGGAATGGTTCCAAACATAGTCAGTGAGAAGAGTCAGTCTTCTTGTACTTAAGTCGGCATTGTGCCTTATCTATTTAATTCCGATGCAATTTCTGTGTTTCATCGTCAATAAGAAGGTCCAAGGGATACAGTAAACCTGAAGTGAATCATCGTAATCTATAACTAGTGTCACAGGAATGGTTCAAAACATAGTCAGTACGAAGAGTCAGTCCTCTTGTACTTAAGTCGGCATTGTGCATTTTGTATTTAATTCCGATGCAATTTCTGTATTTCATCGTCAAAAAGAAGGTCAGAGGGATACAGTAAACCTGAAGTGAAGCATCGGAATCTATAACAAGTGTCACAGGAATGGTTCAAAACAGTCAGTAAGAAGAGTCAGTCTTCTTGTACTTAAGTCGGCATTGTGCCTTTTGTATTTAATTCCGAAGCTATTTCTGCATTTTGTCGCCAATTAGAAGGTCCAAAGGATAAAGTAAACCTGAAGTGAAGCATCGGAATCAATTACTAATGTCACCAGAATGGTTCAAAACATAGACAGGAAGAAGGGTCAGTCTTCTTGTACTTAAGTCGGCATTGTGCCTTTTGTATTTAATTCCGATGCAATATCTGTGTTTCACCGTCAATACGAAGGTACAAGGGATACAGTAAACCTGAAGTGAAGCATCGGAATCTATAACTAGTGTCACAGGAATGGTTCAAAACATAGACAGTAGGAAGAGTCAGTCTCCTTGTACTTAAGTCGGCATTGTGCCTTTTGTATTTAATTCCGAAGGTATTTCTGCATTTCGTCGCCAATTAGAAGGTCCTAAGGATACAGTAAACCCGAAGTGAAGCATCGGAATCAATAACTAATGTCACAGGAATCGTTCAAAGCATAGACAGTAGGAAGAGTCAGTGTTCTTGTACTTAAGTCGGCATTGTGCCTTTTCTATTTAATTCCGATGCAATTTCTGTGTTTCATCGTCAATAAGAAGGTCCTAGGGATAGAGTAAACCTGATGTGAAGCATCGGAATCTATAACTAATGTCACAGGAATCGTTCAAACATAGACAGTTGGAAGAAACAATCCTCTTGTACTTAAGTCGGCATTGTGCCTTTTGTATTTAGTTCCGATGCAATTTCTGTGTTTCATCGTCAATAAGAAGGTCCAAAGGATACAGTAAACGTGAAGTGAAGCATCGGAATCTATAACTAATGTCACAGGAATCGTTCAAAACATAGACAGTAGGAAGAGTCAGTCTTCTTGTACTTAAGTCGGCATTGTGCCTTTTCTATTTAATTACGATGCAATTTCAGTGTTTCATGGTCAATAAGAATGTCAGAGGGATAAAGTAACCCTGAAGTGAAGCATCGGAATCTGTAACTAGCGTCACAGGAATGGTTCAAAACATAGACAGAAAGAGGAGTCAGTCTTCTTGTACTTAAGTCGGCATTGTGCTTTTCCATTTAATTCCGATGAAATTTCTATGTTTCATCGTCAATAAGAGGGTCCAAGGGATACAGTAAACCTGACTGAAGCATCGGATTCTATAACTAGTGTCACTGGAATAGTTCCAAACATAGACAGTAATAAGAGTTAGTCTTCTTGTACTAAAGTCGGCATTGTGCATTTTCTATTTAATTCCGATGAAATTTCTGTGTTTCATCGGCAATAAGAAGGTCAGAGGGATACAGTAAACCTGAAGTGAAGCTTCGGAATCCATAACTAGTGTCACAGGAATGGTTCAAAACATAGTCAGCAAGGAGAGTCAGTCTTCTTGTACTTAAGTCGGCATTGTGCCTTTTCTATTTAATTCCGATTTCAATATCTGTGTTTCATCGTCAATAAGAAGGTCCAAGGGATACAGTAAACCTGAAGTGAATCATCGTAATCTATAACTAGTGTCACAGGAATGGTTCAAAACATAGTCAGTACGAAGAGTCTGTCTTCTGGTACTTAAGTCGGCATTGTGCATTTTGTATTTAATTCCGATGCAATTTCTGTATTTCATCGTCAATAAGAAGGTCAGAGGGATACAGTAAACCTGAAGTGAAGCATCGGAATTTTATAACAAGTGTCACAGGAATGGTTCAAAACAGTCAGTAAGAAGAGTCAGTCTTCTTGTACTTAAGTCGGCATTGTGCCTTTTGTATTTAATTCCGAAGCTATTTCTGCATTTCGTCGCCAATTAGAAGGTCCAAAGGATAAAGTAAGCCTGAAGTGAAGCATCGGAATCAATAACTAATGTCACAGGAATCGTTCAAAACATAGACAGTAGGCAGAGTCAGTCTTCTTGTACTTAAGTCGGCATTGTGCCTTTTGTATTTAATTCCGATGCAATTTCTGTGTTTCATCGTCAAAAAGAGGGTCAGAGGGATACAGTAAACCTGAAGTGAAGCATCGGAATCTGTAACCAGTGTCACAGGAATGGTTCAAAACATACACAGTAGGAAGAGTCAGTCTTCTTGAACTTAAGTTGGCATTGTGCCATTTGTATTTAATTCCGATGCAATTTCTGTGTTTCATCGTCAATAAGAAGGTCAGAGGGATACAGTAAACCTGAAGTGCAGCATCGGAATCTATAACTAGTGTCACAGGAATGGTTCTAAACATAGACAGTAAGAAGGGTCAGTCTTCTTGTACTTAAGTCGGCATTGTTCCTTTTATATTTAATTCCGATGCAATATCTGTGTTTCATCGTCAATAAGAAGGTGCAAGGGATACAGTAAACCTGAAGTGAAGCATCGCAATCTATAACTAGTGTCACAGGAATTGTTCTAAACATAGACAGTAAGAAGGGTCAGTCTTCTTGTACTTAAGTCGGCATTGTGCCTTTTCCATTTAATTCCGATGCAATTTCTATGTTTCATCGTCAATAAGAAGGTCCAAGGGATACAGTAAACCTGACTGAAGCATCGGATTCTATAACTAGTGTCACAGGAATGGTTCCAAACATAGACAGTAATAAGAGTTAGTCTTCTTGTACTTAAGTCGGCATTGTGCATTTTCTATTTAATTCCGATGCAAATTCTGTGTTTCATCGGCAATAAGAAGGTCAGAGGGATACAGTAAACCTGAAGTAAAGCATCGGAATCTATAACTAGTGTCACAGGAATGGTTCAAAACATAGTCAGTAAGAAGAGTTAGTCTTCTTGTACTTAAGTCGGCATTGTGCCTTTTCTATTTAATTCCGATGCAATATCTGTGCTTCATCGTCAATATGAAGGTCAGAGGGATACAGTAAACCTGAAGTGAGGCATCGGAAACTATAACTAGTGTCACAGGAATGGTCCCAAACATAGTCAGTAAGAAGTGTCAGTCTTCTTGCACTTAAGTCGGCATTGTGCCTTTTCTATTTAATTCCGATGCAATTTCTGTGTTTCATCGTCAATAAGAAGGTCCAAGGAATACAGTAAACCTGAAGTGAATCATCGTAATCTATAACTAGTGTCACAGGAATGGTTCAAAACATAGTCAGTACGAAGAGTCAGTCTTCTTGTACTTAAGTCGGCATTGTGCATTTTGTATTTAATTCCGATGCAATTTCTGTATTTCATCGTCAAAAAGAAGGTCAGAGGGATACAGTAAACCTGAAGTGAAGCATCGGAATCTATAACAAGTGTCACAGGAATGGTTCAAAACAGTCAGTAAAAAGAGTCAGTCTTCTTGTACTTAAGTCGGCATTGTGCCTTTTGTATTTAATTCCGAAGCTATTTCTGCATTTCGTCGCCAATTAGAAGGTCCAAAGGATAAAGTAAACCTGAAGTGAAGCATCGGAATCAATAACTAATGTCACAGGAATCGTTCAAAACATAGACAGAAGGCAGAGTCAGTCTTCTTGTACTTAAGTCGGCATTGTGCCTTTTGTATTTAATTCCGATGCAATTTCTGTGTTTCATCGTCAAAAAGAAGGTCAGAGGGATACAGTAAACCTGAAGTGAAGCATCGTAATCTATAACTAGTGTCACAGGAATGGTTTAAAACATAGTCAGTAAGAAGAGTCAGTGTTCTTGTACTTAAGTCGGAATTGTGCCTTTTCTATTTAATTCCGATGCAAAATCTGTGTTTCATTGTCAATAAGAAGGTCAGAGGGATACAGTAAACCTGAAGTGAGGCAACGGAATCTATAACTAGTGTCACAGGAATGGTTCCAAACATAGTCAGTAAGAAGAGTGAGTCTTCTTTTACTTAAGTCGGCATTGAGCCTTTTCTATTTAATTCCGATGCAATTTCTGTGTTTCATCGTCAATAAGAAGGTCCAAGGGATACAGTAAAGCTGAAATGAATCATCGTAATCTATAACTACTGTCACAGGAATGGTTCAAAACATAGTCAGTACGTAGAGTCAGTCTTCTTGTAATTAAGTCGGCATTGTGCCATTTGTATTTAATTCCGATGCATTTTCTGTGTTTCATCGTCAATAAGAAGGTGAGAGGGCTACAGTAATCCTGAAGTGCAGCATCGGAATCTATAAATAGTGTCACAGGAATGGTTCTAAACATAGACAGTAAGAAGGGTCAGTCTTCTTGTACTTAAGTCGGCATTGTTCCTTTTGTATTTAATTCCGATGCAATATCTGTGTTTCATCGTCAATAAGAAGGTGCAAGGGATACAGTAAACCTGAAGTGAAGCATCGGAATCTATAACTAGTGTCACAGGAATTGTTCTAAACATAGACTGTAAGAAGGGTCAGTCTTCTTATACTTAAGTCGGCATTGTGCCTTTTGTATTTAATTCCGATGCAATTTCTGTGTTTCATCGTCAACAAGAAGGTCAGAGGGATACAGTAAACCTGAAGTGAAGCATCGGAATCTATAACTAGTGTCACAGGAATGGTTCAAAACAGTCAGTAAGAAGAGTCAATCATCTTGTACTTAAGTCGGCATTGTGCCTTTTGTTTTTAATTCCGATGCATTTTCTGTGTTTCATCGTCAATAAGAAGGTCCAATGGATACAGTATACCTGAAGTGAAGCATCGGAATCTATAACTAGCGTCACAGAAAAGGTTCAAAACATAGACAGTAAGAAGAGTCAGTCTTCTTGTACTTACGTCGGCAATGTGCCATTTGTATTTAATTCCGATGCAATTTCTGTGTTTCATCGTCAATAAGAAGGTCAGAGGGATACAGTAAACCTGAAGTGCAGCATCGGAATCTATAACTAGTGTCACAGGAATGGTTCTAAACATAGACAGTAAGGAGGGTGAGTCTTCTTGTACTTAAGTCGGCATTGTTCCTTTTGTATTTAATTCCGATGCAATACCTGTGTTTCATCGTCAATAAGAAGGTGCAAGGGATACAGTAAACCTGAAGTGAAGCATCGGAATGTATAACTAGTGCCACAGGAATTGTTCTAAACATAGACAGTAAGAAGGTGCAAGGGATACAGTAAACCTGAAGTGAAGCATCGGAATGTATAACTAGTGTCACAGGAATTGTTCTAAACATAGACAGTAAGAAGAGTCAGTCTTCTTGTACTTACGTCGGCAATGTGCCTTTTCTATTTAATTCCAATGCAATTTCTGGATTTCGTCGCCAATAAGAAAGTCCAAGGGATATAGTAAACCTGAAGTGAAGCATCGGAATCTATAACTAATGTCACAGGAATCGTTCATGCATAGACAGTAGGAAGAGTCAGTCTTCTTGTACTTAAGGCGGCATTGTGCCTTTTGTATTTAGTTCCGATGCAATTTCTGTGTTTCATCGTCAATAAGAAGGTCCTAGGGAAAGAGTAAACCTGAAGTGAAGCATCGGAATCTATAACTAGTGTCACAGGAAAGGTTCAAAGCATAGACAGTAAGAAGGGTCAGTCTTCTTGTACTTAAGTCGGCATTGTGCCTTTTGTATTTAATTCCGATGCAATATCTGTGTTTCACCGTCAATGCGACGGTGCAAGGGATACAGTAAACCTGAAGTGAAGCATCGGAATCTATAACTAGTGTCTCAGGAATGGTTCCAAACATAGTCAGAAAGAAGAGTCAGTCCTCATGTACTTAAGTCGGCATTGTGCCTTTTGTATTTAATTCCAATGCAATTTCTGTATTTCGTCGCCAATAAGAAGGTATAAGGAAACAGTAAACCTGAAGTGAAGCATCGGAATCTAAAACCAATGTCACAGGAATCTTTCAAAACATAGACAGTAGGAATAGTCAGTCTACTTGTACATAAGTCGGCATTGTGCCTTTTGTATTTAATTCCGATGCAATTTGTGTGTTTCATCGCCAATAACAAGGTCCAACGGATACAGTAAACATGAAGTGAAGCATCGGAATCTGTAACTAGTGTCACAGGAATGGTTCAAAACATAGACAGTAGGAAGATTCAGTCTTCTTGTACTTAAGTCGGCATTGTACCTTTTCTATTTAATTCCGATGCAATTTCAGTGTTTCATCGTCAATTAGAATGTCAGAGGGATACAGTAACAATGAAGTGAAGCATCGGAATCTGTAACTAGCGTCACAGGAATGGTTCAAACATAGTCAGAAAGAAGAGTCAGTCTTCTTGTACTTAAGTCGGCATTGTGCCTTTTCTATTTAATTCCGATGCAATTTCTGTGTTTCATCGTCAATAAAAAGGTCCAAGGGATACAGTAAACCTGAAGTGAAGCATCGGAATCAGAAACTAGTGTCACAGGAATGGTTCCAAACATAGTCAGTAAGAAGAGTCAGTCTTCTTGTCCTGAAGTCGGCATTGTGCCTTTTCTATTTAATTCCGATGCAATTTCTGTGTTTCATCGTCAATAAGAAGGTCAAAGGGATACAGTAAACCTGAAGTGAATCATCGTAGTCTATAACTAGTGTCACAGGAATGGTTCAAAACGTAGTCAGTACGAAGAGTCAGTCTTCTTGTACTTAAGTCGGCATTGTGCTTTTGTATTTAATTCCGATGCAATTTCTGTGTTTCATCGTCAATAAGAAGGTCAGAGGGATACAGTAAACCTGAAGTGAAGCATCGGATACTATAACTGGTGTCACAGGAGTGGTTCTAAACATAGACAGTATGAAGGGTCAGTCTTCTTGTACTTAAGTCGGCATTGTGCCTTTTGAATTTAATTCCGATGCAATATCTGTGTTTCATCGTCAATAAGAAGGTGCAAGGGATACAGTAAACCTGAAGTGAATCATCGTAATCTATAACTAGTGTCACAGGAACGGTTCAAAACATAGTCAGTACGAAAAATCAGTCTTCTTGTACTTAAGTCGGCATTGTGCCTTTTCTATTTAATTTCGATGCAATTTCTGTGTTTCATCGTCAGTAAGAAGGTCCAAGGGATACAGTAAACCTGAGTGAAGCATCGGAATCTATAACTAGTGTCACAGGAATGGTTCAAAACACAGACAGTAAGAAGAGTCAGTCCTCTTGTACTTAAGTCGGCAATGTGCCTTTTCTGTTTCATTCCAATGCAATTTCTGTATTTCGTCGCCAATAAGAAGGTCCAAAGGAAACAGTAAACCTGAAGTGAAGCATCGGAATCTAAAACTAATGTCACAGGAATCGTTCAAAACATAGACAGTAGGAAGAGTCAGTCTACTTGTACTTAAGTCGGCATTATGCCTTTTGTATTTAATTCCGATACAATTTGTGTGTTTCATCGCCAATAACAAGGTCCAACGGATACAGAAAACATGAAGTGAAGCATCGGAATCTGTAACTAGTGTCACAGGAATGGTTCAAAACATAGACAGTAGGAAGAGTCAGTCTTCTTGTACTTAAGTCGGCATTGTACCTTTTCTATTTAATTCCAATGCCATTTCAGTGTTTCATCGTCAATAAGAATGTCAGAGGGATACAGTAACAATGAAGTGAAGCATCGGAATCTGTAACTAGCGTCACAGGAATGGTTCAAACATAGAAAGTAAGAAGAGTCAGTCCTCCTGTACTTAAGTCGGCAATGTGATTTTTCTATTTAATTCCAATGCAATTTCTGTATTTCGCCGCCAATAAGAAAATCCAAAGGAAACAGTAAACCTGAAGTAAAGCATCGGAATCTATAACTAATGTCACTGGAATCGTTCAAAACATAGACAGTAGGAAGAGTCAGTCTTCTTGTACTTAAGTCGGCATTGTGCCTTTTGTATTTATTTCCGATGCAATTACTGTGTTTCATCGTCAATAAGAAGGTCCAACGGATACAGTAAACATGAAGTGAAGCATCGGAATCTATAACTAGTGTCACAGGAATGGTTCAATACATAGACAGTAGGAAGAGTCAGTCTTCTTGTACTGAAGTCGGCATTGTGCCTTTTCTGTTTAATTCCGATGCAATATCTGTGTTTCATCGTCAATAAGAAGGTCAGAGGGATACAGTAAACCTGAAGTGAGGCATCGGAATCTATAACTAGTGTCACAGGAATGGTTCCAAACATAGTCAGTAAGGAGAGTTAGTCTTCTTGTACTTAAGTCGGCATTGTGAATTTTCTATATAATTCCGATGCAATTTCTGTGTTTCATCGTCAATAAGAAGGTAAAAGGGATAAAGTAAACATGAGGTGAATCATCGTAATCTATAACTAGTGTCACACGAATGGTTCAAAACGTAGTCAGTACGAAGAGTCAGTCTTCTTGTACATAAGTCGGCATTGTGCCTTTTGTATTTAATTCCGATGCAATTTCTGTGTTTCATCGTCAATAAGAAGGTCAGAGGGATACAGTAAACCTGAAGTGAAACATCGGATACTATAACTGGTGTCACAGGAGTGGTTCTAAACATAGACAGTATGAAGGGTCAGTCTTCTTGTCCTTAAGTCGGCATTGTGCCTTTTGAATTTAATTCCGATGCAATATCTGTGTTTCATCGTCAATAAGAAGGTGCAAGGGATACAGTAAACCTGAAGTGGAGCATTGGAATCTAAAACTACTTTCACAGGAGTAGGTCAAAACATAGACAGTGAGAAGAGTCAGTCTTCTTGTACTTAAGTAGACATTGTGCCTTTTGTATTTAATTCCGATGCAATTTCTGTGTTTCATCGTCAATACGAAGGTTAGAGGGATACAGTAAACCTGAAGTGAAGCATCGGATTCTATAACTAGTGGCACAGGAATGGTTCAAAACAGTCAGTAAGAAGAGTCAATCGTCTTGTACTCAAGTCGGCATTGTGCCTTTTGTATTTAATTCCGATGCATTTTCTGTTATTCATCGTCAATAAGAAGGGCCAAGGGATACAGTAAACCTGAAGTGAAGCATCGTAATCTGTAACTAGTGTCACAGGAATGGTTCAAAACATAGACAGTAGGAAGAGTCAGTCTTCTAGTACTTAAGTCGGCATTGTGCCTTTTGTATTTAATTCCGATGCAATTACTGTGTTTCATCGTCAATAAGAACGTCGAAGGGATACGGTAACCCTGAAGTGAAGCATCGGAATCTATAACTAGTGTCACAGGAATGGTCCAAAACATAGACAGTAGGAAGAGTCAGTCATCTTGTTTTTAAGTCGACATTGCACCTTTTCTAATTAATTCCGATGCAATTTCAGCGTTTCATCGTCAATAAGAATGTTAGAGGGATACAGTAACCCTGAAGTGAAGCATCGGAATCTGTAACTAGCGTCACAGGAATGGTTCAAAACATAGACAGAAAGAAGAGTCAGTCTTCTTGTACTTCTGTCGGCATTGTTCCTTTTCTATTTAATTGCGATGCAATTTCTGTGTTTCATCGTCAATAAGAAGGTCCAAGGGATACAGTAAACCTGAAGTGAAGCATCGGAATCTATAACTAGTGTCACAGGAGTGGTTCAAAGCATAGACAGTAAGAAGAGTCAGTCTTCTTGTACTTAAGTCGGCGTTGTGCCTTTTGTATTTAATTCCGATGCAATTTCTGTGTTTCATCGTCAATAAAAAGGTCCAAGGGATACAGTAAACCTGAAGTGAAGCATCAGAATCTAAAACTAATGTCACAGGAATCGTTCAAAACATAGACAGTAGGAAGAGTCAGTCTACTTGTACTTAAGTCGGCATTATGCCTTTTGTATTTAATTCCGATGCAATTTGTGTGTTCCATCGCCAATAACAAGGTCCAACGGATACAGTAACCATGAAGTGAAGCATCGGAATCTGTAACTAGTGTCACAGGAATGGTTCAAAACATGGACAGTAGGAAGAGTCAGTCTTCTTGTACTTAGGTCGGCATTGTACCTTTTCTATTTAATTCCGATGCAATTTCAGTGTTTCATCGTCAATAAGAATGTCAGAGGGATACAGTAACAATGAAGTGAAGCATCGGAATCTGAAACTAGTGTCACAGGAATGGTTCCAAACATAGTCAGTAAGAAGAGTCAGTCTTCTTGTACTGAAGTCGGCATTGTGCCTTTTCTATTTAATTCCGATGCAATTTCTGTGTTTCATCGTCAATAAGAAGGTCAAAGGGATACAGTAAACCTGAAGTGAATCATCGTAATCTATAACTAGTGTCAAAGGAATGGTTCAAAACATAGTCAGTACGAAGAGTCAGTCTTCTTGTACTTAAGTCGCCATTGTTCCTTTTGTACTTAATTCAGATGCATTTTCTGTGTTTCATCGTCAATAAGAAGGTCCAAGGGGTACAGTAAACCAGAAGTGAAGCATCGGAATCTATAACTAGTGTCACAGGAATGGTTCAAAACATAGTCAGTACGAAGAGTCAGTCTTCTTGTACTTAGGTCGGCATTGTAAATTTTCTATTTAATTCCGATGCAATTTCAGTGTTTCATTGTCAATAAGAATGTCAGAGGGAAAGAGTTACCCTGATGTGAAGCATCGGAATCATTAACTAGTGTCACAGGAATGGTTCACAACATGGTCAGTAAGAAGAGTCGGTCTTCTTGTACTGAAGTCGGCATTGTGGCTTTTCTGTTTAATTCCGATGCAATATCTGTGTTTCATCGTCAATAAGAAGGTCCAAGGGATAAAGTAAACATGAGGTGAATCATCGTAATCTATAACTAGTGTCACACGAATGGTTCAAAACGTAGTCAGTACGAAGAGTCAGTCTTCTTGTACTTAAGTCGGCATTGTGCCTTTTGTATTTAATTCCGATGCAATTTCTGTGTTTCATCGTTTATAAGAAGGTCAGAATGATACAGTAAACCTGAAGTGAAGCATCGGATACTATAACTGGTGTCACAGGACTGGTTCTAAACATAGACAGTATGAAGGGTCAGTCTTCTTGTACTTAAGTCGGCATTGTGCCTTTTGAATTTAATTCCGATGCAATATCTGTGTTTCATCGTCAATAAGAAGGTGCAAGGGATACAGTAAACCTGAAGTGAAGCATTGGAATCTAAAACTAGTTTCACAGGCGTAGGTCAAAGCATAGACAGTGAGAAGAGTCAGTCTTCTTGTACTTAAGTAGACATTGTGCCTTTTGTATTTAATTCCGATGCAATTTCTGTGTTTCATCGTCAATAAGAAGGTTAGAGGGATACAGTAAACCTGAAGTGAAGCATCGGAATCTATAACTAGTGGCACAGGAATGGTTCAAAACAGTCAGTAAGAAGAGTCAATCGTCTTGTACTTAAGTCGGCATTGCGCCTTTTGTATTTAATTCCGATGCATATTCTGTTATTCATCGTCAATAAGAAGGTCCAAGGGATACAGTAAACCTGAAGTGAAGCATCGAAATCTATAACTAGTGTCACAGGAATGGTTCAAATAATAGACAGTAAGAAGAGTCAGTCTTCTTGTTCTTAAGTCGGCAATGTGCCTTTTGTATTTAATTCCAATGCAAATTCTGTATTTCGCCGCCAATAAGAAGGTCCAAAGGATACAGTAAACCTGAAGTGAAGCATCGGAATCTATAACTAGTGTCACAGGAGTGGTTCAAAGCATAGACAGTAAGAAGAGTCAGTCTTCTTGTACTTCTGTCGGCATTGTTCCTTTTCTATTTAATTCCGATGCAATTTGTGTGTTTCATCGTCAATACGAAGGTCCAAGGGATACAGTAAACCTGAAGTGAAGCATCGGAATCTATAACTAGTGTCACAGGAGTGGTTCAAAGCATAGACAGTAAGAAGAGTCAGTCTTCTTGTACTTAAGTCGGCATTGTGCCTTTTGTATTTAATTTCGATGCAATTACTGTGTTTCATCGTCAATAAGAAGGTCCAACGGATACAGTAAACATGAAGTGAAGCATTGGAATCTATAACTAGTGTCACAGGAATGGTTCAATACATAGACAGTAGGAAGAGTTAGTCTTCTTGTGCTGAAGTCGGCATTGTGCCTTTTCTGTTTAATTCCGATGCAATATCTGTGTTTCATCGTCAATAAGAAGGTCAGAGGGATACAGTAAACCTGAAGTGAGGCATCGGAATCTATAACTAGTGTCACAGGAATGGTTCCAAACATAGTCAGTAAGAAGAGTTAGTCTTCTTGTACTTAAGTCGGCATTGTGCCTTTTCCATTTAATTCCGATGCAATTTCTGTGTTTCATCGTCAATAAGAAGGTCCAAGGGATAAAGTAAACATGAGGTGAATCATCGTAATCTATAACTAGTGTCACACGAATGGTTCAAAACGTAGTCAGTACGAAGAGTCAGTCTTCTTGTACTTAAGTCGGCATTGTGCCTTTTGTATTTAATTCCGATGGAATTTCTGTGTTTCATCGTCAATAAGAAGGTCAGAGGGATACAGTAAACCTGAAGTGAAGCATCGGATACTATAACTGGTGTCACAGGAGCGGTTCTAAACATAGACAGTATGAAGGGTCAGTCTTCTTGTACTTAAGTCGGCATTGTACCTTTTCTATTTAATTCAGATGCAATTTCAGTGTTTCATCGTCAATAAGAATGTCAGAGGGATACAGTAACCCTGAAGTGAAGCATCTGAATCTGTAACTAGCGTCACAGGAATGGTTCAAACAAAGACAGAAAGAAGAGTCAGTCTTCTTGTACTTAAGTCGGCATTGTGCCATTTCAATTTAATTCCGATGCAATTTCTGTGTTTCATCGTCAATAAGAAGGTCCAAGGGATACAGTAAACGTGAAGTGAATCATCGTAATCTATAACTAGTGTCACAGGAATGGTTCAAAACATAGACAGTAGGAAGAGTCAGTCTTCTTGTACTTAAGTCGGCATTGTGCCTTTTCCATTTAATTCCGATGCAATTTCTATGTTTCATCGTCAATAAGAAGGTCCAAGGGATACAGTAAACCTGACTGAAGCATCGGATTCTATAACTAGTGTCACAGGAATGGTTCCAAACATAGACAGTAATAAGAGTTAGTCTTCTTGTACTTAAGTCGGCATTGTGCATTTTCTATTTAATTCCGATGCAAATTCTGTGTTTCATCGGCAATAAGAAGGTCAGAGGGATACAGTAAACCTGAAGTAAAGCATCGGAATCTATAACTAGTGTCACAGGAATGGTTCAAAACATAGTCAGTAAGAAGAGTTAGTCTTCTTGTACTTAAGTCGGCATTGTGCCTTTTCTATTTAATTCCGATGCAATATCTGTGCTTCATAGTCAATAAGAAGGTCAGAGGGATACAGTAAACCTGAAGTGAGGCATCGGAAACTATAACTAGTGTCACAGGAATGGTCCCAAACATAGTCAGTAAGAAGTGTCAGTCTTCTTGCACTTAAGTCGGCATTGTGCCTTTTCTATTTAATTCCGATGCAATTTCTGTGTTTCATCGTCAATAAGAAGGTCCAAGGAATACATTAAACCTGAAGTGAATCATCGTAATCTATAACTAGTGTCACAGGAATGGTTCAAAACATAGTCAGTACGAAGAGTCAGTCTTCTTGTACTTAAGTCGGCATTGTGCATTTTGTATTTAATTCCGATGCAATTTCTGTATTTCATCGTCAAAAAGAAGGTCAGAGGGATACAGTAAACCTGAAGTGAAGCATCGGAATCTATAACAAGTGTCACAGGAATGGTTCAAAACAGTCAGTAAAAAGAGTCAGTCTTCTTGTACTTAAGTCGGCATTGTGCCTTTTGTATTTAATTCCGAAGCTATTTCTGCATTTCGTCGCCAATTAGAAGTTCCAAAGGATAAAGTAAACCTGAAGTGAAGCATCGGAATCAATAACTAATGTCACAGGAATCGTTCAAAACATAGACAGAAGGCAGAGTCAGTCTTCTTGTACTTAAGTCGGCATTGTGCCTTTTCTATTTAATTCCGATGCAATTTCTGTGTTTCATCGTCAATGAGAAGGTCCAAGGGATACAGTAAACCTGAAGTGAAGCATCGTAATCTATAACTAGTGTCACAGGAATGGCTCAAAACATAGACAGTACAAAGAGTCAGCCCTCTTGTACTTAAGTCGGCATTGTGCCTATTCTATTTAATTCCGATGCAATTTCTGCGTTTCATCGTCACTAAGAAGGTCAGAGGGATAAAGTAACCCTGAAGTGAAGCATCGTAATCTATAACTAGTGTCACAGGAATGGTTTAAAACATAGTCAGTAAGAAGAGTCAGTGTTCTTGTACTTAAGTCGGAATTGTGCCTTTTCTATTTAATTCCGATGCAAAATCTGTGTTTCATTGTCAATAAGAAGGTCAGAGGGATACAGTAAACCTGAAGTGAGGCAACGGAATCTATAACTAGTGTCACAGGAATGGTTCCAAACATAGTCAGTAAGAAGAGTGAGTCTTCTTTTACTTAAGTCGGCATTGAGCCTTTTCTATTTAATTCCGATGCAATTTCTGTGTTTCATCGTCAATAAGAAGGTCCAAGGGATACAGTAAAGCTGAAATGAATCATCGTAATCTATAACTACTGTCACAGGAATGGTTCAAAACATAGTCAGTACGTAGAGTCAGTCTTCTTGTAATTAAGTCGGCATTGTGCCATTTGTATTTAATTCCGATGCAATTTCTGTGTTTCATCGTCAATAAGAAGGTGAGAGGGCTACAGTAATCCTGAAGTGCAGCATCGGAATCTATAAATAGTGTCACAGGAATGGTTCTAAACATAGACAGTAAGAAGGGTCAGTCTTCTTGTACTTAAGTCGGCATTGTTCCTTTTGTATTTAATTCCGATGCAATATCTGTGTTTCATCGTCAATAAGAAGGTGCAAGGGATACAGTAAACCTGAAGTGAAGCATCGGAATCTATAACTAGTGTCACAGGAATTGTTCTAAACATAGACTGTACGAAGGGTCAGTCTTCTTATACTTAAGTCGGCATTGTGCCTTTTGTATTTAATTCCGATGCAATTTCTGTGTTTCATCGTCAACAAGAAGGTCAGAGGGATACAGTAAACCTGAAGTGAAGCATCGGAATCTATAACTAGTGTCACAGGAATGGTTCAAAACAGTCAGTAAGAAGAGTCAATCATCTTGTACTTAAGTCGGCATTGTGCCTTTTGTTTTTAATTCCGATGCATTTTCTGTGTTTCATCGTCAATAAGAAGGTCCAATGGATACAGTATACCTGAAGTGAAGCATCGGAATCTATAACTAGCGTCACAGAAAAGGTTCAAAACATAGACAGTAAGAAGAGTCAGTCTTCTTGTACTTACGTCGGCAATGTGCCATTTGTATTTAATTCCGATGCAATTTCTGTGTTTCATCGTCAATAAGAAGGTCAGAGGGATACAGTAAACCTGAAGTGCAGCATCGGAATCTATAACTAGTGTCACAGGAATGGTTCTAAACATAGACAGTAAGGAGGGTGAGTCTTCTTGTACTTAAGTCGGCATTGTTCCTTTTGTATTTAATTCCGATGCAATATCTGTGTTTCATCGTCAATAAGAAGGTGCAAGGGATACAGTAAACCTGAAGTGAAGCATCGGAATGTATAACTAGTGCCACAGGAATTGTTCTAAACATAGACAGTAAGAAGGTGCAAGGGATACAGTAAACCTGAAGTGAAGCATCGGAATGTATAACTAGTGACACAGGAATTGTTCTAAACATAGACAGTAAGAAGAGTCAGTCTTCTTGTACTTACGTCGGCAATGTGCCTTTTCTATTTAATTCCAATGCAATTTCTGGATTTCGTCGCCAATAAGAAAGTCCAAGGGATATAGTAAACCTGAAGTGAAGCATCGGAATCTATAACTAATGTCACAGGAATCGTTCATGCATAGACAGTAGGAAGAGTCAGTCTTCTTGTACTTAAGGCGGCATTGTGCCTTTTGTATTTAGTTCCGATGCAATTTCTGTGTTTCATCGTCAATAAGAAGGTCCTAGGGAAAGAGTAAACCTGAAGTGAAGCATCGGAATCTATAACTAGTGTCACAGGAAAGGTTCAAAGCATAGACAGTAAGAAGGGTCAGTCTTCTTGTACTTAAGTCGGCATTGTGCCTTTTGTATTTAATTCCGATGCAATATCTGTGTTTCACCGTCAATGCGACGGTGCAAGGGATACAGTAAACCTGAAGTGAAGCATCGGAATCTATAACTAGTGTCACAGGAATGGTTCAAAACATAGTCAGTAAGAAGAGTCAGTCTTCTTGTGCTTAAGTCGGCATTGTGCCTTTTCTATTTAATTCCAATGCAATATCTGTGTTTCATCGTCAATAAGAAGGTCAGAGGGATACAGTAAACCTGAAGTGAGGCATCGGAATCTATAACTAGTGTCTCAGGAATGGTTCCAAACATAGTCAGAAAGAAGAGTCAGTCCTCATGTACTTAAGTCGGCATTGTGCCTTTTGTATTTAATTCCAATGCAATTTCTGTATTTCGTCGCCAATAAGAAGGTCCAAAGGAAACAGTAAACCTGAAGTGAAGCATCGGAATCTAAAACCAATGTCACAGGAATCTTTCAAAACATAGACAGTAGGAATAGTCAGTCTACTTGTACATAAGTCGGCATTGTGCCTTTTGTATTTAATTCCGATGCAATTTGTGTGTTTCATCGCCAATAACAAGGTCCAACGGATACAGTAAACATGAAGTGAAGCATCGGAATCTGTAACTAGTGTCACAGGAATGGTTCAAAACATAGACAGTAGGAAGATTCAGTCTTCTTGTACTTAAGTCGGCATTGTACCTTTTCTATTTAATTCCGATGCAATTTCAGTGTTTCATCGTCAATTAGAATGTCAGAGGGATACAGTAACAATGAAGTGAAGCATCGGAATCTGTAACTAGCGTCACAGGAATGGTTCAAACATAGACAGAAAGAAGAGTCAGTCTTCTTGTACTTAAGTCGGCATTGTGCCTTTTCTATTTAATTCCGATGCAATTTCTGTGTTTCATCGTCAATAAAAAGGTCCAAGGGATACAGTAAACCTGAAGTGAAGCATCGGAATCAGAAACTAGTGTCACAGGAATGGTTCCAAACATAGTCAGTAAGAAGAGTCAGTCTTCTTGTCCTGAAGTCGGCATTGTGCCTTTTCTATTTAATTCCGATGCAATTTCTGTGTTTCATCGTCAATAAGAAGGTCAAAGGGATACAGTAAACCTGAAGTGAATCATCGTAGTCTATAACTAGTGTCACAGGAATGGTTCAAAACGTAGTCAGTACGAAGAGTCAGTCTTCTTGTACTTAAGTCGGCATTGTGCTTTTGTATTTAATTCCGATGCAATTTCTGTGTTTCATCGTCAATAAGAAGGTCAGAGGGATACAGTAAACCTGAAGTGAAGCATCGGATACTATAACTGGTGTCACAGGAGTGGTTCTAAACATAGACAGTATGAAGGGTCAGTCTTCTAGTACTTAAGTCGGCATTGTGCCTTTTGAATTTAATTCCGATGCAATATCTGTGTTTCATCGTCAATAAGAAGGTGCAAGGGATACAGTAAACCTGATGTGAAGCATTGGAATCTAAAACTAGTTTCACAGGAGTAGGTTAAGGGGATACGGAATCGGATTTTGGGTTAAAAAATCGAATTTCTTTTTATTGGCGTATTATATTCTGCCATGTTTCCTCTTTAAAATGACGTATCATACATAGCTCTACTACAATTATAACTATTTTATTTTTATATATTTGTGAGATCGGGTATTGCGCTTTAGTTATACACGTCTCTCGTGGCTGACCATGAACTTTTTTGCAGTACCTTTAAAGTGACATGAATTCAAATATCCCGGTTTCCTGCGACTATTTATACACTAGTTGCCCGAAAATGTTTCTCTCTGGTTTCCTCAAGTTACTCTTTGACTTTGTGGCGGGACTGTTTTGTAAACAGTGTGATATAAGAAAGTAGTTGTTGTTGAGTTATTTCGTATTTAGTGCTTCATTTTTCGCAGTGAAAATGCCTAGACCTAAAGCAAAAGTATTTAAAAAGCGTGTGAACTGGCAAAAGAAAAGAAATAATGATTCATTAGCAAAGCAAAGCAGTTCATCATCATCACTGTTGGAAAATGTGAATCCACTTATTACTGATTTGCCGAACGAACTTACACCAAATGAAAACAGTGCTTCTCATAAAAAACTAAGAGATTTGAAAGAGAAATATAATTTACTTGATAGAGGGAATGAAGTTTTTGAACTCATTGATACGAATATATTGTGTGAAGCTCTTGAAAACAGTTTGTGCTGCAAAAAAGTCATGGAAACGTTTCTCTGAAAGTAGAATCCCATGTTGGCCTGGCTGCCCAGTTTAATTTAATATGCAGTGTTTGTAAATACAGCTGTAAGTTTCCAAGTTCGGTTTCAGTAACTGTAAATAATGGATACAAGAAAACTGAACTTTATAGTGTAAATATTAGGTTAGTTTATGGATTGCGAGCAATTGGTAAGGGCAAAGCAGCTGGTGATATGCTATGTGGTGTTCTAAATCTTCCAAGTGCACCTTCAAAGTTTGAAGCTTACAATTATGTACTAGGATCTGCAGTTGAAGATGTAGCACAGAAGTCAATGCAGGTTGCTGTGGAAGAAGCAGTGGAAGAAAATGACGGCAGTCGTGACCTCACAGTGGCGTTTGATGGCACGTGGCAGAAAAGGGGCCACACCTCCAACAATGGTGTTGTAACAGCAACTAGTGTTGATACTGGCAAGGTTATTGATGTTGCAATAATGTCTAAATACTGTAGGTGCACAGGCAGGCTGAAAAATGAACACAGTGATGACTGTATTGCTAATTATTATGGTAGTAGTGGTGGCATGGAGGTTGCTGGGGTGAAGAAAATTTTTCATCGCTCTTCACAGTGGTATAATGTTTGCTATGTCAAATATCTGGGAGATGGTGACTCTAAAGCATTCAAAGAAGTTTTGGAAAGCAAACCATATGGGAACAGTGTAAATATAAGCAAACTTGAATGTATAGGACATGTGCAGAAGAGAATGGGTGCCAGGCTGAGAAGGTTAAAAGCAGTTATGAAAGGGAAAAAACTAGATGATGGGAAAACCTTGGATGGCAGAGGAAGATTGACTGATTCCATAATAGACCACATTCAGAACTGCTATGGCCTTGCAATCAGGCAAAATACAGGCAATCTTGAAGAAATGAGGAGAGCTATATGGGCTTTATATTTCCACACCGCATCCACGGATGAGCATCCACAACATGGTTTGTGCCCCAAAGGTGAAAACAGCTGGTGTAAATACAATAGGGGACTAACAACAGGAGAGAAATACATTCACCACCACAGTCTACCATCAGCCATCATGGCAGAAATAAAGCCCATTTTCAGAGATCTGGCTGACAGAAGTCTTCTGATGAAATGTCTTCACGGAAAAACGCAGAACCCCAACGAGTGCTTGAATAGTGTGATATGGCATCGTCTCCCAAAAACAGTGTTTGTCGGAATTAATACACTACATTTTGGTGTGTATGATGCTGTGGCAACCTTCAATCTTGGAAATATAACTAAATGCCAGGTCCTTCAAAAGTTGGGTATGTGTGTTGGTTCCCGTACGGTACGTGCTATGTTCTTTTTAGATCAGCACAGACTAAGGCATGCTGATAATATAATCAAGACATTAGTGAAAAAAGCAAGACAGGTGCAGAGGGGTGCCAAAAGAAGACTTGAAGATGATTATGAAGACTGTGAAGGGGGTATTAGCTACGGATCAGGAATGTTTTAATCTTCTTTCTCCGTTTCCCGTAAGTTTACTTTTTACTTCATCTAGGAACATTATCTCAGGTACTGGTCAACCTAGAAGTCTGAAATTTTTATGACGTAGTGACATAGGTCCCTATTACATACTGAAACAACGATTTTTTAATTACTTGATTTACAAAAGACTTAGGGGTGATAGTCTAGTAAAAAGCGATGGAAAAAATTTACTTAAAAATAAATGTACAATATCTCTGTAAGAAAATACTTTGACAATAAACTGTTGTTTCAGTATTGTTGTAACATATGAATGCACATACAGTAAAATTTTTACCTCTCTGTCTCCAGTAGTTTGTGAGAAAATGTTCCCTATAGTAGGCATATATTAACATTGCGGGGATAGGTGATTCCGTATCCCCTTAAAACATAGACAGTAAGAAGAGTCAGTCTTCTTGTACTTAAGTAGACATTGTGCCTTTGTATTTAATTCCGATGCAATTTCTGTGTTTCATCGTCAATAAGAAGGTTAGAGGGATACAGTAAACCTGAAGTGAAGCATCGGAATCTATAACTAGTGTCACAGGAATGGTTCAAAACATAGAAAGTAAGAAGAGTCAGTCCTCTAGTACTTAAGTCGGCAATGTGCCTTTTGTATTTAATTCCGATGCATTATCTGTGTTTCATCGTCAATAAGAAGGTCCAAGGGATACAGTAAACCAGAAGTGAAGCATCGGAATCTATAACTAGTGTCACCGGAATGGTTCAAAACATAGACAGTAGGAAGAGTCAGTCTTCTTGTACTTATGTCGGCATTGTACCTTTTCTATTTAATTCAGATGCAATTTCAGTGTTTCATCGTCAATAAGAATGTCAGAGGGATACAGTAACCCTGAAGTGAAGCATCTGAATCTGTAACTAGCGTCACAGGAATGGTTCAAACAAAGACAGAAAGAAGAGTCAGTCTTCTTGTACTTAAGTCGGCATTGTGCCTTTTCTATTTAATTCCGATGCAATTTCTGTGTTTCATCGTCAATAAGAAGGTCCAAGGGATACAGTAAACCTGAAGTGAATCATCGTAATCTATAACTAGTGTCACAGGAATGGTTCAAAACATAGTCAGTACGAAGAGTCAGTCTTCTTGTACTTAAGTCGGCATTGTGCCTTTTCTATTTAATTTCGATGCAATTTCTGTGTTTCATCGTCAGTAAGAAGGTCCAAGGGATACAGTAAACCTGAGTGAAGCTTCGGAATCTATAACTAGTGTCACAGGAATGGTTCAAAACACAGACAGTAAGAAGAGTCAGTCCTCTTGTACTTAAGTCGGCAATGTGCCTTTTCTGTTTCATTCCAATGCAATTTCTGTATTTCGTCGCCAATAAGAAGGTCCAAAGGAAACAGTAAACCTGAAGTGAAGCATCGGAATCTAAAACTAATGTCACAGGAATCGTTCAAAACATAGACAGTAGGAAGAGTCAGTCTACTTGTACTTAAGTCGGCATTATGCCATTTGTATTTAATTCCGATACAATTTGTGTGTTTCATCGCCAATAACAAGGTCCAACGGATACAGTAAACATGAAGTGAAGCATCGGAATCTGTAACTAGTGTCACAGGAATGGTTCAAAACATAGACAGTAGGAAGAGTCAGTCTTCTTGTACTTAAGTCGGCATTGTACCTTTTCTATTTAATTCCAATGCCATTTCAGTGTTTCATCGTCAATAAGAATGTCAGAGGGATACAGTAACAATGAAGTGAAGCATCGGAATCTGTAACTAGCGTCACAGGAATGGTTCAAACATAGAAAGTAAGAAGAGTCAGTCCTCCTGTACTTAAGTCGGAAATGTGATTTTTCTATTTAATTCCAATGCAATTTCTGTATTTCGTCGCCAATAAGAAAATCCAAAGGAAACAGTAAACCTGAAGTAAAGCATCGGAATCTATAACTAATGTCACTGGAATCGTTCAAAACATAGACAGTAGGAAGAGTCAGTCTTCTTGTACTTAAGTCGGCATTGTGCCTTTTGTATTTATTTCCGATGCAATTACTGTGTTTCATCGTCAATAAGAAGGTCCAACGGATACAGTAAACATGAAGTGAAGCATCGGAATCTATAACTAGTGTCACAGGAATGGTTCAATACATAGACAGTAGGAAGAGTCAGTCTTCTTGTACTGAAGTCGGCATTGTGCCTTTTCTGTTTAATTCCGATGCAATATCTGTGTTTCATCGTCAATAAGAAGGTCAGAGGGATACAGTAAACATGAAGTGAGGCATCGGAATCTATAACTAGTGTCACAGGAATGGTTCCAAACATAGTCAGTAAGGAGAGTTAGTCTTCTTGTACTTAAGTCGGCATTGTGAATTTTCTATTTAATTCCGATGCAATTTCTGTGTTTCATCGTCAATAAGAAGGTCCAAGGGATAAAGTAAACATGAGGTGAATCATCGTAATCTATAACTAGTGTCACACGAATGGTTCAAAACGTAGTCAGTACGAAGAGTCAGTCTTCTTGTACATAAGTCGGCATTGTGCCTTTTGTATTTAATTCCGATGCAATTTCTGTGTTTCATCGTCAATAAGAAGGTCAGAGGGATACAGTAAACCTGAAGTGAAACATCGGATACTATAACTGGTGTCACAGGAGTGGTTCTAAACATAGACAGTATGAAGGGTCAGTCTTCTTGTCCTTAAGTCGGCATTGTGCCTTTTGAATTTAATTCCGATGCAATATCTGTGTTTCATCGTCAATAAGAAGGTGCAAGGGATACAGTAAACCTGAAGTGGAGCATTGGAATCTAAAACTACTTTCACAGGAGTAGGTCAAAACATAGACAGTGAGAAGAGTCAGTCTTCTTGTACTTAAGTAGACATTGTGCCTTTTGTATTTAATTCCGATGCAATTTCTGTGTTTCATCGTCAATACGAAGGTTAGAGGGATACAGTAAACCTGAAGTGAAGCATCGGATTCTATAACTAGTGGCACAGGAATGGTTCAAAACAGTCAGTAAGAAGAGTCAATCGTCTTGTACTCAAGTCGGCATTGTGCCTTTTGTATTTAATTCCGATGCATTTTCTGTTATTCATCGTCAATAAGAAGGGCCAAGGGATACAGTAAACCTGAAGTGAAGCATCGTAATCTGTAACTAGTGTCACAGGAATGGTTCAAAACATAGACAGTAGGAAGAGTCAGTCTTCTAGTACTTAAGTCGGCATTGTGCCTTTTGTATTTAATTCCGATGCAATTACTGTGTTTCATCGTCAATAAGAACGTCCAAGGGATACGGTAACCCTGAAGTGAAGCATCGGAACCTATAACTAGTGTCACAGGAATGGTCCAAAACATAGACAGTAGGAAGAGTCAGTCATCTTGTTTTTAAGTCGACATTGCACCTTTTCTAATTAATTCCGATGCAATTTCAGCGTTTCATCGTCAATAAGAATGTTAGAGGGATACAGTAACCCTGAAGTGAAGCATCGGAATCTGTAACTAGCGTCACAGGAATGGTTCAAAACATAGACAGAAAGAAGAGTCAGTCTTCTTGTACTTCTGTCGGCATTGTTCCTTTTCTATTTAATTGCGATGCAATTTCTGTGTTTCATCGTCAATAAGAAGGTCCAAGGGATACAGTAAACCTGAAGTGAAGCATCGGAATCTATAACTAGTGTCACAGGAGTGGTTCAAAGCATAGACAGTAAGAAGAGTCAGTCTTCTTGTACTTAAGTCGGCGTTGTGCCTTTTGTATTTAATTCCGATGCAATTTCTGTGTTTCATCGTCAATAAAAAGGTCCAAGGGATACAGTAAACCTGAAGTGAAGCATCAGAATCTAAAACTAATGTCACAGGAATCGTTCAAAACATAGACAGTAGGAAGAGTCAGTCTACTTGTACTTAAGTCGGCATTATGCCTTTTGTATTTAATTCCGATGCAATTTGTGTGTTTCATCGCCAATAACAAGGTCCAACGGATACAGTAACCATGAAGTGAAGCATCGGAATCTGTAACTAGTGTCACAGGAATGGTTCAAAACATGGACAGTAGGAAGAGTCAGTCTTCTTGTACTTAGGTCGGCATTGTACCTTTTCTATTTAATTCCGATGCAATTTCAGTGTTTCATCGTCAATAAGAATGTCAGAGGGATACAGTAACAATGAAGTGAAGCATCGGAATCTGTAACTAGCGTCACAGGAATGGTTCAAACATAGACAGAAAGAAGAGTCAATCTTCTTGTACTTAAGTCGGCATTGTGCCTTTTCTATTTAATTCCGATGCAATTTCTGTGTTTCATCGTCAATAAGAAGGTCCAAGGGATACAGTGAACCTGAAGTGAAGCATCGGAATCTGAAACTAGTGTCACAGGAATGGTTCCAAACATAGTCAGTAAGAAGAGTCAGTCTTCTTGTACTGAAGTCGGCATTGTGCCTTTTCTATTTAATTCCGATGCAATTTCTGTGTTTCATCGTCAATAAGAAGGTCAAAGGGATACAGTAAACCTGAAGTGAATCATCGTAATCTATAACTAGTGTCAAAGGAATGGTTCAAAACATAGTCAGTACGAAGAGTCAGTCTTCTTGTACTTAAGTCGCCATTGTTCCTTTTGTACTTAATTCAGATGCATTTTCTGTGTTTCATCGTCAATAAGAAGGTCCAAGGGGTACAGTAAACCAGAAGTGAAGCATCGGAATCTATAACTAGTGTCACAGGAATGGTTCAAAACATAGTCAGTACGAAGAGTCAGTCTTCTTGTACTTAGGTCGGCATTGTACTTTTTCTATTTAATTCCGATGCAATTTCAGTGTTTCATTGTCAATAAGAATGTCAGAGGGAAAGAGTTACCCTGATGTGAAGCATCGGAATCATTAACTAGTGTCACAGGAATGGTTCACAACATGGTCAGTAAGAAGAGTCGGTCTTCTTGTACTGAAGTCGGCATTGTGGCTTTTCTGTTTAATTCCGATGCAATATCTGTGTTTCATCGTCAATAAGAAGGTCAGAGGGATACAGTAAACCTGAAGTGAGGCATCGGAATCTATAACTAGTGTCACAGGAATGGTTCCAAACATAGTCAGTAAGAAGAGTTAGTCTTCTTGTACTTAAGTCGGCATTGTGCCTTTTCTATTTAATTCCGATGCAATTTCTGTGTTTCATCGTCAATAAGAAGGTCCAAGGGATAAAGTAAACATGAGGTGAATCATCGTAATCTATAACTAGTGTCACACGAATGGTTCAAAACGTAGTCAGTACGAAGAGTCAGTCTTCTTGTACTTAAGTCGGCATTGTGCCTTTTGTATTTAATTCCGATGCAATTTCTGTGTTTCATCGTTTATAAGAAGGTCAGAATGATACAGTAACCCTGAAGTGAAGCATCGGATACTATAACTGGTGTCACAGGACTGGTTCTAAACATAGACAGTATGAAGGGTCAGTCTTCTTGTACTTAAGTCGGCATTGTGCCTTTTGAATTTAATTCCGATGCAATATCTGTGTTTCATCGTCAATAAGAAGGTGCAAGGGATACAGTAAACCTGAAGTGAAGCATTGGAATCTAAAACTAGTTTCACAGGCGTAGGTCAAAGCATAGACAGTGAGAAGAGTCAGTCTTCTTGTACTTAAGTAGACATTGTGCCTTTTGTATTTAATTCCGATGCAATTTCTGTGTTTCATCGTCAATAAGAAGGTTAGAGGGATACAGTAAACCTGAAGTGAAGCATCGGAATCTATAACTAGTGGCACAGGAATGGTTCAAAACAGTCAGTAAGAAGAGTCAATCGTCTTGTACTTAAGTCGGCAGTGCGCCTTTTGTATTTAATTCCGATGCATATTCTGTTATTCATCGTCAATAAGAAGGTCCAAGGGATACAGTAAACCTGAAGTGAAGCATCGGAATCTATAACTAGTGTCACAGGAATGGTTCAAATAATAGACAGTAAGAAGAGTCAGTCTTCTTGTACTTAAGTCGGCAATGTGCCTTTTGTATTTAATTCCAATGCAAATTCTGTATTTCGCCGCCAATAAGAAGGTCCAAAGGATACAGTAAACCTGAAGTGAAGCATCGGAATCTATAACTAGTGTCACAGGAATGGTCCAAAACATAGACAGTAGGAAGAGTCAGTCTTCTTGTACTTAAGTCGACATTGTACCTTTTCTATTTAATTCCGATGCAATTTCTGCATTTCATCGTCAATAAGAATGTTAGAGGGATACAGTAACCCTGAAGTGAAGCATCGGAATCTGTAACTAGCGTCACAGGAATGGTTCAAAACATAGACAGAAAGAAGAGTCAGTCTTCTTGTACTTCTGTCGGCATTGTTCCTTTTCTATTTAATTCCGATGCAATTTCTGTGTTTCATCGTCAATACGAAGGTCCAAGGGATACAGTAAACCTGAAGTGAAGCATCGGAATCTATAACTAGTGTCACAGGAGTGGTTCAAAGCATAGACAGTAAGAAGAGTCAGTCTTCTTGTACTTAAGTCGGCATTGTGCCTTTTGTATTTAATTTCGATGCAATTACTGTGTTTCATCGTCAATAAGAAGGTCCAACGGATACAGTAAACATGAAGTGAAGCATTGGAATCTATAACTAGTGTCACAGGAATGGTTCAATACATAGACAGTAGGAAGAGTCAGTCTTCTTGAGCTGAAGTCGCCATTGTGCCTTTTCTGTTTAATTCCGATGCAATATCTGTGTTTCATCGTCAATAAGAAGGTCAGAGGGATACAGTAAACCTGAAGTGAGGCATCGGAATCTATAACTAGTGTCACAGGAATGGTTCCAAACATAGTCAGTAAGAAGAGTTAGTCTTCTTGTACTTAAGTCGGCATTGTGCCTTTTCCATTTAATTCCGATGCAATTTCTGTGTTTCATCGTCAATAAGAAGGTCCAAGGGATAAAGTAAACATGAGGTGAATCATCGTAATCTATAACTAGTGTCACACGAATGGTTCAAAACGTAGTCAGTACGAAGAGTCAGTCTTCTTGTACTTAAGTCGGCATTGTGCCTTTTGTATTTAATTCCGATGGAATTTCTGTGTTTCATCGTCAATAAGAAGGTCAGAGGGATACAGTAAACCTGAAGTGAAGCATCGGATACTATAACTGGTGTCACAGGAGCGGTTCTAAACATAGACAGTATGAAGGGTCAGTCTTCTTGTACTTAAGTCGGCATTGTACCTTTTCTATTTAATTCAGATGCAATTTCAGTGTTTCATCGTCAATAAGAATGTCAGAGGGATACAGTAACCCTGAAGTGAAGCATCTGAATCTGTAACTAGCGTCACAGGAATGGTTCAAACAAAGACAGAAAGAAGAGTCAGTCTTCTTGTACTTAAGTCGGCATTGTGCCATTTCAATTTAATTCCAATGCAATTTCTGTGTTTCATCGTCAATAAGAAGGTCCAAGGGATACAGTAAACGTGAAGTGAATCATCGTAATCTATAACTAGTGTCACAGGAATGGTTCAAACATAGTCAGTACAAAGAGTCAGTCTTCTTGTACTTAAGTCGTCATTGTTCCTTTTCTATTTAATTCCGATGCAATTTCTGTGTTTCATCGTCAATAAGAAGGTCCAAGGGATACAGTAAACCAGAAGTGAAGCATCGGAATCTATAACTAGTGTCACTGGAATGGTTCAAAACACAGACAGTAAGAAGAGTCAGTCCTCTTGTACTTAAGTCGGCAATGTGCCTTTTCTATTTCATTCCAATGCAATTTCTGTATTTCGTCGCCAATAAGAAGGTCCAAAGGAAACAGTAAACTTGAAGTGAAGCATCAGAATCTAAAACTAATGTCACAGGAATCGTTCAAAACATAGACAGTAGGAAGAGTCAGTCTAATTGTACTTAAGTCGGCATTATGCCTTTTGTATTTAATTCCGATGCAATTTGTGTGTTTCATCGCCAATAACAAGGTCCAACGGATACAGTAACCATGAAGTGAAGCATCGGAATCTGTAACTAGTGTCACAGGAATGGTTCAAAACATAGACAGTAGGAAGAGTCAGTCTTCTTGTACTTAAGTCGGCATTGTACCTTTTCTATTTAATTCAGATGCAATTTCAGTGTTTCATCGTCAATAAGAATGTCAGAGGGATACAGTAACCCTGAAGTGAAGCATCTGAATCTGTAACTAGCGTCACAGGAATGGTTCAAACAAAGACAGAAAGAAGAGTCAGTCTTCTTGTACTTAAGTCGGCATTGTGCCTTTTCAATTTAATTCCGATGCAATTTCTGTGTTTCATCGTCAATAAGAAGGTCCAAGGGATACAGTAAACCTGAAGTGAAGCATCGGAATCTATAACTAGTGTCACAGGAATGGTCCAAAACATAGACAGTAGGAAGAGTCAGTCTTCTTGTACTTAAGTCGACATTGTACCTTTTCTATTTAATTCCGATGCAATTTCTGCGTTTCATCGTCAATAAGAATGTTAGAGGGATACAGTAACCCTGAAGTGAAGCATCGGAATCTGTAACTAGCGTCACAGGAATGGTTCAAAACATAGACAGAAAGAAGAGTCAGTCTTCTTGTACTTCTGTCGGCATTGTTCCTTTTCTATTTAATTCCGATGCAATTTCTGTGTTTCATCGTCAATACGAAGATCCAAGGGATACAGTAAACCTGAAGTGAAGCATCGGAATCTATAACTAGTGTCACAGGAGTGGTTCAAAGCATAGACAGTAAGAAGAGTCAGTCTTCCTGTACTTAAGTCGGCATTGTGCCTTTTGTATTTAATTTCGATGCAATTACTGTGTTTCATCGTCAATAAGAAGGTCCAACGGATACAGTAAACATGAAGTGAAGCATTGGAATCTATAACTAGTGTCACAGGAATGGTTCAATACATAGACAGTAGGAAGAGTCAGTCTTCTTGTGCTGAAGTCGGCATTGTGCCTTTTCTGTTTAATTCCGATGCAATATCTGTGTTTCATCGTCAATAAGAAGGTCAGAGGGATACAGTAAACCTGAAGTGAGGCATCGGAATCTATAACTAGTGTCACAGGAATGGTTCCAAACATAGTCAGTAAGAAGAGTTAGTCTTCTTGTACTTAAGTCGGCATTGTGCCTTTTCCATTTAATTCCGATGCAATTTCTGTGTTTCATCGTCAATAAGAAGGTCCAAGGGATAAAGTAAACATGAGGTGAATCATCGTAATCTATAACTAGTGTCACACGAATGGTTCAAAACGTAGTCAGTACGAAGAGTCAGTCTTCTTGTACTTAAGTCGGCATTGTGCCTTTTGTATTTAATTCCGATGGAATTTCTGTGTTTCATCGTCAATAAGAAGGTCAGAGGGATACAGTAAACCTGAAGTGAAGCATCGGATACTATAACTGGTGTCACAGGAGCGGTTCTAAACATAGACAGTATGAAGGGTCAGTCTTCTTGTACTTAAGTCGGCATTGTACCTTTTCTATTTAATTCAGATGCAATTTCAGTGTTTCATCGTCAATAAGAATGTCAGAGGGATACAGTAACCCTGAAGTGAAGCATCTGAATCTGTAACTAGCGTCACAGGAATGGTTCAAACAAAGACAGAAAGAAGAGTCAGTCTTCTTGTACTTAAGTCGGCATTGTGCCATTTCAATTTAATTCCGATGCAATTTCTGTGTTTCATCGTCAATAAGAAGGTCCAAGGGATACAGTAAACGTGAAGTGAATCATCGTAATCTATAACTAGTGTCACAGGAATGGTTCAAAACATAGTCAGTACAAAGAGTCAGTCTTCTTGTACTTAAGTCGTCATTGTTCCTTTTCTATTTAATTCCGATGCAATTTCTGTGTTTCATCGTCAATAAGAAGGTCCAAGGGATACAGTAAACCAGAAGTGAAGCATCGGAATCTATAACTAGTGTCACTGGAATGGTTCAAAACACAGACAGTAAGTAGAGTCAGTCCTCTTGTACTTAAGTCGGCAATGTGCCTTTTCTATTTCATTCCAATGCAATTTCTGTATTTCGTCGCCAATAAGAAGGTCCAAAGGAAACAGTAAACCTGAAGTGAAGCATCAGAATCTAAAACTAATGTCACAGGAATCGTTCAAAACATAGACAGTAGGAAGGGTCAGTCTAATTGTACTTAAGTCGGCATTATGCCTTTTGTATTTAATTCCGATGCAATTTGTGTGTTTCATCGCCAATAACAAGGTCCAACGGATACAGTAACCATGAAGTGAAGCATCGGAATCTGTAACTAGTGTCACAGGAATGGTTCAAAACATAGACAGTAGGAAGAGTCAGTCTTCTTGTACTTAGGTCGGCATTGTACCTTTTCTATTTAATTCCGATGCATTTTCAGTGTTTCATCGTCAATAAGAATGTCAGAGGGATACAGTAACAATGAAGTGAAGCATCGGAATCTGTAACTAGCGTCACAGGAATGGTTCAAACATAGACAGAAAGAAGAGTCAATCTTCTTGTACTTAAGTCGGCATTGTGCCTTTTCTATTTAATTCCGATGCAATTTCTGTGTTTCATCGTCAATAAGAAGGTCCAAGGGATACAGTGAACCTGAAGTGAAGCATCGGAATCTGAAACTAGTGTCACAGGAATGGTTCCAAACATAGTCAGTAAGAAGAGTCAGTCTTCTTGTACTGAAGTCGGCATTGTGCCTTTTCTATTTAATTCCGATGCAATTTCTGTGTTTCATCGTCAATAAGAAGGTCAAAGGGATACAGTAAACCTGAAGTGAATCATCGTAATCTATAACTAGTGTCACAGGAATGGTTCAAAACATAGTCAGTACGAAGAGTCAGTCTTCTTGTACTTAAGTCGCCATTGTGCCTTTTGTACTTAATTCCGATGCATTTTCTGTGTTTCATCGTCAATAAGAAGGTCCAAGGGGTACAGTAAACCAGAAGTGAAGCATCGGAATCTATAACTAGTGTCACAGGAATGGTTCAAAACATAGTCAGTACGAAGAGTCAGTCTTCTTGTACTTAGGTCGGCATTGTACCTTTTCTGTTTAATTCCGATGCAATATCTGTGTTTCATCGTCAATAAGAAGGTCCAAGGGATAAAGTAAACATGAGGTGAATCATCGTAATCTATAACTAGTGTCACACGAATGGTTCAAAACGTAGTCAGTACGAAGAGTCAGTCTTCTTGTACTTAAGTCGGCATTGTGCCTTTTGTATTTAATTCCGATGCAATTTCTGTGTTTCATCGTTTATTAGAAGGTCAGAATGATACAGTAAACCTGAAGTGAAGCATCGGATACTATAACTGGTGTCACAGGAGTGCTTCTAAACATAGACAGTATGAAGGGTCAGTCTTCTTGTACTTAAGTCGGCATTGTGCCTATTCTATTTAATTCCGATGCAATTTCTGTGTTTCATCGTCAATAAGAAGGTGCAAGGGATACAGTAAACCTGAAGTGAAGCATTGGAATCTAAAACTAGTTTCACAGGAGTAGGTCAAAGCATAGACAGTGAGAAGAGTCAGTCTTCTTGTACTTAAGTAGACATTGTGCCTTTTGTATTTAATTCCGATGCAATTTCTGTGTTTCATCGTCAATAAGAAGGTTAGAGGGATACAGTAAACCTGAAGTGAAGCATCGGAATCTATAACTAGTGGCACAGGAATGGTTCAAAACAGTCAGTAAGAAGAGTCAATCGTCTTGTACTTAAGTCGGCATTGTGCCTTTTGTATTTAATTCCGATGCATTTTCTGTTATTCATCGTCAATAAGAAGGTCCAAGGGATACAGTAAACCTGAAGTGAAGCATCGGAATCTATAACTAGTGTCACAGGAATGGTTCAAATAATAGACAGTAAGAAGAGTCAGTCTTCTTGTACTTAAGTCGGCAATGTGCCTTTTGTATTTAATTCCAATGCAAATTCTGTATTTCGCCGCCAATAAGAAGGTCCAAAGGATACAGTAAACCTGAAGTGAAGCATCGGAATCTATAACTAGTGTCACAGGAATGGTTCAAAACAGTCAGTAAGATGAGTCAGTCTTCTTGTACATAAGTAGGCATTATGCCTTTTGTATTTAATTCCGATGCAATTTCTGTACTTCGTCGCCAATAAAAAAGGTCCAAAGGATACAGTAAACCTGAAGTGAAGCATCGGTATCTATAACTAATGTCACAGGAATCGTTCAAATCATAGACAGTAGGATGAGTCAGTCTTCTTGTACTTAAGTCGGCATTGTGCCTTTTGTATTGAATTCCCATGCAATTTCTGTGTTTCATCATCAAAAAGAAGGTCAGAAGGATACAGTAAACCTGAAGTGAAGCATCGTAATCTGTAACTAGTGTCACAACAATGGTTCAAAACATAGACAGTAGGAAGAGTCAGTCTTTTTGTACTTAAGTCGGCATTGTGCTTTTTGTATTTAATTCCGATGCAATTACTGTGTTTCATCGTCAATAAGAACGTCCAAAGGATACAGTAGCCCTGAAGTGAAGCATCGGAATCTATAACTAGTGTCACAGGAATGGTCCAAAACATAGACAGTAGGAAGTGTCAGTGTTCCTGTACTTAAGTCGACATTGTACCTTTTCTATTTAATTCCGATGCAATTTCAGTGTTTCATCAGCAATAATAATGTTAGAGGGATACAGTAACCTTGAAGTGAAGCATCGGAATCTGTAACTAGCGTCACAGGAATGGTTCAAAACATAGACAGAAAGAAGAGTCAGTCTTCTTGTACTTCTGTCGGCATTGTTCCTTTTCTATTTAATTCCGATGCAATTTCTGTGTTTCATCGTCAATAAGAAGGTCCAAGGGATACAGTAAACCTGAAGTGAAGCATCGGAATCTATAACTAGTGTCACAGGAGTGGTTCAAAGCATAGACAGTAAGAAGAGTCAGTCTTCTTGTACATAAGTCGGCATTGTGCCATTTTTGTACTTAATACCGATGCAATATCTGTGTTTCATCGTCAATAAGAAGGTGCAAGGGATACAGTAAATCTGAAGTGACACATCGGAATCTATAACTAGTGTCACAGGAATGGTTCAAAACGTAGACAGTAAGAAGAGTCAGTCTTCTTCTACTTAAGTCGGCATTGTGCTTTTTATGTTTAATTCCGATGCAATTTCTGTGTTTCATCGTCAATATGAAGGTCAGAGGGATACAGTAAACCTGAAGTGAAGCATCGGAATCTATAACTAGTGTCACAGAAATGGATCAAAATAGTCAGTAAGAAGAGTCAATCTTCTTGCACTTAAGACGGCATTGTGCCTTTTGTATTTAATTCCGTTGCATTTTCTGTGTTTCATCGTCAATAATAAGGTCCAAAGGATACAGTAAACCTGAAGTGAAGCATCGGAATCTATAACTAATGTCACAGGAATCGTTCAAAACATAGACTGTAGGAAGAGTCAGTCTTCTTGTACTTAAGTCGGCATTGTGCCTTTTGTGTTTAATTCCAATGCAATTTCTGCGTTTCATCGTCAAAAAGAAGCTCAGAGGGATACAGTAAACCTGAAGTGAAGCATCGGATCTATAACAAGTGTCACGGGAATGGTTCAAAACAGTCAGTAAGAAGAGTCAGTCTTCTTGTACTTAAGTCGGCATTGTGCCTTTTGTATTTAATTCCGAAGCTATTTCTCCATTTCGTCCCCAATTAGAAGGTCCAAAGGATACAGAAAACCTGAAGTGAAGCATCGGAATCAATAACTAATGTTACAGGAATCGTTCAAAGCATAGACAGTAGGAAGAGTCAGTCTTCTTGTTCTTAAGTCGGCATTGTGCCTTTTGTATTTAATTCCGATGCAATTTCTGTGTTTCATCGTTAAAAGAAGGTCAGTGGGATACCGTAAACCTGAAGTGAAACATCGGAATCTGTAACTAGTGTCACAGGAATGGTTCAAAACATAGTCAGTAAGAAGGGTCAGTCTTCTTGTTCTTAAGTCGGCATTGTGCCTTTTCTATTTAATTCCGATGCAATTTCTGTGTTTCATCGTCAATAAGAACGTCCAAGGGATACAGTAAACCTGAAGTGAAGCATCGGAATCTATAACTAGTGTCACAGGAATGGTTCAAAACATAGACAGTAGGGAGAGTCAGTCTTCTTGTACTTTAGTCGGCATTGTGCCTTTTCTATTTAATTCCGATGCAATTTCAGTGTTTCGTCGTCAATAAGAATGTCAGAGGTATACAGTAACCCTGAAGTGAAGCATCGGAATCTGTAACTAGCGTCACAGGAATGGTTCAAAACATAGACAGAAAGAAGAGTCAGTATTCTTGTACTTCAGTCGGCTTTGATCGTTTTCGATTTAATTCCAATGCAATTTCTGTGTTTCATCGTCAATAAGAAGGTCCAAGGGATACAGTAAACCTGAAGTGAAGCATCGGAATCTATAACTAGTGTCACAGGAGTGGTTCAAAGCATAGACAGTAAGAAGAGTCAGTCTTCTTGTACTTAAGTCGGCATTGTGCCTTTTGTACTTAATACCGATGCAATATCTGTGTTTCATCGTCAATAAGAAGGTGCAAGGGATACAGTCAATCTGAAGTGAAGCATCGGAATCTATAACTAGTGTCACAGGAATGGTTCAAAACGTAGACAGTAAGAAGGGTAAGTCTTCTTGTACTTAAGTCGGCATTGTGCCTTTTGTACTTAATACCGATGCAATATCTGTGTTTCATCGTCAATAAGAAGGTGCAAGGGATACAGTAAATCTGATGTGAAGCATCGGAATCTATAACTAGTGTCACAGGAATGGTTCAAAACGTAGCCAGTAAGAAGAGTCAGTCTTCTTGTACTTAAGTCGACATTGTGACTTTTATATTTAATTCCGAAGGTATTTCTGCATTTCGTCGCCAATTAGAAGGTCGAAAGGATACAGTAAACCTGAAGGGAAGCATCGGAATCAATAACTAATGTCACAGGAATGGTTCAAAACGTAGCCAGTAAGATGAGTCAGTCTTCTTGTACTTAAGTCGACATTGTACCTTTTATATTTAATTCCGAAGCAATTTCTGTGTTTCATCGTCAATATGAAGGTTAGAGGGATACCGTAAACCTGAAGTGAAACATCGGAATCTGTAACTAGTGTCACAGGAATGGTTCAAAACATAGTCAGTAAGGAGGGTCAGTCTTCTTGTACTTAAGTCGGCATTGTGCCTTTTGTGTTTAGTTCCGATGCAATTTCTGAGTTTCATCGTCAATAAGAATGTTAGAGGGATACAGTAACCCTGAAGTGAAGCATCGGAATCTGTAACTAGCGTCACAGGAATGGTTCAAAACATAGACAGAAAGAAGAGTCAGTCTTCTTGTACTTCTGTCGGCATTGTTCCTTTTCTATTTAATTCCGATGCAATTTCTGTGTTTCATCGTCAATAAGAAGGTCCAAGGGATACAGTAAACCTGAAGTGAAGCATCGGAATCTATAACTAGTGTCACAGGAGTGGTTCAAAGCATAGACAGTAAGAAGAGTCAGTCTTCTTGTACTTAAGTCGGCATTGTGCCTTTTGTATTTAATTCCGATGCAATTGCTGTGTTTCATCGTCAATAAGAAGGTCCAACGGATACAGTAAACATGTAGTGAAGCATCGGAATCTATAACTAGTGTCACAGGAATGGTTCAATACATAGACAGTAGGAAGAGTCAGTCTTCTTGTACTGAAGTCGGCATTGTGCCTTTTCTGTTTAATTCCGATGCAATATCTGTGTTTCATCGTCAATAAGAAGGTCAGAGGGATACAGTAAACCTGAAGTGAGGCATCGGAATCTATAACTAGTGTCACAGGAATGGTTCCAAACATAGTCAGTAAGAAGAGTTAGTCTTCTTGTACTTAAGTCGGCATTGTGCCTTTTCTATTTAATTCCGATGCAATTTCTGTGTTTCATCGTCAATAAGAAGGTCCAAGGGATAAAGTAAACATGAGGTGAATCATCGTAATCTATAACTAGTGACACACGAATGGTTCAAAACGTAGTCAGTACGAAGAGTCAGTCTTCTTGTACTTAAGTCGGCATTGTGCCTTTTGTATTTAATTCCAATGCAATTTCTGTGTTTCATCGTCAATAAGAAGGTCAGAGGGATACAGTAAACCTGAAGTGAAGCATCGGATACTATAACTGGTGTCACAGGAGTGGTTCTAAACATAGACAGTTTGAAGGGTCAGTCTTCTTGTACTTAAGTCGGCATTGTGCCATTTGAATTTAATTCCGATGCAATATCTGTGTTTCATCGTCAATAAGAAGGTGCAAGGGATACAGTAAACCTGAAGTGAAGCATTGGAATCTAAAACTAGTTTCACAGGAGTAGGTTAAGACATAGACAGTAAGATGAGTCAGTCTTCTTGTACTTAAGTAGACATTGTGCCTTTTGTATTTAATTCCGATGCAATTTCTGTGTTTCATCGTCAATAAGAAGGTTAGAGGGATACAGTAAACCTGAAGTGAAGCATCGGAATCTATAACTAGTGTCACAGGAATGGTTCAAAACATAGAAAATAAGAAGAGTCAGTCCTCTTGTGTTTAAGTCGGCAATGTGCCTTTTGTATTTAATTCCGATGCATTATCTGTGTTTCATCGTCAATAAGAAGGTCCAAGGGATACAGTAAACCAGAAGTGAAGCATCGGAATCTATAACTAGTGTCACAGGAATGGTTCAAAACATAGACAGTAGGAAAAGTCAGTCTTCTTGTACTTAAGTCGGCATTGTACCTTTTCTATTTAATTCAGACGCAATTTCAGTGTTTCATCGTCAATAAGAATGTCAGAGGGATACAGTAACCCTGAAGTGAAGCATCTGAATCTGTAACTAGCGTCACAGGAATGGTTCAAACAAAGACAGAAAGAACAGTCAGTCTTCTTGTACTTAAGTCGGCATTGTGCCTTTTCAATTTAATTCCGATGCAATTTCTGTGTTTCATCGTCAATAAGAAGGTCCAAGGGATACAGTAAACGTGAAGTGAATCATCGTAATCTATAACTAGTGTCACAGGAATGGTTCAAAACATAGTCAGTACAAAGAGTCAGTCTTCTTGTACTTAAGTCGTCATTGTTCCTTTTCTATTTAATTCCGATGCAATTTCTGTGTTTCATCGTCAATAAGAAGGTCCAAGGGATACAGTAAACGAGAAGTGAAGCATCGGAATCTATAACTAGTGTCACTGGAATGGTTCAAAACACAGACAGTAAGAAGAGTCAGTCCTCTTGTACTTAAGTCGGCAATGTGCCTTTTCTATTTCATTCCAATGCAATTTCTGTATTTCGTCGCCAATAAGAAGGTCCAAAGGAAACAGTAAACCTGAAGTGAAGCATCAGAATCTAAAACTAATGTCACAGGAATCGTTCAAAACATAGACAGTAGGAAGAGTCAGTCTACTTGTACTTAAGTCGGCATTATGCCTTTTGTATTTAATTCCGATGCAATTTGTGTGTTTCATCGCCAATAACAAGGTCCAACGGATACAGTAACCATGAAGTGAAGCATCGGAATCTGTAACTAGTGTCACAGGAATGGTTCAAAACATAGACAGTAGGAAGAGTCAGTCTTCTTGTACTTAGGTCGGCATTGTACCTTTTCTATTTAATTCCGATGCAATTTCAGTGTTTCATCGTCAATAAGAATGTCAGAGGGATACAGTAACAATGAAGTGAAGCATCGGAATCTGTCACTAGCGTCACAGGAATGGTTCAAACATAGAGAGAAAGAAGAGTCAATCTTCTTGTACTTAAGTCGGCATTGTGCCTTTTCTATTTAATTCCGATGCAATTTCTGTGTATCATCGTCAATAAGAAGGTCCAAGGGATACAGTGAACCTGAAGTGAAGCATCGGAATCTGAAACTAGTGTCACAGGAATGGTTCCAAACATAGTCAGTAAGAAGAGTCAGTCTTCTTGTACTTAAGTCGCCATTGTGCCTTTTGTACTTAATTCCGATGCATTTTCTGTGTTTCATCGTCAATAAGAAGGTCCAAGGGGTACAGTAAACCAGAAGTGAAGCATCGGAATCTATAACTAGTGTCACAGGAATGGTTCAAACATAGTCAGTACGAAGAGTCAGTCTTCTTGTACTTAGGTCGGCATTGTACCTTTTCTATTTAATTCCGATGCAATTTCAGTGTTTCATTGTCAATAAGAATGTCAGAGGGAAACAGTTACCCTGATGTGAAGCATCGGAATCATTAACTAGTGTCACAGGAATGGTTCACAACATAGTCAGTAAGAAGAGTCGGTCTTCTTGTACTGAAGTCGGCATTGTGCCTTTTCTGTTTAATTCCGATGCAATATCTGTGTTTCATCGTCAATAAGAAGGTCAGAGGGATACAGTAAACCTGAAGTGAGGCATCGGAATCTATAACTAGTGTCACAGGAATGGTTCCAAACATAGTCAGTAAGAAGAGTTAGTCTTCTTGTACTTAAGTCGGCATTGTGCCTTTTCTATTTAATTCCGATGCAATTTCTGTGTTTCATCGTCAATAAGAAGGTCCAAGGGATAAAGTAAACATGAGGTGAATCATCGTAATCTATAACTAGTGTCACACGAATGGTTCAAAACGTAGTCAGTACGAAGAGTCAGTCTTCTTGTACTTAAGTCGGCATTGTGCCTTTTGTATTTAATTCCGATGCAATTTCTGTGTTTCATCGTTTATAAGAAGGTCAGAATGATACAGTAAACCTGAAGTGAAGCATCGGGTACTATAACTGGTGTCACAGGAGTGGTTCTAAACATAGACAGTATGAAGGGTCAGTCTTCTTGTACTTAAGTCGGCATTGTGCCTTTTGAATTTAATTCCGATGCAATATCTGTGTTTCATCGTCAATAAGAAGGTGCAAGGGATACAGTAAACCTGAAGTGAAGCATTGGAATCTAAAACTAGTTTCACAGGAGTAGGTCAAAGCATAGACATTGAGTAGAGTCAGTCTTCTTGTACTTAAGTGGACATTGTGCCTTTTGTATTTAATTCCGATGCAATTTCTGTGTTTCATCGTCAATAAGAAGGTTAGAGGGATACAGTAAACCTGAAGTGAAGCATCGGAATCTATAACTAGTGGCACAGGAATGGTTCAAAACAGTCAGTAAGAAGAGTCAATCGTCTTGTACTTAAGTCGGCATTGTGCCTTTTGTATTTAATTCCGATGCATTTTCTGTTATTCTTCGTCAATAAGAAGGTCCAGGGGATACAGTAAACCTGAAGTGAAGCATCGGAATCTATAACTAGTGTCACAGGAATGGTTCAAATAATAGACAGTAAGAAGAGTCAGTCTTCTTGTACTTAAGTCGGCAATGTGCCTTTTGTATTTAATTCCAATACAAATTCTGTATTTCGCCGCCAATAAGAAGGTCCAAAGGATACAGTAAACCTGAAGTGAAGCATCGGAATCTATAACTAGCGTCACAGGAATGGTTCAAAACAGTCAGTAAGATGAGTCAGTCTTCTTGTACATAAGTAGGCATTATGCCTTTTGTATTTAATTTTGATGCAATTTCTGTACTTCGTCGCCAATAAAAAAGGTCCAAAGGATACAGTAAACCTGAAGTGAAGCATCGGTATCTATAACTAATGTCACAGGAATCGTTCAAATCGTAGACAGTAGGATGAGTCAGTCTTCTTGTACTTAAGTCGGCATTGTGCCTTTTGTATTGAATTCCCATGCAATTTCTGTGTTTCATCATCAAAAAGAAGGTCAGAAGGATACAGTAAACCTAAAGTGAAGCATCGTAATCTGTAACTAGTGTCACAACAATGGTTCAAAACATAGACAGTAGGAAGAGTCAGTCTTTTTGTACTTAAGTCGGCATTGTGCTTTTTGTATTTAATTCCGATGCAATTACTGTGTTTCATCGTCAATAATAACGTCCAAAGGATACAGTAGACCTGAAGTGAAGCATCGGAATCTATAACTAGTGTCACAGGAATGGTCCAAAACATAGACAGTAGGAAGTGTCAGTGTTCTTGTACTTAAGTCGACATTGTACCTTTTCTATTTAATTCCGATGCAATTTCAGTGTTTCATCAGCAATAAGAACGTTAGAGGGATACAGTAACCTTGAAGTGAAGCATCGGAATCTGTAACTAGCGTCACAGGAATGGTTCAAAACATAGACAGAAAGAAGAGTCAGTCTTCTTGTACTTCTGTCGGCATTGTTCCTTTTCTATTTAATTCCGATGCAATTTCTGTGTTTCATCGTCAATAAGAAGGTCCATGGGATACAGTAAACCTGAAGTGAAGCATCGGAATCTATAACTAGTATCACAGGAGTGGTTCAAAGCATAGACAGTAAGAAGAGTCAGTCTTCTTGTACTTAAGTCGGCATTGTGCCTTTTGTACTTAATACCGATGCAATATCTGTGTTTCATCGTCAATAAGAAGGTGCAAGGGATACAGTAAATCTGAAGTGAAACATCGGAATCTATAACTAGTGTCACAGGAATGGTTCAAAACGTAGCCAGTAAGAAGAGTCAGTCTTCTTGTACTTAAGTCGACATTGTGACTTTTGTATTTAATTCCGAAGCTATTTCTGCATTTCGTCGCCAATTAGAAGGTCGAAAGGATACAGTAAACCTGAAGGGAAGCATCGGAATCAATAACTAATGTCACAGGAATGGTTCAAAACGTAGCCAGTAAGATGAGTCAGTCTTCTTGTACTTAAGTCGGCATTGTACCCTTTATATTTAATTCCGAAGCAATTTCTGTGTTTCATCGTCAATATGAAGGTCAGAGGGATGCCGTAAACCTGAAGTGAAACATCGGAATCTGTAACTAGTGTCACAGGAATGGTTCAAAACATAGTCAGTAAGAAGGGTCAGTCTTCTTGTACTTAAGTCGGCATTGTGCCTTTTGTGTTTAATTCCGATGCAATTTCTGAGTTTCATCGTCAAAAAGAAGGTCAGAGGGATACAGTAAACCTGAAGTGAAGTATCGGAATCTATAACAAGTGTCACAGGAATGGTTCAAAACAGTCAGTAAAAAGAGTCAGTTTTCTTGTACTTAAGTCGGCATTGTGCCTTTTGTATTTAATTCCGAAGCTATTTCTGCATTTCGTCGCCAATTAGAAGGTCCAAAGGATACAGTAAACTTGAAGGGAAGCATCGGAATCAATAACTAATGTCACAGGAATCGTTCAAAGCATAGACAGTAGGAAGAGTCAGTCTTCTTGTTCTTAAGTCGGCATTGTGCCTTTTGTATTTAATTCCGATGCAATTTCTGTGTTTCATCGTTAAAAGAAGGTCAGAGAGATACCGTAAACCTGAAGTGAAGCATCGGAATCTGTAACTAGTGTCACAGGAATGGTTCAAAACATAGTCAGTAAGAAGGGTCAGTCTTCTTGTTCTTAAGTCGGCATTGTGCCTTTTCTATTTAATTCCGATGCAATTTCTGTGTCTCATCGTCAATAAGAACGTCCAAGGGATACAGTAAACCTGAAGTAAAGCATCGGAATCTATAACTAGTGTCACAGGCATGGTCCAAAACATAGACAGTAGGAAGAGTCAGTCTTCTTGTACTTATGTCGGCATTGTACCTTTTCTATTTAATTCCGATGCAATTTCAGTGTTTCATCGTCAATAAGAATGTTAGAGGGATACAGTAACCCTGAAGTGAAGCATCGGAATCTGTAACTAGCGGTACAGGAATGGTTCAAAACATAGACAGAAAGAAGAGTCAGTCTTCTTGTACATCAGTCGGCATTGTTCCTTTTCTATTTAATTCCGATGCAATTTCTGTGTTTCATCGTCAATAAGAAGGTCCAAGGGATACAGTAAACCTGAAGTGAAGCATCGGAATCTATAACTAGTGTCACAGGAGTGGTTCAAAGCATAGACAGTAAGAAGAGACAGTCTTCTTGTACTTAAGTCGGCATTGTGCCTTTTGTACTTTATACCGATGCAATATCTGTGTTTCATCGTCAATAAGAAGGTGCAAGGGATACAGTAAACCTGAAGTGAAGCATCGGAATCTATAACTAGTGTTACAGGAATGGTTCAAAACGTAGACAGTAAGAAGAGTCAGTCTTCTTGTACTTAAGTCGGCATTGTGCTTTTTATATTTAATTCCGATGCAATTTCTGTGTTTCATCGTCAATAAGAACGTCCAAGGGATACAGTAAACCTGAAGTGAAGCATCGGAATCTATAACTAGTGTCACAGAAATGGATCAAAATAGTCAGTAAGAAGAGTCAATCTTCTTGTACTTAAGACGGCATTGTGCCTTTTGTATTTAATACCGTTGCATTTTCTGTGTTTCATCGTCCATAAGAAGGTCCAAAGGATACAGTAAACCTGAAGTGAAGCATCGGAATCTATAACTAATGTCACAGGAATCGTTCATAACATAGACAGTAGGAAGAGTCAGTCTTCTTGTACTTAAGTCGGCATTGTGCATTTAGTGTTTAATTCCAATGCAATTTCTGCGTTTCATCGTCAAAAAGAAGGTCAGAGGGATACAGTAAACCTGAAGTGAAGCATCGGAATCTATAACAAGTGTGACAGGAATGGTTCAAAACAGTCAGTAAGAAGAGTCAGTCTTCTTGTACTTAAGTCGGCATTGTGCCTTTTGTATTTAATTCCGATGCATTTTCTGTGTTTCATCGTCAATAAGAAAGTCCAAAGGATACAGTAAACCTGAAGTGAAGCATCGGAATCTATAACTAATGTCACAGGAATCGTTCAAACCATAGACAGTAGGAAGAGTCAGTCTTCTTGTACTTAAGTCGTCATTGTAACTTTTGTGTTTAATTCCGATGCAATTTCTGAGTTTCATCGTCAAAAAGAAGGTCAGAGGGATACAGTAAACCTGAAGTGAAGTATCGGAATCTATAACAAGTGTCACAGGAATGGTAGAAAACAGTCAGTAAGAAGAGTCAGTCTTCTTGTACTTAAGTCGGTATTGTTGCCTTTTGTATTTAATTCCGAAGCTATTTCTGCATTTCGTCGCCAATTAGAAGGTCCAAAGGATACAATAAACCTGAAGGGAAGCATCGGAATCAATAACTAATGTCACAGGAATCGTTCAAAGCATAGACAGTAGGAAGAGTCAGTCTTCTTGTACTTAAGTCGGCATTGTGCCTTTTCTATTTAATTCCGATGCAATTTCAGTGTTTCATCGTCAATAAGAACGTCCAAGGGATACAGTAAACCTGAAGTGAAGCATCGGAATCTATAACTAGTGTCACAGGAATGGTTCAAAACATAGACAGTAGGAACAGTCAGTCTTCTTGTACTTAAGTCGGCATTGTTCCTTTTCTATTTAATTCCGATGCAATTTCTGTGTTTCATCGTCAATAAGAAGGTCCAAGGGATACAGTAAACCTGAAGTGAAGCATCGGAATCTATAACTAGTGTCACAGGAGTGGTTCAAAGCATAGACAGTAAGAAGAGTCAGTCTTCTTGTACTTAAGTCGCCATTGTGCCTTTTATATTTAATTCCGATGCAATTTCTGTGTTTCATCGTCAATATGAAGGTCAGAGGGATACAGTAAACCTGAAGTGAAGCATCGGAATCTATAACTAGTGTCACAGGAATGGATCAAAACAGTCAGTAAGAAGAGTCCATCTTCTTGTACTTAAGACGGCATTGTGCCTTTTGTATTTAATTCCGATGCATTTTCTGTGTCTCATCGTCAATAAGAAGGTCCAAAGGATACAGTAAACCTGAAGTGAAGCATCGGAATCTATAACTAATGTCACAGGAATCGTTCAAACCATAGACAGTAGGAAGAGTCAGTCTTCTTGTACTTAAGTCGGCATTGTGCCTTTTGTGTTTAATTCCGATGCAATTTCTGAGTTTCATCGTCAAAAAGAAGGTCAGAGGGATACAGTAAACCTGAAGTTAAGTATCGGAGTCTATAACAAGTGTCACAGGAATGGTTCAAAACAGTCAGTAAGAAGAGTCAGTCTTCTTGTACATAAGTCGGCATTGTGCCTTTTGTATTTAATTCCGAAGCTATTTCTGCATTTCGTCGCCAATTAGAAGGTCCAAAGGATACAGTAAACCTGAAGGGAAGCATCGGAATCAATAACTATTGTCACAGGAATCGTTCAAAGCATAGACAGTAGGAAGAGTCTGTCTTCTTGTTCTTAAGTCGGCATTGTGCCTTTTGTATTTAATTCCGATGCAATATCTGTGTTTCATCGTTAAAAGAAGGTCAGAGGGATACCGTAAACCTGAAGTGAAGCATCGTAATCTGTAACTAGTGTCAGAGGAATGGTTCAAAACATAGACAGTAGGAAGAGTCAGTCTTTTTGTACTTAAGTCGGCATTGTGCCTTTTGTATTTAATTCCGGTGCAATTACTGTGTTTCATCGTCAATAAGAACGCCCAAGGGATACAGTAACCCTGAAGTGAAGCATCGGAATCTATAACTTGTGTCACAGGAATGGTTCAAAACATAGACAGTAGGAAGAGTCAGTCTTCTTGTACTTAAGTCGGCATTGTACCTTTTCTATTTAATTCCGATGCAATTTCAGTGTTTCATCGTCAATAAGAACGTTAGAGGGATACAGTAACCCTGAAGTGAAGCATCGGAATCTGTAACTAGCGTCACAGGAATGGTTCAAAACATAGACAGAAGGAAGGGTCAGTCTGCTTGTACTTAAGTCGGCATTGTGCCTTTTGTATCTAATTCCGATGCAATTTCTGTGTTTCATCGTTAAAAGAAGGTCAGAGGGATACCGTAAACCTGAAGTGAAGCATCGGAATCTGTAACTAGTGTCACAGGAATGGTTCAAAACATAGTCAGTAAGAAGGGTCAGTCTTCTTGTTCTTAAGTCGGCATTGTGCCTTTTCTATTTAATTCCGATGCAATTTCTGTGTTTCATCGTCAATAAGAACGTCCAAGGGATACAGTAAACCTGAAGTGAAGCATGGGAATCTATAACTAGTGTCACAGGAATGGTTCAAAACATAGACAGTAGGAAGAGTCAGTCTTCTTGTACTTAAGTCGGCATTGTGCCTTTTGTGTTTAATTCCGATGCAATTTCTGCGTTTCATCGTCAAAAAGAAGGTCAGAGGCATACAGTAAACCTGAAGTGAAGCATCGGAATCTATAACAAGTGTCACAGGAATGGTTCAAAACATAGACAGTTGGAAGAGTCAGTCCTCTTGTACTTAAGTCGGCATTGTGACTTTTCTATTTAATTCCGATGCAATTTCTGTGTTTCATCGTCAATAAGAAGGTCAAAGGGATACAGTAAACCTGAAGTGAAGCATCGGAATCTATAACAAGTGTCACTGGTATGGTTCAAAACAGTCAGTAAAAAGAGTCAGTCTTCTTGTACTTAAGTCGGCATTGTGAATTTTCTATTTAATTCCGATGCAATTTCGTGTCTCATCGTCAATAAGAACGTCCAAAGGATACAGTAAACCTGAAGTGAAGCATCGTAATCTATAACTAGTGTCAGAGGAATTGTTCAAATCATAGACAGTAGGAAGAGTCAGTCTCCTTGTACTTAAGTCGGCATTGTGCCTTTTCTATTCAATTCCGATGCTATTTCTGTGTTTCATCGTCAATAAGAACGTCCAAGGGATACAGTAAACCTGAAGTGAAGCATCGGAATCTATAACTAGTGTCACAGGAATGGTTCAAAACATTGACAGTAGGAAGAGTCAGTCTTCTTGTACTTAAGTCGGCATTGTGCCTTTTCTATTTAATTCCGATGCAATTTCAGTGTTGCATCGTCAATAAGAATATCAGAGGTATACAGTAACCCTGAAGTGAAGCATCGGAATCTGTAACTAGCGTCACAGGAATGGTTCAAAACATAGTCAGTAAGAAGAGTCAGTCTTCTTGTACTTAAGTCGACATTGTGCCTTTTCTATTTAATTCCGATGCAATTTCTGCGTTTCATCGTCAATAAGAAGGTCCAAGGGATACAGTAATCCTGATGTGAATCATCGTAATCTATAACTAGTGTCACAGGAATGGTTCAAAACATAGTCAGTACGAAGATTCAGTCTTCCTGTACTTAAGTCGGCATTGTGCCTTTTGTATTTAATTCCGATGCAATTTCTGTGTTTCATCGTCAATAAGAAGGTCAGAGGGATACAGTAAACCTGAAGTGAAGCATCGGAATCTATAACTAGTGTCACAGGAATGGTTCAAAACATAGACTGTAGGAAGAGTCAGCCTTCTTGTACTTAAGTCGGCATTGTGCCTTTTCTATTTATTTCCGATGCACTATCTGTGTTCCATCGTCAATAAGAAGATCCAAGGGATACAGTAAACCTGAAATTAAGCATCGGAATCTATAACTAGTGTCACAGGAATGGTTCAAAACATAGACAGTTGGAAGAGTCAGTCCTCTTGTACTTAAGTCGGCATTGTGCCTTTTGCATTTAATTAAGATGCAATATCTGTGTTTCATCGTCACCAAGAATGTCCAAGGGATACAATAAACCTGAAGTGAAGCATCGGAATCTGTAACTAGCGTCTCATTAATGGTTCAAAACAAAATCAGTAAGGAGAGTCAGTCTTCTTGTACTTAAGTCGGCATTGTGCCATTTCTATTTAATTCCGTTGCAATTTCGTGTTTCATCGTCAATAAGAACGTCCAAGGGATACAGTAAACCTGAAGTGAAGCATCGGAATCTATAACTAGTGTCACAGGAATGGTTCAAATCATAGACAGTAGGAAGAGTCAGTCATCTTGTACTTAAGTCGGCATTGTGCCTTTTCTATTTAATTCCGATGCAATTTCTGTGTTTCATCGTCAATAAGAAGGTCTGAGGTATACAGTAAACATGAAGTGAAGCATCGGAATCCATAACTATTGTCACAGTAATGGTTCCAAACATACACAGTAAGAAGAGTCAGCCTTCTAGTACTTAAGTCGGCATTGTGCCTTTTCTATTCAATTCCGATGCAATTTCTGTGTTTCATCGTCAATAAGAAGGTCCAAGGGATACAGTAATCCTGACGTGAATCATCGTAATCTATAACTAGTGTCACGGGAATGGTTCAAAACATAGTCAGTACGAAGATTCAGTCTTCTTGCACTTAAGTCGGCAATGTGCCTTTTATATTTAATTCCGAAGCAATTTCTGTGTTTCATCGTCAATAAGAAGGTCAGAGGGATACAGTAAACCTGAAGTTAAGCATCGGAATCTATAACAAGTGTCACGGGTATGGTTCAAAACAGTCAGTAAGAAGAGTCAGTCTTCTTGTACTTAAGTCGGCATTGTGCCTTTTGTATTTAATTCCGATGCAATTTCTGTGTTTCATCGTCAATAAGAAGGTCAGAGCGATACAGTAAACCTGAAGTGAAGCATCGGAATCTATAACTAGTGTCACAGGAATGGTTCAAAACATAGACAGTAGGATGAGTCAGTCCTCTTGTACTTAAGTCGGCATTGTGCCTTTTGTATTTAATTAAGATGCAATATCTGTGCTTCATCGTCAACAAGAAGGTTTAAGGGATACAGTAAACCTGAAGTGAAGCATCGGAATCTGTAACTAGCCTCACATTAATGGTTAAAAACATAGTCAGTAAGAAGTGTCAGTCTTCTTGTACTTAAGTCGGCATTGTGAATTTTCTATTTAATTCCGATGCAATTTCGTGTTTCATCGTCAATAAGAACGTCCAAAGGATACACTAAACCTGAAGTGAAGCATCGTAATCTATAATTAGTGTCAGAGGAATTGTTCAAATCATAGACAGTAGGAAGAGTCAGTCTTCTTGTACTTAAGTCGGCATTGTGCCTTGTCTATTCAATTCCGATGCTATTTCAGTGTTTCATCGTCAATAAGAATGTCAGAGGGATACAGTAACCCTGAAGTGAAGCATCGGAATCTGTAACTAGCGTCACAGGAATGGTTCAAAACATAGCCAGAACGAAGAGTCAGTCTTCTTGTACTTAAGTCGGCATTGTGCTTTTTGTATTTCATTCCGAAGCTATTTCTGCATTTCGTAGCCAATTAGAAGGTCCAAAGGATACAGTAAACCTGAAGTGAAGCATCGGAATCAATACTAATGTCACAGGAATCAATCAAAACAAAGACAGTAGGAAGAGTCAGTCTTCTTGTACTTAAGTCGGCATTGTGCCTTTTGTATTTAATTCCGATGCAATTTCTGTGTTTCATCGTCAAGAAGATGGTCAGAGGGATACAGTAAACCTGATGTGAAGCATCGGAATCTGTAACTACCGTCACAGGAATGGTTCAAAACATAGTAAGTAAGAAGAGTCAGTCTTCTAGTACTGAAGTCGGCATTGTGCCTTTTGTATTTAATTCCGATGCAATATCTGTGTTTCATCGTCAATAAGAAGGTGCAAGGGATACATTAAACCTGAAGTGAAGCATCGGAATCGATAACTAGTGTCACAGGAATGGTTCAAAACATAGACAGTAAGAAGAGTCAGTCTTCTTGTACTTAAGTCGGCATTGTGCCTTTTGTATTGAATTCCGATGCAATTTCCGTGCTTCATTGTCAGTAAGAAGGTCAGAGGGATACAGTAAACCTGAAGTGAAGCATCGGAATCTATAACTAGTGTCCAAGGAATGGTTCGAAACAGTCAGTAAGAAGAGTCAGTCTTCTTGTACATAAGTCGGCATTGTGCCTTTTGTATTTAATTCCGATGCAATTTCTGTACTTCGTCGCCAATAAGAAGGTCCAAAGGATACAGTAAACCTGAAGGGAAGCATCGGTATCTATAACTATTGTCACAGGAATCGTTCAAAACATAGACAGTAGGAAGAGTCAGTCTTCTTGTACTTAAGTCGGCATTGTGCCTTTTGTATTTAATACCGATGCAATTTCTGTATTTCATCGTCAAAAAGAAGGTCGGAAGGATACAGTAAACCTGAAGTGAAGCATCGGAATCTGTAACAAGTGACACAAGAATGGTTCAAAACATAGACAGTAGGAAGAGTCAGTCTTTTTAAACTTAAGTCGGCGTTGTGCCTTTTTTATTTAATTCCGATGCAATTACTGTGTTTCATCGTCAACAAGAAGGTCCAAGGGATACAGTAAAGCTGAAGTGAAGCATCGGAATCTACAACTAGTGTCACAGGAATGGTTCAATACATAGACAGTAAGAGGAGTCAGTCTTCTTGTACTTAAGTCGGCATTGTGCCTTTTCTATTTAATTCCGATGCAATTTCTGTGTTTCATCGTCAATAAGAAGGTCAGAGGGATACAGTAAACCTGAAGTGAAGCATCGGAATCTATAACTAGTGTCACAGGAATAGTTCCAAACATAGTCAGTAAGAAGAGTCAGTCTACTTGTACTTAAGTCGGCATTGTGCCTCTTCTATTTAATTCCGATGCAATTTCTGTGTTTCATCGTCAATAAGAAGGTCCAAGGGATACAGTAAATCTGAAGCGAAGCATCGGAATCTATAACTAGTGTCACAGGAATGTTTTAAAACTTAGACTGTAAGAAGAGTCAGTCATCTTGTACTTAAGTCGGCATTGTGCCTTTTATATTTAATTCCGATGCAATTTCTGTGTTTCATCGTCAATATGAAGGTCAGAGGGATACAGTAAACCTGAAGTGTTGCATCGGAAACTATAACTAGTGTCACAGGAATGGGTCAAAACTTAGACAGTAAGAAGTGTCAGTCTTCTTGTATTTAAGTCGGCATTGTGCCATTTATATTTAATTCCGAAGCAATTTCTGTGTTTCTTCGTCAATATGAAGGTCAGAGGGATACAGTAAACCTTAAGTGAAGCATCGGAATCTATAACTAGTATCACAGGAATGGTTCAAAACAGTCAGTAAGAAGAGTCAATCTTCTTGTACATAAGTCGGTATTGTGCCTTTTGTATTTAATTCCGATGCATTTTCTGTGTTTCATCGTCAATAAGAAGGACCAAAGGAAACAGTAAACCTGAAGTGAAGTTCGGAATCAATAACTAATGACACAGAATCGTTCCAAACATAGACAGTAGGAAGAGTCAGTCTTCTTGTAAATAAGTCGGCATTGTGCCTTTTGTATTTAATTCCGATGCAATTTCTGTGTTTCATCGTCAAACAGAAGGTCAGAGGGATACAGTAAACCTGAAGTGAAGCATCGGAATCTGTAACTAGCGTCACAGAAATGGTTCAAAACACAGTCAGTAAGAAGAGTCAGGTTCATGTACTGAAGTCGTCATTGTGCCTTTTCTATTTAATTCCGATGCAATTTCTGTGTTTCATCGTCAATAAGAGGGTCCAAGGGATACAGTAAACCTGAAGTGAATCATCGTAATCTATAACTAGTGTCACAGGAATGGTTCAAAACATAATCAGTACCAAGAGTCAGTCTTCTTGTACTTAAGTCGGCATTGTGCCTTTTGTATTTAATTCCGATGCAATTTCTGTGTTTCATCGTCAATAAGAGGGTCAGAGGGATACAGTAAACCTGAAGTGAAGCATCGGAATCTATAACTAGTGTCACAGGAATTGTTCTAAACATAGACAGTAAGAAGGGTCTGTCTTCTTGTACTTAAGTCGGCATTGTGCCTTTTGTATTTAATTCCGATGCAATATCTGTGTTTCATCCTCAATAAGAAGGTGCAGGGGATACATTAAACCTGAAGTGAAGCATCGGAATCTTTAACTAGTGTCACAGGAATGGTTCAAACATGGACAGTAAGAAGAGTCAGTCTTCTTGTACTTAAGTCGGCATTGTGCCTTTTGTATTAAATTCCGATGCAATTTCTGTGCTTCATCGTCAATAAGAAGGTCAGAGGGATACAGTAAACCTGAAGTGAAGCATCGGAATCTATAACTAGTGTCACAGGAATGGTTCGAAGCAGTCACTAAGAAGACGTAGTCTTCTTGTACATAAGTCGGCATTGTGCCTTTTGTATTTAATTCCGATGCAATATCTGTACTTCGTCGCCAATAAGAAGGTCCAAAGGATAAAGTAAACCTGAAGTGACGCATCGGTATCTGTAACTAATGCCACAGGAATCGTTCAAAACATAGACAGTAGGAAGAGTCAGTCTTCTTGTACTTAAGTCGGAATTGTGCCTTTTGTTTTTAATTCCGATTCAATTTCTGTGTTTCATCGTCAAAAAGAAGGTCAGAAGGAAACAGTAAACCTGAAGTGAAGCATCGGAATCTGTATCTAGTGTCACAGGAATGGTTCAAAACATAGACAGTAGGAAGAGTCAGTCTTTTTGTACTTAAGTCGGCATTGTGCCTTGTGTATGTAATTCCGATGCAATTACTGTGTTTCATCGTCAATAAGAACGTCCAAGGGATACAGTAACCCTGAAGTGAAGCATCGGAATCTATAACTAGTGTCACAGGAATGGTTCAAAACATAGACTGTAGGAAGAGTCAGTTTTCTTGTACTTATGTCGATATTGTATATTTTCTATATAATTCCGATGCAATAACAGTGTTTCATCGTCAATAAGAATGTCAGAGGGATACAGTAACCCTGAAGTGAAGCATCGGAATCTGTAACTAGCGTACAGGAATGGTTCAAAACATAGACAGAACGGAGAGTCAGTCTTCTTGTACTTAAGTCGGCATTGTTCGTTTTCTATTTAATTCCGATGCAATTTCTGTGTTTCATCGTCAACAAGAAGGTCCAAGGGATACAGTAAAGCTGAAGTGAAGCATCGGAATCTATAACTAGTGTCACAGGAATGGTTCAAAAAATGACAGCAAGAAGAGTCAGTCTTCTTGTACTTAAGTCGGCATTGTACCTTTTCTATATTATTCCGATGCAATTTCAGTGTTTCATCGTCAATAAGAATATCAGAGGGGTACAGTAACCCTGAAGTGAAGCATCGGAATCTGTAACTAGCGTCACAGGAATGGTTCAAAACATAGACAGTAGGAAGAGGCAGTCCTCTTGTACCTAAGTCGGCATTGTGCCTTTTGTATTTAATTAAGATGCAATATCTGTGTTTCATCGTCAACAAGAAGGTCCAAGGGATACAGTAAACCTGAAGTGAAGCATCGGAATCTGTAACTAGCGTCACATTAATGGTTCAAAACATAGTCAGTAACAAGAGTCAGTCTTCTTGTACAGCAGTCGGCATTGTGCTTTTTCTATTTAATTCCGATGCAATTTCTGTGTTTCATCGTCAATAAGAACGTCCAAGGGATACAGTAAACCTGAAGTGAAGCATCGGAATCTATAACTAGTGTCACAGGAATGGTTCAAATCATAGACAGTAGGAAGAGTCAGTCTTCTTGTACTTAAGTCGGCATTGTGCCTTTTCTATTTAATTCCGATGCCATTTCAGTGTTTCATCGTCAATAAGAATGTCAGAGGGATACAGTAAACCTGAAGTGAAGCATCGGAATCTGTAACTAGCGTCACAGGAATGGTTCAAAACATAGACAGAAAGAAGAGTCAGTCTTATTTTACTTAAGTCGGCATTGTGCCTTTTGTATTTAATTCCAATGCAATTTCTGTGTTTCATCGTCAATAAGAAGGTCCAAGGGATACAGTAAACCTGAAGTGAAGCATCGGAATCTATAAATAGTGTCACAGGAATGGTTCAAAACATAAACAGCAAGAAGAGTCAGTCTACTTGTACTTAAGTCGGCATTGTGCCTCTTCTATTTAATTCCGATGCAATTTCTGTGTTTCATCGTCAATAAGAAGGTCCAAGGGATACAGTAAATCTGAAGTGAAGCATCGGAATCTATAACTAGTGTCACAGGAATGTTTCAAAACTTAGACAATAAGAAGAGTCAGTCTTCTTGTACTTAAGCCGGCATTGTGCCTTTTATATTTAATTCCGATGCAATTTCTGTGTTTCTTCGTCCATATGAAGGTCAGAGGGATACAGTAAACCTGAAGTGAAGCATCGGAATCTATAACTAGTGTCACAGGAATGGTTCAAAACAGTCAGTAAGAAGAGTCAATGTTCTTGTACTTAAGTCGGTATTGTGCCTTTTGTATTTAATTCCGATGCATTTTCTGTGTTTCATCGTCAATAAGAAGGACCAAAGGATACAGTAAACCTGAAGTGAAGCATCGGAATCTATAACTAATGTCACAGGAATCGTTCAAAACATAGACAGTAGGAAGAGTCGGTCTTCTTGTACCTAAGTCGGCATTGTGCCTTTTGTATTTAATTCCGATGCAATTTCTGTGTTTCATCGTCAAAATGAAGGTCAGAGGGATACAGTAAACCTGAAGTGAAGCATCGGAATCTATAATAAGTGTCACAGGAATGGTTCAAAACAGTCAGTAAGAAGAGTCAGTCTTCTTGTACTTAAGTCGGCATTGTGCCTTTGTATTTAATTCCGAAGCTATTTCTGCATTTCGTCGCCAATTAGAAGGTCCAAAGGATACAGTAAACCTGAAGTGAAGTTCGGAATCAATAACTAATGACACAGGAATCGTTCCAAACATAGACAGTAGGAAGAGTCAGTCTTCTTGTACTTAAGTCGGCATTGTGACTTTTGTAGTTAATTCCGATGCAATTTCTGTGTTTCATCGTCAAACAGAAGGTCAGAGGGATACAGTAAAACTGAAGTGAAGCATCGGAATCTGTAACTACTGTCACAGGAATGGTTCAAAACATAGACAGTAGGAAGAGTCAGTCTTTTTGTACTTAAGTCGGCATTATGCCTTTTGTATTTAATTCCGATGCAATATCTGTGTTTCATCGTCAATAAGAAGGTCCAAGGGATACAGTAAACCTGAAGTGAAGCATCGGAATCTGTAACTAGCGTCACAGAAATGGTTCAAAACACAGTCAGTAAGAAGAGTCAGTTTCTTGTACTGAAGTCGTCATTGTGCCTTTTCTATTTAATTCCGATGCAATTTCTCTGTTTCATCGTCAATAAGAGGGTCCAAGGGATACAGTAAACCTGAAGTGAATCATCGTAATCTATAACTAGTGTCACAGGAATGGTTCAAAACATAGTCAGTACGAAGAGTCAGTCTTCTTGTACTTAAGTCGGCATTGTGCCTTTTGTATTTAATTCCGATGCAATTTCTGTGTTTCATCGTCAATAAGAAGGTCGGAGGGATACAGTAAACCTGAAGTGAAGCATCGGAATCTATAACTAGTGTCACAGGAATGGTTCTAAACATAGACAGTAAGAAGGGTCTGTCTTCTTGTACTTAAGTCGGCATTGTGCCTGTTGTATTTAATTCCGATGCAATATCTGTGTTTCATCGTCCATAAGAAGGTGCAGGGGATACATTAAACCTGAAGTGAAGCATCGGAATCTATAACTAGTGTCACAGGAATGGTTCAAACATAGACAGTAAGAAGAGTCAGTCTTCTTGTGCTTAAGTCGGCATTGTGCCTTTTCTATTTAATTCCGATGCCATTTCAGTGCTTCATCGTCAATAAGAATGTCAGAGGGATACAGTAAACCTGAAGTGAAGCATCGGAATCTGTAACTAGCGTCACAGGAATGGTTCAAAACATAGACAGAAAGAAGAGTCAGTCTTCTTTTACTTAAGTCGGCATTGTGTCTTTTGTATTTAATTCCGATGCAATTTCTGTGTTTCATCGTCAATAAGAAGGTCCAAGGGATACAGTAAACCTGAAGTGAAGCATCGGAATCTATAAATAGTGTCACAGGAATGGTTCTAAACATAGACAGTAAGAAGGATCAGTCTTCTTGTACTTAAGTCGGCATTGTGCCTTTTGTATTTAATTCCGATGCAGTTTCTGTGCTTCATCGTCAATAAGAAGGTCAGAGGGATACAGTAAACCTGAAGTGAAGCATCGGAATCTATAACTAGTGTCACAGGAATGGTTCAGAACAGTCAGTAAGAAGAGTCAGTCTTCTTGTACATAAGTCGGCATTGTGCCTTTTGTATTTAATTCCGATGCAATTTCTGTGCTTCATCGTCAATAAGAAGGTCAGAGGGATACAGTAAACCTGGAGTGAAGCATCAGAATCTATAACTAGTGTCACAGGAATGGTTCCAAACATAGTCGGTAAGTAGAGTCAGTCTTCTTGCACTTAAGTCGGCATTGTGCCTTTTCTATTTAATTCCGATGCAATTTCTGTGTTTCATTGTCAATAAGAAGGGCCAAGGGATACAGTAATCCTGAAGTGAATCAATGTAATCTGTTACTAGTGTCACAGGAATGGTTCAAAACATAGTAGATACGAAGAGTCAGTCATCTTGCATTTAAGTCGGCATTGTGCCATTTGTATTTAATTCCGATGCAATTTCTGTGTTTCATCGTCAAAAAGAAGGTCCGAGGGATACAGTAAACCTGAAGTGAAGCATCGGAATCTGTAACTAGCGTCACAGGAATGGTTCAAAACATAGACAGAAAGAAGAGACAGTCTTCTTTTACTTAAGTCGGCATTGTGCCTTTTGTATTTAATTCCGATGCAATTTCTGTGTTTCATCGTCAATAAGAAGGTCCAAGGGATACAGTAACCCTGAAGTGAAGCATCGGAATATATAAATAGTGTCACAGGAATGGTTCTAAACATAGACAGTAAGAAGGATCAGTCTTCTTGTACTTAAGTCGGCATTGTGCCTTTTGTATTTAATTCCGATGCAATTTCTGTGCTTCATCGTCAATAAGAAGGTCAGAGGGATACAGTAAACCTGAAGTGAAGCATCGGAATCTATAACTAGTGTCACAGGAATGGTTCAAAACAGTCAGTAAGAAGAGTCAGTCTTCTTATACTTAAGTCGGCATTGTGCCTTTTGTATTTAATTCCGAAGCTATTTCAGCATTTCGTCGCCAATTAGATGGTCCAAAGGATACAGTAAACCAGAAGTGAACATCTGAATCCATAACAAGTTACACAGGAATGGTTCAAAACAGTCAGTAAGAAGAGTCAGTCTTCTTATACTTAAGTCGGCATTATGCCCTTTCTATTTAATTCCGATGCAATTTCTGTGTTTCATCGTCAATAAGAAGGTCCAAGGGATACAGTAAACCTGAAGTGAATCATCGTAATCTATAACTAGTGTCACAGGAATGGTTCAAAACATAGTCAGTACGAGGAGTCAGTCTTCTTGTACTTAAGTCGGCATTGTGCCTTTTGTATTTAATTCCGATGCAATTTCTGTGTTTCATCGTCAACAAGAAGGTCAGAGGGATACAGTAAACCTGAAGTGAAGCATCGGAATCTATAACTATTGTCACAGGAATGGTTCTAAACATAGACAGTAAGAGGGATCAGTCTTCTTGTACTTAAGTCGGCATTGTGCCTTTTGTATTTAATTCCGATGCAATTTCTGTGCTTCATCGTCAATAAGAAGGTCAGAGGGATACAGTAAACCTGAAGTGAAGCATCGGAATCTATAACTAGTGTCACAGGAATGGTTCAGAACAGTCAGGAAGAAGAGTCAGTCTTCTTGTACATAAGTCGGCATTGTGCCTTTTGTATTTAATTCCGATGCAATTTCTGTGTTTCATCGTCAACAAGAAGGTCAGAGGGATACAGTAAACCTGAAGTGAAGCATCGGAATCTATAACTATTGTCACAGGAATGGTTCTAAACATAGACAGTAAGAGGGATCAGTCTTCTTGTACTTATGTCGGCATTGTGCCTTTTGTATTTAATTCCGATGCAATTTCTGTACTTCGTCGCCAATAAGAAGGTCCAAAGGATACAGTAAACCTGAAGTGAAGCATCGGTATCTATAACTAATGTCACAGGAATCATTCAAAACGTAGACAGTAGGAAGAGTCAGTCTTCTTGTACTTAAGTCGGCATTGTGCCTTTTGTATTTAATTCCGAAGCAATTTCTGTGTTTCTTCGTCAAAAAGAAGGTCAGAAGGATACAGTAAACCTGAAGTGAAGCATCGGAATCTGTAACTAGTGTCACAGGAATGGTTTAAAACATAGACAGTAGGAAGAGTCAGTCTTTTTGTACTTAAGTCGGCATTGTGCCTTTTGTATTTAATTGCGATGCAATTACTGTGTTTCATCGTCAATAAGAACGTCCAAGGGATACAGTAACCCTGAAGTGAAGCATCGGAATCTATAACTAGTGTCACAGGAATGGTTCAAAACATAGACAGTAGGAAGAATCAGTCTTCTTGTACTTAAGTCGGCATTGTACCTTTTCTATTTAATTCCGATGCAATTTCAGTGTTTCATCGTCAATAAGATTGTCAGAGGGATACAGTAACCCTGAAGTGAAGCATCGGAATCTGTAACTAGCGTCACAGGAATGGTTCAAAACATAGACAGAAAGAAGAGTCAGTCTTCTTGTACATAAGTCGGCATTGTTCCTTTTCTATTTAATTCCGATGCAATTTCTGTGCTTAATCGTCAATAAGAAGGTCCAAGGGATACAGTAAAGCTAAAGTGAAGCATCGGAATCTATAACTAGTGTCACAGGAATGGTTCAAAACATAGACAGTAAGATGAGTCAGTCTTCTTGTACTTATGTCGGCATTGTGCCTTTTCTATTTAATTCCGATGCAATTTCTGTGTTTCATCGTCAATAAGAAGGTCAGAGGGATACAGTTAACCTGAAGTGAATCATCGTAATCTATAACTAGTGTCACAGAAATAGTTCAAAACATAGTCAGTACGAAGAGTCAGTCTTCTTGTCCTTAAGTCGGCATTGTGCCTTTTCTATTTAATTCCGATGCTATTTCTGTGTTTCATGGTCAATAAAAAGGTCAGAGGGATACAGTAAACCTGAAGTGAAGCATCGGAATCTATAACTAGTGTCACAGGAATGGTTCAAAACATAGACAGTAAGAAGGGTCAGTCTCCTTGTACTTAAGTCGGCATTGTTCCTTTTGTACTTAATACCGATGCAATATCTGTGTTTCATCGCCAATAAGAAGGTGCAAGGGATACAGTGAATCTGAAGTGAAGCATCGGAATCCATAACTAGTGTCACAGGAATGGTTCAAATCTTCAACAGTAAGAAGAGTCAATCTTCTTGTACTTAAGTCGGCATTGTGCCTTTTGTATTTAATTCCGATGCATTTTCTGTATTTCATCGTCAATAAGAAGGTCCAAAGGATACAGTAAACCTGAAGTGAAGCATCGGAATCTATAACTAATGTCACAGGAATCGTTCAAAACATAGACAGTAGGAAGAGTCAGTCTTCTTGTACTTAAGTCGGCATTGTGCCTTTTGTATTTAATTCCGTTGCAGTTTCTGTGTTTCATCGTCAAAAAGAAGGGCAGAGGGATACAGTAAACCTGAAGTGCAGCATCGGAATCTATAACAAGTGTCACAGGAATGGTTCAAAACAGTCAGTAAGAAGAGTCAGTCTTCTTGTACTTAAGTCGGCATTGTGCCTTTTGTATTTAATTCCGAAGCTATTTCTGCATTTCGTCGCCAATTAGAATGTCCAAAGGATACGGTAAACCTGAAGTGAAGCATCGGAATCAATAACTAATGTCACAGGAATGGTTCAAAGCATAGTCAGGTTGAAGAGTCAGTCTTCTTGTACTTAAGTCGGCACTGTGCCTTTTATATTTCATTCCGATGCAATTTCTGTGTTTCATCGTCAATAAGAAGGTCAGAGGGATACAGTAAACCTGAAGTGAAGCATCGGAATCTATAACTAGTGTCACAGGAATGGTTCTAAACATAGACAGTAAGAAGGGTCAGTCTTCTTGTACTTAAGTCGGCATTGTGCCTTTTGTATTTAATTCCGATGCAATATCTGTGTTTCATCGTCAATAAGAAGGTGCAAGGGATACATTAAACCTGAAGTGAAGCATCGGAATCTATAACTAGTGTCACAGGAATGGTTCAATACATAGACAGTAAGAAGAGTCAGTCTTCTTGTACATAAGTCGGCATTGTGCCATTTGTATTTAATTCCGATGCAATTTCTGTGCTTCATCGTCAATAAGAAGGTCAGAGGGATACAGTAAACCTGAAGTGGAGCATCGGTATCTATAACTAGTGTCACAGGAATGGTTCGAAACAGTCAGTAAGAAGAGTCAGTCTTCTTGTACATAAGGCGGCATTGTGCCTTTTGTATTTAATTCCGATGCAATTTCTGTGTTTCATCGTCAAAAAGAAGGTCAGAAGGATACAGTAAACCTGAAGTGAAGCATCGGAATCTGTAACTAGTGTCACAGGAATGGTTCAAAACATAGACAGTGGGAAGAGTCAGTCTTTTTGTACTTAAGTCGGCATTGTGCCTTTTGTATTTAATTCCGATGCAATTACTGTGTTTCATCGTCAATAAGAACGTCCAAGGGATACAGTAACCCTGAAGTGAAGCATCGGAATCTACAACTAGTGTCACAGGAATGGTTCAAAACATAGACAGTAGGAAGAGTCAGTCCTCTTGTACTTAAGTCGGCATTGTACCTTTTCAATTTAATTCCGATGCAATTTCAGTGCTTCGTCGTCAATAAGAATCTCAGAGGGATACAGTAACCCTGAAGTGAAGCATCGGAATCTGTAACTAGCGTCACAGGGATGGTTTAAAACATAGACAGAAAGAAGAGTCAGTCTTCTTGTACTTATGTCGGCATTGTTCCTTTTCTATTTAATTCCGATGCAATTTCTGTGTTTCATCGTCAATAAGAATGTCCAAGGCATACAGTAAAGCTGAAGTGAGGCATCGGAATCTATAACTAGTGTCACAGGAATGGTTCAAAACATAGACAGTAAGAAGAGTCAGTCTTCTTGTACTTAAGTCGGCATTGTGCCTTTTCTATTCAATTCCGATGCAATGTCTGTGTTTCATCGTCAATAAGAAGGTCCAAGGGATACAGTAAACCTGAAGTGAATCATCGTAATCTAAAACTAGTGTCACAGGAATGGTTCAAAACATAGTCAGTACGAAGAGTCAGTCTTCTTGTACTTAAGTCGGCATTGAGCCTTTTGTATTTAATTCCGATGCTATTTCTGTGTTTCATGGTCAATAAAAAGGTCAGAGGGATACAGTAAACCTGAAGTGAAGCATCGGAATCTATTACTATTGTCAGAGGAATGGTTCAAATTATAGACAGTAAGAAGGGTCAGTCTTCTTGTACTTAAGTCGGCATTGTGCCTTTTGTATTTAATTCCGATGCAATATCTGTGTTTCATCGTCAATAAGAAGGTCAGAGGGATACAGAAAACCTGAAGTGAAGCATCGGAATCTATAACAAGTGTCACAGGAATGGTTCAAAACAGTCAGTAAGAGGAGTCAGTCGTCTTGTACTTAAGTCGGCATTGTGATTTTTGTTTTTCATTCCGAAGCTAATTCTGCATTTCGTCGCCAATTAGAGGGTCCAAAGGGTACAGTAAACCTGAAGTGAAGCATCGGAATCAATAACTAATGTCACAGGAATCGTTCAAAACATAGACAGTAGGAAGTGTCAGTCTTCTTGTACTTAAGTCGGCATTGTGCCTTTTGTATTTAATTCCGATGCAATTTCTGTGTTTCATCGTCAAAAAGAAGGTCAGAGGGATACAGTAAACCTGAAGTGAAGCATCGGAATCTGTAACTAGTGTCACAGGAATGGTTCAAAGCATAGACATTAGGAAGAGTCAGTCCCCTTGTGCTTAAGTCGGCATTGTGCCTTTTGTATTTAATTAAGATGCAATATCTATGTTTCATCGTCAACAAGAAGGTCCAAGGGATACAGTAAACCTAAAGTGAAGCATCGGAATCTGTAACTAGCGTCACATTAATGGTTCAAAACATAGTCAGTAAGAAGAGTCAGTCTTCTTGTACTGAAGTCGGCATTGTGCCTTTTCTATTTAATTCCGATGCAATTTCTGTGTTTCATCGTCAATAAGAACGTCCAAGGGATACAGTAAACCTGAAGTGAAGTATCGGAATCTGTAACTAGTGTCACAGGAATGGTTCAAATAGTATACAGTAGGAAGAGTCAGTCTTCTTGTACATAAGTCGGCATTGTGCCTTTTCTATTTAATTCCGATGCAATTTCAGTGTTTCATCGTCAATAAGAATGTCAGAGGGATACAGTAACCCTGAAGTGAAGCATCGGAATCTGCAACTAGCGTCACAGGAATGGTTCAAAACATAGACAGAAAGAAGAGTCAGTCCTCTTGTACTTAAGTCGGCATTGTGCGTTTTGTATTTAATTCCGATGCAATTTCTGTGTTTCATCGTCAAAAAGAAGGTCAGAGGGATACAGTAAACCTGAAGTGAAGCATCGGAATCTGTAACAAGTGTCACAGGAATGGTTCAAAACAGTCAGTAAGAAGGGTCAGTCTTCTTGTACTTAAGTCGGCATTGTGCCTTTTGTATATAATTCCGAAGCTATTTCTGCATTTCGTCGCCAATTAGAATGTCCAAAGGATACAGTAAACGTGAAGTAAGGCATCGGAATCAATATCTAATGTCACAGGAATCGTTCAGATCATAGCCAGTAGAAGAGTCAGTCTTCTTGTACTTAAGTCGGCATTGTGCCTTTTGTATTTAATACCGATGCAATTTCTGTGTTTCATCGTCAAAAAGAAGGTCAGAGGGATACAGTAAACCTGAAGTGAAGCATCGGAATCAGTAACTCCTGTGACAGGAATGGCTCAAAACATAGACAATAGGATGAGTCAGTCTTCTTGTACTTAAGTCGGCATTGTGCCTTTTGTATTTAATTCCGATGCAATTTCTGTGCTTCATCGTCAATAAGGAGGTCAGAGTGGTACAGTAAACCTGAAGTGAAGCATCGCAATGTATAACTAGTGTCACAGGAATGGTTCGAAACAGTCAGTAAGAAGAGTTAATCTTCTTGTACTTAAGCCGGCATTGTGCATTTTGTATTTAATTCCGATGCATTTTCTGTGTTTCATCGTCAATAAGAAGGTCCAAGGGATACAGTAAACCTGAAGTGAAGCATCGGAATCTATAACTAGTGTCACAGGAATGGTTCAAAACATAGACAGTAAGAAGAGTCAGTCTTCTTGTACTTAAGTCGGCAATGTGCCTTTTCTATTTAATTCCGATGTAATTTCTATATTTCGTCGCCAATAAGAAGGTCCAAAGGATATAGTAAATCTGAAGTGAAGCATCGGACTCTATAACCAATGTCACAGGAATCGTTCAAACATAAACAGTAGGAAGAGTCAGTCTTCTTGTACTTAAGTCGGCGTTGTGCCTTTTGTATTTAATTCCGATGCAATTTCTGTGTTTCATCGTCAATACGAAGGTCCAAGGGATACAGTAAACCTGAAGTGAAGCATCGGAATCTATAAGTAGTGTCACAGGAATGGTTCAAGACATAGTCAGTAAGAAGAGTCAGTCTTCTTGTACTTATGTTGGAATTGTGCCTTTTGTATTTAATTCCGATGCAATTTCTGTGTTTCATCGTCAATACGAAGGTCAGAGGGATACAGTAAACCTGAAGTGAATCATCGGAATCTATAACTAGTGTCACAGGAATGGTTCAAAACATAGTCAGTAAGAAGAGTCAGTCTTCTTGTACTTAAGTCGGCATTGTGAATTTTCTATTTACTTCCGATGCAATATCTGTGTTTCATCGTCAATAAGTAGGTCAGAGGGATACAGTGAACCGGAAGTGAAGTATCGGAATCTATAACTAGTGTCACAGTAATGGTTCCAAACATAGTCAGTAAGAAGAGTCAGTCTTCTTGTACTTAAGTCGGCATTGTGCCTTTCCTATTTAATTCCGATGCAATTTCTGTGTTTCATCGTCAATAAGAAGGTCCAAGGGATACAGTAAACCTGAAGTGAATCACCGTAATCTATAACTAGTGTCACAGGAATGGTTCAATACATAGTCAGTACGAAGAGTCAGTCTTCTTGTACTTAAGTCGGCATTGTGCATTTTGTATTTAATTCCGATGCAATTTCTGTGTCTCATCGTCAATAAGAAGGTCAGAGGGATACAGTAAACCTGAAGTGAAGCATCGGAATCTATAACCAGTGCCACAGGAATGGTTCTAAACATAGACAGTAAGAAGGGTCAGTCTTCTTGTACGTAAGTCGGCATTGTGACTGTTGTATTTAATTCCGATGTAATATCTGTATTTCATCGTCAATACGAAGGTGCAAGGGATACAGTAAAATTGAAGTGAAGCATCGGAATCTATAACTAGTGTCACAGGAATGGTTCAAAACATAGACAGTAAGAAGAGTCAGTCTTCTTGTACTTAAGTCGGCATTGTGCCTTTTGTATTTAATTCTGATGCAATTTCTGTCCTTCATCGTCAATAAGAAGGTCAGAGGGATACAGTAAACCTGAAGTGAAGCATCGGAATCTATAACTAGTGTCACAGGAATGGTTCAAAGCAGTCATTAAGAAGAGTCAATCTTCTTGTACTTAAGTCGGCATTGTGCCTTTTGTATTTAATTCCGACGCATTTTCTGTATTTAATCGTCAATAAGAAGGTCCAAGGGATACAGTAAACCTGAAGTGAAGCATCGGAATCTATAACTAGTGTCACAGGAATGGTTCAAAACATAGACAGTAAGAAGAGTCAGTCTTCTTGTACTTAAGTCGGCAATGTGCCTTTTCTAATTAAGTCCAATGCAATTTCTGTATTTCGTCGCCAATAAGAAGGTCCAAAGGATATAGCAAACCTGAATTGAAGCATCGGAATCTATAACTAATGTCACAGGAATCGTTCAAACATAGACAGTAGGAAGAGTCAGTCTTCTTGCACTTAAGTCGGCATTGTGCCTTTTGTATTTAGTTCCGATGCAGTTTCTGTGTTTCATCGTCAATAAGAAGGTCCTAGGGATAGAGTAAACCTGAAGTGAAGCATCGGAATCTATAACTAGTGTCACAGGAATGGTTCAAAACATAGTCAGTAAGAGGAGTCAGTCTTCTTGTACTTAAGTCGGCATTGTGCCTTTTGTATTTAATTCCGATGCTATTTCTGTGTTTCATCGTCAATACGAAGGTCCAAGGGATACAGTAAACCTGAAGTGAAACATCGGAATCTATAAGTAGTGTCACAGGAATGGTTCAAAACATAGTCAGTAAGAAGAGTCAGACTTCTTGTACTTATCTTGGCATTGTGCTTTTGTATTTAATTCCGATACAATTTCTGTGTTTCGTCGTCAATAAGAAGGTCAGAGGGATACAGTGAACCTGATGTGAAGCATCGGAATCTATAACTAGTGTCACAGGAATGGTTCGAAGCATAGACAGTAGGAAGAGTCGGGCTTCTTGTACTTAAGTCGGCATTGTGCCTTTTCTATTTAATTCCGATGCAATTTCTGGATTCTTCGTCAATTACGAGGTAAAAGGGATACAGTAAACCTAAAGTGAAGCATCGGAATCTATAACTAGTGTCACAGGAATGGTTCAAAACAGTCAGTTCGAAGAGTCTGTCTTCTTGTACTTAATTCGGCATTGTGCCTTTTGTATTTAATTCCGATCCATTTTCTGTGTTTCATCGTCAATAAGAATGTCAGAGAGATACAGTAAGCCTTAAGTGAAGCATCGGAATCTATAACTAGTGTCACAGGAATGGTCCAAAACAGTGAGTAAGAAGAGTCAGTCTTCGTGTACTTATGTCGGCATTGTGCCTTTTCTATTTAAATCCGATGCAATTTCTGTGTTTCATCGTCAATAAGAAGGTCCAAGGGATATAGTAAACGTGATGTGATGCATCGGAATCCATAACTAGTGTCACAGGAATGGACCAAAACATAGACAGTAGGAAGAGTCAGCCTTCTTGAACTCAAGTCGTCATTGTGCCTGTTGTATTTAATTCCTATGCAATTAGTGTGTTGCATCGTCAATAAGAAGGTCAGAGGGATACAGTAAACCTGAAGTGAAGCATCGGAATCTATAACTAGTGTCACAGTAATGGTTCAAAACATAGTCAGTAAGAAGAGTCAGTCTGCTTGTACTTAAGTCGGCATTGTGCCTTTTGTTTTTAATTCCGATGCAATTTCTGTGTTTCATCGTCAATAAGAATGTCCAAGGGATACAGTAAACCTGAAGTGGAGCATCGGAATCTATGACTAGTGACACAGGAATGGTTCAAAACATAGACAGTAAGAAGAGTCAGTCTTTTTGTACTTAAGTCGGCATTGTGCCATTTTCAACTTAATTCCGATGCAAGTAGTGTGTTTCATCGTCAATAAGAAGGTCAGAGGGATACCGTAAACCTGAAGTGAAGCATCGGAATCTCTAACTAGTGTCACAGGAATATTTTAAAACATAGTCAGCATGAAGAGTCAGTGTTCTTGTACCTAAGTCGGCATTGTGCCTTTTGTACTTAATTCCGATGCAATTTCTCTGTTTCATCGTCAATAAGAAAGTCCAAGGGATACAGTAAACCTGAGGTAAAGCATCGGAATTTGTAACTAGCGTCACAGGAATGGTTCTAAACATAGACACTAGGAAGAGTCAGTCTGCTTGTACTTAAGACGGCATTGTGCCATTTCTATTTAATTCCGATGCTATTTCTGTGTTTCATCTTCAATAAGAAGGTCAGACTGATACAGTGAACCTGAGGAGAAGCATCAGAATCTATAAATAGTGTCTCAGGAATGGTTCAAAACATAGACAGTAGGAAGAGTCAGTCTTCTTTTACTTAAATCGGCATTGTGCCTTTTGTATTTAATTCCCATGCAATTTCTGTGATTCATCGTCATAAAGAAGGTCAGAGGGATACAGTAAACCTGAAGTGAAGCATCGGAATTTGTAACTAGCGTCACAGGAATGGTTCTAAACATAGACACTAGGAAGAGTCAGTCTGCTTGTACTTAAGACGGCATTGTGCCATTTCTATTTAATTCCGATGCAATTTCTGTGTTTCATCGTCAAAAAGAAGGTCAGAGGATACAGTAAACCTGATGTGAATCATTGGAATCCATATTTAATGTAACAGGAATCGTTCAAAACATAGACAGTAGGAAGAGTCAGTCTTCTTGTACTTAAGTCGACATTGTGCCATTTGTATTTAGTTGTGATGCAATTTCTGTGTCTCATCGTCAATAAGTAGGGCCAAGGGATACAGTAAACCTGAAGTGAAGCATCGGAATCTATAACTAGTTTCACAGGAATGGTTCGAAACATAGACAGTAGGAAGAGGCAGTCTTCTTTTACATAAGTTGGCATTGTGATTTTTGTATTTAATTTCGATGCACTATCTGTGTTTCATCGTCAATAAGAAGGTCCAAGGGATACAGTAAACCAGAAATGAAGCATCGGAATCTGTAACTAGTGTCACACTAATGGTTCAAATTGTAGACAGTAGCAACATTCAGTCTACATGTACTTAAGTCGCCATTGTGCATTTTGTATTTATTTCCGCTGCAGTTTCTGTGTCTCATCGTCAATACGAAGGTCAGAGGGATACAGTAAACCTGAAGTGAAGCATCGGCATCTGTAACTAGTGTCACAGGAATGGTTCATAACATAGTCAGTAGGAAGAGTCAGTCTTCTTGTACTTAAGTCAGCATTGTGCTTTTTGTATTTAAATCCGATGCAATTTCTGTGTTTCATCGTCAGTAAGAAGGTCCAAGGGATACAGTAAACCTGAAGCGGAGCATCGGAAACTATAAATAGTGTCACAGGAATGGTTCAAAACATAGACTGTAAGAAGAGTCAGTCTTCTTGTACTGAAGTCGGCAAAGTCCATTTTTTAACTTAATTCCGATGCAATTACTGTGTTTCATCGCCAATAAGAAGGTCCAAGGGATTCAGTAAACCTGAAGTGATGCATCGGAATCTATAACAAGTGTCACAGGAATGGTTCAAAACATTGTCAGTAAGAAGAGTCAGTCTTCTTGCACTTAAGTCGGCATTGTGCCATTTGTATTTTATTCCGATGAAATTTCTGTGTTTCATCGTCAATAAGAAGGCCCAAGGGATACAGTAAACCTGATGTGGAGCATCGGAATCTATAACTAGTGTCACAGGAATGTTTCAAATCATAGACAGTAAGAAGAGTCAGTCTTCTAGTACTTGAGTCGGCATTGTGCCCTTTTCAATTTAATTCCGATGCGATTACTGTGTTTCATCGTCAATAAGAAGGTCAGAGGGATACAGTGAACCTGAGGTGAAGCATCGGAATCTGTAACTAGTGTCACAGGAATAGTTCAAAACATAGACAGTAGGAAGAGTCAGTCTTCTTGTACTTAAGTCGACATTGTGCCTTTTCTATCTAATTCCGATGCAATTTCTGTGTTTCATCGTCAAAAAGAAGGTCCTAGGGTTACAGTAAAGCTGAAGTGAAGCATCGGAGTTTACAACTAGTGTCACAAGAATGGTTCAAAACATAGTCAGTAAGAAGAGTCAGTCTTCTTGTACTTAAGTCGGCATTGTGCCTTTTGTATTTAATTCTGATGCAATTACTGTGTTTCATCGTCAATAAGAAGGTCCAAGGGATACAGTAAATTTGAAGTGAAGCATCGGAATCTGTTACTAGCGTCACAGGAATGGTTCAAAACATGGACACTAAGAAGAGTCCGTCTGCTTGTACTTAAGACGGCATTGTGCCATTTCTGTTTCATTCCGATGCAATTTCTGTGTTTCATCGTCAATAAGAAGGTCAGAGGGATACAGTGAACCTGAGGTGAAGCATCGGAATCTATAACTAGTGCCTCAGGAATGGTTCAAAATATAGACAGTAGGAAGAGTCAGTTTTCTTGTACTTAAGTCGGCATTGTGCCTTTTCTATTTAATTCCGATGCAATTTCGGTGTATCATCGCCAATAAGAAGGTCCAAAGGATACAGTAAACCTGAAGTGAAGCATCGGAATCTATAAATAATGTCACAGGATTCGTTCAAAACATAGACAGTAAGAAGACTCAGTGTTCTTGTACTTAAGTTGGCATTGTGCCTTTTGTATTTAATTCCGATGCAATTTCTGTGTTTCATCGTCAATACGAAGGTCCGAGGGATACAGTAAACCAGAAGTGAATCATCTGAATCTATAACTTGTGTCACAGGAATGGTTCAAAACTTAGTCAGTAAGAAGAGTCAGTCTTCTTGTACTTAAGTCGGCATTGTGCCTTTTGTATTTAATTCCGATGCAATATCTGTGTTTCATCGTTAATAAGAAGGTCAGAGGGATACTGTAAGCGTGATGTGAAGCATCGGAATCCACAACTAGTCACACAGGAATGGTTCAAAACATAGTCAGTAAGAAGAGTCAGTCTTCTTGTACTTAAGTCGGCATTGTGCTTTTTGTATTTCATTCCTATTCAATTTCTGTGTTTCATCGTCAATAAGAAGGTCCAAGGGATACAGTAAGCCTGAAGTGAAGAATCGTAATTTATAACTAGTGTGACAGGAATTGTTCAAACATAGTCAGTAAGAAGAGTAAGTCTTCTTGTACTGAAGTCGGCATTGTGCCTTTTCTATTTAATTCCGATGCAATTTCTGTGTTTCATCGTCAATAAGAAGGACACAGGGATACAGGAAACCTGAGGTGAAGCATCGGTGTCTATAACTAGTGTCACAGGAATGGTTCAAAACATAGTCAGTAAGGAGAGTCAGTATTCTTGTACATAAGTCGGCATTGTGCCTCTTGTATTTAATTCCGATGCATTTTCTGTGTTTCATCGTCAATATGAAGGTCCAAGGGATACACTAAACCTGAAGTGAAGCATCGGAATCTATAGTTAGTGTCACAGGAACGGTTCAAAACATAGTCAGTAAGAAGAGGCAGCCTTCTTGTACTTAAGTCTGCATTGTGCCTTTTGTATTTAATTCCGATGCCATTTCTGTATTTCATCGTCAATAAAAACGTCCAAGGTATACAGTAAACCTGAAGTGAAGCATCGGAATCTACAACTAGTGTCACAGGAATGATTCAAAACATAGTCAGTAAGAAGAGTCAGTCTTCTTGTACTTAAGTCGGCATTATGCCTTTTATATTTAATTCCGATGCTACTTCTGTGCTTCATCGTCAATAAGAAGGTCCAAGTGATATAGTAATCCTGAAGTGAAGCATCGGAATCTATAACTAGTGTCACAGGAATGTCTCAAAACATAGACAGTACGAAGAGTCAGTCTTCTTGTACTTAAGTCGGCATTGTGCCTTTTCTATTTAATTCCGATGCAATTTCTGTGTTTCATCGTCAATAAGAAGGTCCAAGGGTTTCAGTAAACCTGAAGTGAAGCATCGGAATCTATAACTAGTGTCACAGGAATGGTTCAAAAGATAGTCTGTAAGAAGAGTCAGTCTTCTTGTACTTAAGTCGGCATTGTGCCTTCTGTATTTAATTCGGATGCAATTTCTGTGTTTCATCGTCAATAAGAAGATCCAAGGGATACAGTAAACCTGAAGTGTATCATCGGAATCTATAACTAGTGTCACAGGAATGGTTCAAAACATAGACAGTTTGAAGAGTCAGCCTTCTTGTACTTATGTCGGCATTGTGCCGTTTGTATTTAATTCCGATGCAACTTCTGTGTTTCATCGTCAATAAGAAGGTCAGAGTGATACAGTAAACCTGAAGTGAAGCATCGGAATCTAAAACTAGTGTCACAGGAATGGTTCAAAACGTAGACTGTAGGAAGAGTCAGTCTTTTTGTACTTAAGTCCTCATTGTGCCTTTTGTATTTAATTCCGATGCAATTTCTGTGTTTCATCGTCAATAAGAATGTCCAAGGGATACAGTAAACCTGAAGTGAAGCATCGGAATCCATAGCTAGTGTCACAGGAATGGTTCAAAACATAGACAGTAAGAAGAGTCAGCCTTCTTGCACTTAAATCGGCATTGCGCCTTTTCTTCTTAATTCCGATACAATTTATGTGTTTCATCGTCAGTAAGAAAGTCAGAGGGAAACAGAAACCTGAAGTGAAGCATCGGAACCTATACCTAGTGTCACAGGAATGGTTCAAAGCATAGGCAGTAAACAGAGTCAGTCTTCTTGTCCTTAAGTCGGCTTTGTGCCTTTTGTATTTAATTCCGATGCCATTTCTGTGTTTCATCGTCAATAACAAGGTCCAAGGGATTCAGTAAATCTGAAGTGAAGCATTGGAATCTATAACTAGTGTCACAGGAATGGTTCAAAATATAGACAGTAGGAAGAGTCAGTCTTCTTGTACTTAAGTCGGCATTGTGCCGTTTGTATTTAATTCCGATGCAATTTCTGTGTTTCATCGTCAATAAGAAGATCCAAGGGATACAGAAAACCGGAAGTGAGGCATCGTAATCTATAACTAGTGTCACAGGAATGGTTCAAAACTTAGTCAGTAAGAAGAGTCAGTCCTCATGTACTTATGTCGGCATTGTGATTTTTTTGTATTTAATTCCCATGCAATTTCTGTGTTTCATCGTCAACAAGAAGGTCCAAGGGATGCAGTAAACCTGAAGTGAAGCAACGGAATCTATAACTAGTGTCACAGGTATGGTTCAAAACATAGTCAGTAACAGGAGTCAGTCTTCTTGGACCTAAGTGGGCATTGTGCGTTTTGTATTTAATTCCGATGCAATTTTGGTGTTTCATCGTCAATATGAAGGTCCAAGGGATACAGTAAACCTTGTGTGAAGCATCGGAATCTATAACTAGTGTCACAGGAATGGTTCAAAACAAAGACAGTATAAAGAGCCAGTTTCCTTGTACTTAAGTCGGCATTGTGCTTTTTGTATTTAAGTCCGATGCAATTTCTGTGTTTCATCGTCAATAAGAAGGTCAGAGGGATACAGTAAACCTGAAGTGAAGCATCGGAATCTAAAACTAGTGTCACAGGAATGGTTAAAAACATAGAGAGTAGGAAGAGTGAGTCTTCTCGCACTTAAGTCGGCATTGTGCCTTTTCTATTTAATTCCGATGCAATTTCTGTGTTTCATCGTCAATAAGAAGGTCGAGGGATACAGTAAACCTGAAGTGAAGTTACGGAATCTATAACTAGTGTCACAGGAATGGTGGAAAGCATAGGCAGTAAGGAGAGTCAGTCTTCTTGTCCTTAAGTCGGCATTGTGCCTTTGTATTTAATTCCGATGCAATTTCTGTGATTCATCGTCAATAAGAAGGTCCAAGGGATACAGTAAACCTGGAGTGAAGCATCATAATCTATAACTAGTGTCACAGGAATGGTTCAAATCATAGACAGTAAGATGAGTCAGCCTTCTTGTACTTAAGTCGCCATTGTGCCTTTTGTAATTAAATCCGATGCAATTTCATTATTTCATCGTCAATAAGAAGTTCCAAGGGAAACGGTAAACCTGAAGTGAAGCATCGGAATCTATAACTAGTGTCAATGGAATGGTTCAAACATAGACAGTCGGAAGAGTCAGTCTTCTTGTACTTAAGTCGGCATTGTGCCTTTTTTTTAATTCCGAGGCAATTTGTGGGTTTCATCGTCAATAAGAAGGTCCAAGGGATACAGCAAATCTGAAGTGAAGTATCGGAATCTATAACTAGTGCCACAGGAATAGTTCAAAACATAGACAGTAACAAGAGTCAGTCTTCATGTACTTATGTCGGCATTGTGCCTTTTGTGTTTAATTCCGATGCAATTTCTGTGTTTCATCGTCAATAAGAAGGTCAGAGGGAACAGTGACCCGGAAGTGAAGAGTCGGAACTTGTAACATGTGTCACAGAAATGGTTCAAAACATAGACAGTAAGATGAGTCAGTCTTCTTGTACTTAAGCCGGCATTGTGAATTTTGTATTTAATTCCGATGCAATTTCTGTGTTTCATCGACAATAAGAAGGTCAGAGGGATACAGTAAACCTGAAGTGAAGCATCGGAATGTATAACTAGTTTCACAGGAATGGATCAAGGTATAGTCAGTATGAAGAGTCAGTCATGTTGTACTTAAGTCGGCATTGTGCCTTTTCTATTTAATTCCGATGCAATTTCTGTGTTTCATCGTCAAAAAGAAGGTCAGAGGGTACAGTAAACCAGAAGTGAAGCAGCGGAATCTATAACTAGTGTCACAGGAATGGTTCGAAACATAAACAATAGGAAGATGCAGTCTTCTTTTACTTAAATTGGCATTGTGATTTTTGTATTTAATTTCGATGCACTATCTGTGTCTCATCGTCAATAAGAAGGTCCGAGGGTTACAGTAAACCAGAAATGAAGCATCGGAATCTGTAACTAGTGTCACACTAATGGTTCAAATCATATACAGTAGCAAGATTCAGTCCACATGTACTTATGTCGGCATTGTGCCTTTTGTATTTATTTCCGCTGCAGTTTCTGTGTCTCATCGTCAATACGAAGGTCAGAGGGATACAGTAAACCTGAAGTGAAGCATCGGCATCTATAACTAGTGTCACAGGAATGGTTCAAAAAATAGTCAGTAAGAAGAGTCAGTCTTCTTGTACTTAAGTCGGCATTGTGCGTTTTCTATTTAATTCCGATGCAATTTCGGTGTTTCGTCGCCAATAAGAAGGTCCAAGGGATACAGTAAATTTGAAGTGAAGCATCGGAATCTGTAACCAGCGTCACAGGAATGGTTCAAAACATAGACACTAAGAAGAGTCAGTCTGCTAGTACTTAAGACGGCATTGTGCCATTTCTGTTTCATTTCGAAGCAATTTCTGTGTTTCATCGTCAATAAGAAGGTCAGAGGGATACAGTGAACCTGAGGTGAAGCATCGGAATCTATAATTAGTGTCACAGGAATGGTTCAAAACATAGTCAGTAAGGAGAGTCAGTCTTCTTGTACTTAGGTCGGCATTGTGCCTTTTCAATTAGATTCCGATGCAATTTCTGTGTTTCATCGTCAATAAGAAGGTCCAAGGTATAGAGTAATCCTGAAGTGAAGCATCGGAATCTGTAACTAACGTCACAGGAATGGTTCAAACCATAGACAGTAAGAAGAGTCAGTCTTCTTGTACATAAGTCGGCATTGTGCCTTTTGTATTTAATTCCGATGCAATTTCTGTGTTTCATCGTCAATATGAAGGTCCAAGGGATACACTAACCCTGAAGTGAAGCATCGGAATCTATAACTAGTGTCACAGGAATGTTTCAAAACATAGACAGTACGAAGAGTCAGTCTTCTTGTACTTAAGTCGGCATTGTGCCTTTTCTATTTAATTCCGATGCAATTTCTGTGTCTCATCGTCAATAAGAAGGTCCAAGGGTTTCAGTAAACCTGAAGTGAAGCATCGGAGTCTATAACTAGTGTCACAGGAATGGTTCAAAAGATAGGCTGTAAGATGAGTCAGTCTTCTTGTACTTAAGTCGGCATTGTGCCTTCTGTATTTAATTCGGATGCAATCTCTGTGTTTCATCGTCAATAAGAAGATCCAAGGGATACAGTAAACCTGAAGTGTTGCATCGGAATCTATAACTAGTGTCACAGGAATGGTTCAAAACATAGACTGTAGGAAGAGTCAGTCTTTTTGTACTTAAGTCGGCATTGTGCCTTTTGTATTACATTCCGATGCAATTTCTGTGTTTCATCGTCAATAAGATTGTCCAAGGGATACAGTAAACCTGAAGTGAAGCATCGGAATCCATAGCTAGTGTCACAGGAATGGTTCAAAACATAGTCAGTGAGAAGAGTGAGTCTTCTTGTACTTAAGTCGGCTTTGTGCCTTTTCAATTTAATTCCGATGCAATTTCTGTGTTTCATCGTCAATAAGATTGTCAGAGGGATACATTAAACCTGAAGTGAAGCATCGGAATCTAAAACTAGTGTCACAGGAGTGGTTCGAAACATAGACCGTAAGAAGAGTCAGCCTTCTTGCACTTAAATCGGCATTGTGCCTTTTCTATTTAATTCCGATACAATTTCTGTGTTTCATCGTCAGTAAGAAGGTCAGAGGGATACAGTAAACCTGAAGTGAAGCATCGGAATCTATAACTAGTGTCACAGGAATGGTTCAAAGCATAGGCAGTAAGCAGAGTCAGTCTTCTTGTCCATAAGTCCGCATTGTGCCTTTTGTATTTCATTCCGATGCCATTTCTGTGTTTCATCGTCAATAAGAAGGTCCAAGGGATTCAGTAAATCTGAAGTGAAGCATTGGAATCTATAACTAGTGTCACAGGAATGGTTCAAAATATAGACAGTAGGAAGAGTCAGTCTTCTTGCACTTAAGTCGGCATTGTGCCGTTTGTATTTAATTCCGATGCAATTTCTGTGTTTCATCGTCAATATGAAGGTCCAAGGGATACAGTAAACCTGAAGTGAAGCATCGGAAGCTATAACCAGTGCCACAAAAATGGTTCAAAACATAGACAGTCGGAAGAGTCAGTCTTCTTGTACTTAAGTCGGCATTGTGCCTTTTGGATTTAATTCCGAAGCAATTTCTGTGTTTCATCGTCAATATGAAGGTCCAAGGGATATACGAAAAGCTGAAGTGAAGCATCCGAATCCATAATTATTGTCACAGGAATAGTTCAAAACATAGTCAGTGAGAAGAGTGAGTCTTCTTGTACTTAAGGCGGTATTGTGCCTATTCTATTTAATTCCGATGCAATTTCTATGTTTCTTCGTCAATAAGAAGGTCCAAGGGATACAGTAAACCTGGAGTAAGGCATCGTAATCTATAACTAGTGTCACTGGAATGGTTCAAAACATAGGCAGTAAGAAGAGTCAGTCTTCTTGTTGATAAATCGGCATTGTGTCTTTTGTATTTAATTCCGATGCAATTTCTGTGTTTCATCGTCAATAAGAAGATCCAATTGATACAGTAAACCGGAAGTGAAGCATCGGAATCTATAACTAGTGTCACAGGAATGGTTCAAAACATAGACAGTAAGAAGAGTCAGTCTTCTTGTACTTAAGTCGGCATTGTGCCATTTGTATTTAATTCCGATGGAATTTCTGTGCTTCATCGTCAATAAGAAGGTCCAAGGGATTCAGTAAACCTGAAGTGAAGCATCGGAATCTATAACTAGTGTCACAGGAATGGTTCAAAACAAAGACAGTATAAAGAGTCAGTCTCTTTGTACTTAAGTCATCATTGTGCTTTTTGTATTTAAGTCCGATGCAATTTCTGTGTTTCATCGTCAATAAGAAGGTCAGAGGGATACAGTAAACCTGAAGTGAAGCATCGGAATATAAAACTAGTGTCACAGGAATGGTTCAAAACATAGAGAGTAAGATGAGTCAGTCTTCTCGCACTTAAGTCGGCATTGTGCCTTTTCTATTTAATTCCGATGCAATTTCTGTGATTCATCGTCAATAAGAAGGTCAGAGGGATACAGTAAACCTGAAGCGAAGGTTCGGAATCTATAACTAGTGTCACAGGAATGGTTGAAAGCATAGGCAGTAAGAAGGGTCAGTCTTCTTGTCCTTAAGTCGGCATTGTGCCTTCTGTATTTAATTCCGATGCAATTTCTGTGTTTCATCGTCAATAAGAAGGTCCAAATGATACAGTAAACCTGGAGTGAAGCATCATAATCTATAACTAGTGTCACAGGAATGGTTCAAAACATAGACAGTAAGAAGAGTCAGCCTTCTTGTACTTAAGTCGGCATTGTGCCTTTTGTAATTAAATCCGATGCAATTTCATTATTTCATCGTCAATAAGAAGTTCCAAGGGAAACAGTAAACCTGAAGTGAAGCATCGGAATCTATAACTAGTGTCAATGGAATGGTTCAAACATAGACAGTAGGAAGAGTCAGTCTTCTTTTACTTAAATTGGCATTGTGATTTTTGTATTTAATTTCGATGCACTATGTGTGTTTCATCGTCAATAGGAAGGTCCAAGGGATACAGTAAACCAGAAATGAAGCATCGGAATCTGTAACTAGTGTCACACTAATGGTTCAAATCATAGACAGTAGCGAGATTCAGTCTACATGTACTTATGTCGGCATTGTGCCTTTTGTATTTATTTCCGCTGCAGTTTCTGTGTCTCATCGTCAATACGAAGGTCAGAGGGATACAGTAAACCTGAAGTGAAGCATCGTCATCTATAACTAGTGTCACAGGAATGGTTCAAAAAATAGTCAGTAACAAGAGTCAGTCTTCTTGTACTTAAGTCGGCATTGTGCCTTTTTTATTTAATTCCGATGCAATTTCTGTGTTTCATCGTCAATAAGAAGGTCCAAGGGATACAGTAAACCTGAAGCGGAGCATCGGAAACTATAAATAGTGTCACAGGAATGGTTTAAAACATAGACTGTAAGAAGAGTCATTCTTCTTGTACTTAAGTCGGCATTGTCCCCTTTTCAACTTAATTCCGATGCAATTACTGTGTTTCATCGTCAATAAGAAGGTCAGAGGGATGCAGTGAACCTGAGGTGAAGCATCGGAATCTATAACTAGTGTCTCAGGAATGGTTCATAATATAGACAGTAGGAAGAGTCAGTTTTCTTGTACTTAAGTCGGCATTGTGCCTTTTCTATTTAATTCCGATGCAATTTTGGTGTTTCGTCGCCAATAATAAGGTCCAAAGGATACAGTAAACCTGAAGTGAAGCATCGGAATCTATAACTAATGTCACAGGATTCGTTCAAAACATAGACAGTAGGAAGAGTCAGTCTTGTGGTACTTAAGTCGGCATGGTGCCTTTTGTATTTGGTTCCGATGCAATTTCTGTGTTTCATCGTCACTAAGAAGGACCTAGGGATACAGTAAAGCTGACGTGAAGCATCGGAATCTATAACTAGTGTCACAGGAATGGTTCAAAACATAGTCAGTAAGATGAGTCAGTCTTCTTGTATTTAAGTCGGCATTGTGCCTTTTGTATTTAATTCCGATTCAATTTCTGTGTTTCATCGTCAATAAGATGGTCAGAGGGATACAGCAAACTAGAAATGAAGAATCGGAATCTAGAACTTTTGTCACAGGAATGGTTCAAAACATAGACAGTAAGAAGGGTCCGTCTTCGTGTATTTAAGTCTTCATTGTGCTTTTTGTATTTAAATTCCGATGCAATTTCTGTGTTTCAACGTCAATAAGAAGGTCCAAGGGATACAGTAAACCTGAAGTTAAGCATCGGAATCTATAACTGGCGTCACAGGAATGATTCAAAACATAGACTGTAAGAAGAGTCAGTCTTCTAGTACTTAAGTCGGCATTTTGCCTTTTGTATTTAATTCCGATGCAATTTCTGTGTTTCATCGTCAATAACAAGGTCCAAGGGATACAGTAAACTTGGAGTGAGGCATCATAATCTATAACCAGTGTCACAGGAATGGTTCAAAACATAGACAGTAAGAAGAGTCAGCCTTCTTGTACTTAAGTCGGCATTGTGCATTTTGTAATTAAATGCGATGCAATTTCATTATTTCATCGTCAATAAGAAGTTACAAGGGAAACAGTAAACCTCAAGTGAAGCATCGGAATCTATAACTAGTGCCAATGGAATGGTTCAAACATAGACAGTAGGAAGAGTCAGTCTTCTTGTACTTAAGTCGGAATTTTGTGCCTTTTGTATTTAATTCCGTGGCAATTTGTGGGTTTCATCGTCAATAAGCAGGTACAAGGGATACAGCAAACCTGAAGTGAAGCATCGGAATCTATAACTATTGTCACAGGAATAGTTCAAAACATAGACAGTAACAAGAGTCAGTCTTCTTGTACCTAAGTCGGCATTGTGCCTTTTGTATTTAATTCCGATGCAATTTCTGTGTTTTATCGTCAATAAGAAGGTCAGAGGGATACAGTAAACCTGAAGTGAAGCATCGGAATCAATAGCTAGTGTCATAAGAATGGATCAAGATATAGTCAGTATGAAGAGTCAGTCTTCTTGTAGTTAAGTCGGCATTGTGCCTTTTCTATTTAATTCCGATGCAATTTCTGTGTTTCACCGTCGAAAAGGAGGTCAGAGGGTACAGTAAACCAGAAGTGAAGCAGCGGAATCTATAACTAGTTTCACAGGAATGGTTCGAAACATAAACAGTAGGAAGATGCAGTCTTCTTTTACTTAAATTGGCATTGTGATTTTTGTATTTAATTTCGATGCACTATCTGTGTTTCATCGTCAATAGGAAGGTCCAAGGGATACAGTAAACCAGAAATGAAGCATCGGAATCTGTAACCAGTGTCACACTAATGGTTCAAATCATAGACAGTAGCAAGATTCAGTCTACATGTACTTATGTCGGCATTGTGCCTTTTGTATTTATTTCCGCTGCAGTTTCTGTGTCTCATCGTCAATACGAAGGTCAGAGGGATACAGTACACCTGAAGTGAATCATCGTCATCTACAACTAGTGTCACAGGAATGGTTCAAAAAATAGTCAGTAACAAGAGTCAGTCCTCTTGTACTAAAGTCGGCATTGTGCCTTTTGTATTTAATTCCGATGCAATTCCTGTGTTTCATCGTCAATAAGAAGGTCCAAGGGATACAGTAAACCTGAAGCGGAGCATCGGAAACTATAAATAAGGAGGTCAGAGGGATACAGGAAACCTGAAGTGATGCATCGGAATCTCTAACTAGTGTCACAGGAATGGTTCAACAGATAGTCAGTAAGAAGAGTCAGTCTTCTTGTACTTAAGTCGGCATTGTGCCTTTTGTATTTAATTCCGATGCCATTACTGTGTTTCATCGTCAATAAGAAGGTCCAAGGGATACAGTAATTTTGAAGTGAAGCATCGGAATCTGTAAGTAACGTCACAGGAATGTTTCAAAACATAGACAGTAAGAAGAGTCAGTCTTCTTGTACGTAAGGCGGCATTGTGCCTTTTGTATTTAATTCCGATGCAATTTCTGTGTTTCATCGTCAATAAGAAGGTCCAAGGGATACAGTAAACCTGAAGTGAAGCATCGGAATCTATAATTAGTGTCACAGGAACGGTTCAAAACGTAGTCAGTAAGACGAGTCAGTCTTCTTGTACTTAAGTCGGCATTGTGCCTTTTGTATTTAATTCCGTTGCCATTTCTGTGTTTCATCGTCAATAAAAATGTCCAAGGGATACAGTAAACCTGAAGTGAAGCATCGGAAACTACAACTAGTGTCACAGGAATGATTCAAAACATAGTCAGTAAGAAGAGTCAGTCTTCTTGTACTTAAGTCGGCATTATGCCTTTTGTATTTAATTCCGATGCTATTTCTGTGCTTCATCGTCAATAAGAAGGTCCAACGGATACAGTAAACCTGAAGTGAAGCATCGGAATCTATAACTAGTGTCACAGGAATGTTTCAAATCATAGACAGTACGAAGAGTCAGTCTTCTTGTACTTAACTCGGCATTGTGCCATTTCTATTTAATTCCAATGCAATTACTGTGTTTCATCGTCAATAAGAAGGTCAGAGGGATACAGTAAACCTGAAGTGAAGCATCGGAATCTCTAACTAGTGTCACAGGAATGGTTCAACAGATAGTCAGTAAGAAGATTCAGTCTTCTTGTACTTAAGTCGGCATTGTGCCTTTTGTATTTAATTCCGATGCCATTACTGTGTTTCATCGTCAATAAGAAGGTCCAAGGGATACAGTAAATTTGAAGTGAAGCATCGGAATCTGTAAGTAACGTCACAGGAATGGTTCAAAACATAGACACTAAGAAGAGTCAGTCTGCTTGTACTTAAGACGGCATTGTGCCTTTTCTGTTTCATTCCGATGCAATTTCTGTGTTTCATCGTCAATAAGAAGGTCCAAGGGATACAGTAAACCTGAAGTGAAGCAATGGAATCTATAACTAGTGTCACAGGAATGGTTCAAAACATAGTCAGTAACAAGAGTCAGTCGACTTTTACCTAAGTCGGCATTGTGCCTTTTCTACTTAATTCCGATGCAATTTCTGTGTTTTATCGTCAATAAGAAGGTCAGAGGGATACAGGAAACCTGAGGTGAAGCATCGGAGTCTATAACTAGTGTCACAGGAATGGTTCAATACATAGTCAGTAAGGAGAGTCAGACGTCTTGTACTTAGGTCGGCATTGTGCCTTTTCAATTAGATTCCGATGCAATTTCTGTGTTTCATCGTCAATAAGAAGGTCCAAGGGATACAGTAAACCTGAAGTGAAGCATCGGAATCTGTAACTAACGTCACAGGAATGTTTCAAAACATAGACAGTAAGAAGAGTCAGTCTTCTTGTACGTAAGGCGGCATTATGCCTTTTGTATTTAATTCCGATGCTATTTCTGTGCTTCATCGTCAATAAGAAGGTCCAACGGAGACAGTAAACCTGAAGTGAAGCATCGGAATTTATAACTAGTGTCACAGGAATGGTGCAAATCATAGACAGTAGGAAGAGATAGTCTTCTAGTACTTAAGTCAGCATTGTGCCTTTTCAATTTAATTCCGACGCTTTTTCTGTGTTTTGTCGTCAATAAGAGGGTCCTAGTGATACAGTAAACCTGAAGTGAAGCATCGGAATCTATAACTAGTGTCACAGGAATGTTTCAAAACATAGACAGTACGAAGAGTCAGTCTTCTTGTACTTAACTCGGCATTGTGCCATTTCTATTTAATTCCAATGCAATTACTGTGTTTCATCGTCAATAAGAAGGTCCTTGGGTTTCAGTAAACCTGAAGTGAAGCATCGGAATCCATAGCTAGTGTCACAGGAATAGTCCAAAACATAGCCAGTGAGAAGAGTGAGTCTTCTTGTACTTAAGTTGGCATTGTGCCTTTTCTATTTAATTCCGATGTAATTTCTGTGTTTCATCGTCAATAAGATGGTCCAAGGGATACAGTAAACCTGGAGTGAAGCATCGGAATCTATAACTAGTGCCACAGGAATGGTTCAAAACATAGCCAGTAAGAATAGTCAGTCTTCTTGTACTTAAGTCGTCTTTGTGCCTTTCAATTTAATTCCGATGCAATTTCTGTGTTTCATCGTCAATAAGAAGATTCAAGGGATACAGTAAACCGTAAGTGAAGCATCGGAATCTATAACTAATGTCACAGGAATGGTTCAAAACATAGTCAGTAAGAAGAGTCAGTCTTCATGTACTTACATCGGCATTGTGCCTTTTGTATTTAATTCCGATGCAATTTGTGTGTTTCATCGTCAATAAGAAGGTCCAAGGGATACAGTAAACCTGAGGTGAAGCAACGGAATCTATAACTAGTGTCACAGGAATGGTTCAAAAAATTGTCAGTAAGAAGACTCAGTCTTCTTGTACGTAAGTCGGCATTGTGCCTTTTGTATTTAATTCCGATGCAATTTCTGTGTTTCATCGTCAATAAGAAGGTCCAAGGGATACAGTAAACCTGAAGTGAAGAATCGGAATCTATAATTAGTGTCACAGGAACGGTTCAAAACGTAGTCAGTAAGAAGAGTCAGTCTTCTTGTACTTAAATCGGCATTGTGCCTTTTGTATTTAATTCCGTTGCCATTTCTGTGTTTCATCGTCAATAAAAATGTCCAAGGGATACAGTAAACCTGAAGTAAAGCATCGGAATCTACAACTAGTGTCACAGGAATGGTTCAATACATAGTCAGTAAGGAGAGTCAGACTTCTTGTACTTAGGTCGGCATTGTGCCTTTTCAATTAGATTCCGATGTAATTTCTGTGTTTCATCGTCAATAAGAAGGTCCAAGGGATACAGTAAACCTGAAGTGAAGCATCGGAATCTGTAACTAACGTCACAGGACTGTTTCAAAACATAGACAGTAAGAAGAGTCAGTCTTCTTGTACGTAAGTCGGCATTGTGCCTTTTGTATTTAATTCCGATGCAATTTCTGTGTTTCATCGTCAATAAGATGGTCCAAGGGATACAGTAAACCTGAAGTGAAGCATCGGAATCTATAACTAGTGTCACAGGTATGGTACAAATCATAGACAGTAGGAGGAGATAGTCTTCTAGTACTTAAGTCGGCATTGTGCCTTTTCTATTTAATTCCGACGCTTTTTCTGTGTTTCGTCGTCAATAAGAGGGTCCTAGTGATACAGTAAACCTGACGTGAAGCATCGGAATCTATAACTAGTGTCACAGGAATGTTTCAAAACATAGACAGTACGAAGAGTCAGTCTTCTTGTACTTAAGTCGGCTTTGTGCCTTTTCAATTTAATTCCGATGCAATTTCTGTGTTTCATCGTCAATAAGATTGTCAGAGGGATACATTAAACCTGAAGTGAAGCATCGGAATCTAAAACTAGTGTCACAGGAATGGTTCGAAACATAGACCGTAAGAAGAGTCAGCCTTCTTGCACTTAAATCGGCATTGTGCCTTTTCTATTTAATTCCGATACAATTTCTGTGTTTCATCGTCAGTAAGAAGGTCAGAGGGATACAGTAAACCTGAAGTGAAGCATCGGAATCTATAACTAGTGTCACAGGAATGGTTCAAAGCATAGGCAGTAAGCAGAGTCAGTCTTCTTGTCCATAAGTCCGCATTGTGCCTTTTGTATTTCATTCCGATGCCATTTCTGTGTTTCATCGTCAATAAGAAGGTCCAAGGGATTCAGTAAATCTGAAGTGAAGCATTGGAATCTATAACTAGTGTCACAGGAATGGTTCAAAATATAGACAGTAGGAAGAGTCAGTCTTCTTGCACTTAAGTCGGCATTGTGCCGTTTGTATTTAATTCCGATGCAATTTCTGTGTTTCATCGTCAATATGAAGGTCCAAGGGATACAGTAAACCTGAAGTGAAGCATCGGAAGCTATAACCAGTGCCACAAAAATGGTTCAAAACATAGACAGTCGGAAGAGTCAGTCTTCTTGTACTTAAGTCGGCATTGTGCCTTTTGGATTTAATTCCGAAGCAATTTCTGTGTTTCATCGTCAATATGAAGGTCCAAGGGATATACTAAAAGCTGAAGTGAAGCATCCGAATCCATAATTATTGTCACAGGAATAGTTCAAAACATAGTCAGTGAGAATAGTGAGTCTTCTTGTACTTAAGGCGGTATTGTGCCTATTCTATTTAATTCCGATGCAATTTCTATGTTTCTTCGTCAATAAGGAGGTCCAAGGGATACAGTAAACCTGGAGTAAGGCATCGTAATCTATAACTAGTGTCACTGGAATGGTTCAAAACATAGGCAGTAAGAAGAGTCAGTCTTCTTGTTGATAAATCGGCATTGTGTCTTTTGTATTTAATTCCGATGCAATTTCTGTGTTTCATCGTCAATAAGAAGATCCAATTGATACAGTAAACCGGAAGTGAAGCATCGGAATCTATAACTAGTGTCACAGGAATGGTTCAAAACATAGACAGTAAGAAGAGTCAGTCTTCTTGTACTTAAGTCGGCATTGTGCCATTTGTATTTAATTCCGATGGAATTTCTGTGCTTCATCGTCAATAAGAAGGTCCAAGGGATTCAGTAAACCTGAAGTGAAGCATCGGAATCTATAACTAGTGTCACAGGAATGGTTCAAAACAAAGACAGTATAAAGAGTCAGTCTCTTTGTACTTAAGTCGGCATTGTGCTTTTTGTATTTAAGTCCGATGCAATTTCTGTGTTTCATCGTCAATAAGAAGGTCAGAGGGATACAGTAAACCTGAAGTGAAGCATCGGAATCTAAAACTAGTGTCACAGGAATGGTTCAAAACATAGAGAGTAAGATGAGTCAGTCTTCTCGCACTTAAGTCGGCATTGTGCCTTTTCTATTTAATTCCGATGCAATTTCTGTGATTCATCGTCAATAAGAAGGTCAGAGGGATACAGTAAACCTGAAGCGAAGGTTCGGAATCTATAACTAGTGTCACAGGAATGGTTGAAAGCATAGGCAGTAAGAAGGGTCAGTCTTCTTGTCCTTAAGTCGGCATTGTGCCTTCTGTATTTAATTCCGATGCAATTTCTGTGTTTCATCGTCAATAAGAAGGTCCAAATGATACAGTAAACCTGGAGTGAAGCATCATAATCTATAACTAGTGTCACAGGAATGGTTCAAAACATAGACAGTAAGAAGAGTCAGCCTTCTTGTACTTAAGTCGGCATTGTGCCTTTTGTAATTAAATCCGATGCAATTTCATTATTTCATCGTCAATAAGAAGTTCCAAGGGAAACAGTAAACCTGAAGTGAAGCATCGGAATCTATAACTAGTGTCAATGGAATGGTTCAAACATAGGCAGTAGGAAGAGTCAGTCTTCTTTTACTTAAATTGGCATTGTGATTTTTGTATTTAATTTCGATGCACTATGTGTGTTTCATCGTCAATAGGAAGGTCCAAGGGATACAGTAAACCAGAAATGAAGCATCGGAATCTGTAACTAGTGTCACACTAATGGTTCAAATCATAGACAGTAGCGAGATTCAGTCTACATGTACTTATGTCGGCATTGTGCCTTTTGTATTTATTTCCGCTGCAGTTTCTGTGTCTCATCGTCAATACGAAGGTCAGAGGGATACAGTAAACCTGAAGTGAAGCATCGTCATCTATAACTAGTGTCACAGGAATGGTTCAAAAAATAGTCGGTAACAAGAGTCAGTCTTCTTGTACTTAAGTCGGCATTGTGCCTTTTTTATTTAATTCCGATGCAATTTCTGTGTTTCATCGTCAATAAGAAGGTCCAAGGGATACAGTAAACCTGAAGCGGAGCATCGGAAACTATAAATAGTGTCACAGGAATGGTTTAAAACATAGACTGTAAGAAGAGTCATTCTTCTTGTACTTAAGTCGGCATTGTCCCCTTTTCAACTTAATTCCGATGCAATTACTGTGTTTCATCGTCAATAAGAAGGTCAGAGGGATACAGTGAACCTGAGGTGAAGCATCGGAATCTATAACTAGTGTCTCAGGAATGGTTCATAATATAGACAGTAGGAAGAGTCAGTTTTCTTGTACTTAAGTCGGCATTGTGCCTTTTCTATTTAATTCCGATGCAATTTTGGTGTTTCGTCGCCAATAATAAGGTCCAAAGGATACAGTAAACCTGAAGTGAAGCATCGGAATCTATAACTAATGTCACAGGATTCGTTCAAAACATAGACAGTAGGAAGAGTCAGTCTTGTGGTACTTAAGTCGGCATGGTGCCTTTTGTATTTGGTTCCGATGCAATTTCTGTGTTTCATCGTCACTAAGAAGGACCTAGGGATACAGTAAAGCTGACGTGAAGCATCGGAATCTATAACTAGTGTCACAGGAATGGTTCAAAACATAGTCAGTAAGATGAGTCAGTCTTCTTGTATTTAAGTCGGCATTGTGCCTTTTGTATTTAATTCCGATTCAATTTCTGTGTTTCATCGTCAATAAGATGGTCAGAGGGATACAGCAAACTAGAAATGAAGAATCGGAATCTAGAACTTTTGTCACAGGAATGGTTCAAAACATAGACAGTAAGAAGGGTCCGTCTTCGTGTATTTAAGTCTTCATTGTGCTTTTTGTATTTAAATTCCGATGCAATTTCTGTGTTTCAACGTCAATAAGAAGGTCCAAGGGATACAGTAAACCTGAAGTTAAGCATCGGAATCTATAACTGGCGTCACAGGAATGATTCAAAACATAGACTGTAAGAAGAGTCAGTCTTCTAGTACTTAAGTCGGCATTTTGCCTTTTGTATTTAATTCCGATGCAATTTCTGTGTTTCATCGTCAATAACAAGGTCCAAGGGATACAGTAAACTTGGAGTGAGGCATCATAATCTATAACCAGTGTCACAGGAATGGTTCAAAACATAGACAGTAAGAAGAGTCAGCCTTCTTGTACTTAAGTCGGCATTGTGCCTTTTGTAATTAAATGCGATGCAATTTCATTATTTCATCGTCAATAAGAAGTTACAAGGGAAACAGTAAACCTCAAGTGAAGCATCGGAATCTATAACTAGTGCCAATGGAATGGTTCAAACATAGACAGTAGGAAGAGTCAGTCTTCTTGTACTTAAGTCGGAATTTTGTGCCTTTTGTATTTAATTCCGTGGCAATTTGTGGGTTTCATCGTCAATAAGCAGGTACAAGGGATACAGCAAACCTGAAGTGAAGCATCGGAATCTATAACTATTGTCACAGGAATAGTTCAAAACATAGACAGTAACAAGAGTCAGTCTTCTTGTACCTAAGTCGGCATTGTGCCTTTTGTATTTAATTCCGATGCAATTTCTGTGTTTTATCGTCAATAAGAAGGTCAGAGGGATACAGTAAACCTGAAGTGAAGCATCGGAATCAATAGCTAGTGTCATAAGAATGGATCAAGATATAGTCAGTATGAAGAGTCAGTCTTCTTGTAGTTAAGTCGGCATTGTGCCTTTTCTATTTAATTCCGATGCAATTTCTGTGTTTCACCGTCGAAAAGGAGGTCAGAGGGTACAGTAAACCAGAAGTGAAGCAGCGGAATCTATAACTAGTTTCACAGGAATGGTTCGAAACATAAACAGTAGGAAGATGCAGTCTTCTTTTACTTAAATTGGCATTGTGATTTTTGTATTTAATTTCGATGCACTATCTGTGTTTCATCGTCAATAGGAAGGTCCAAGGGATACAGTAAACCAGAAATGAAGCATCGGAATCTGTAACCAGTGTCACACTAATGGTTCAAATCATAGACAGTAGCAAGATTCAGTCTACATGTACTTATGTCGGCATTGTGCCTTTTGTATTTATTTCCGCTGCAGTTTCTGTGTCTCATCGTCAATACGAAGGTCAGAGGGATACAGTACACCTGAAGTGAATCATCGTCATCTACAACTAGTGTCACAGGAATGGTTCAAAAAATAGTCAGTAACAAGAGTCAGTCCTCTTGTACTTAAGTCGGCATTGTGCCTTTTGTATTTAATTCCGATGCAATTCCTGTGTTTCATCGTCAATAAGAAGGTCCAAGGGATACAGTAAACCTGAAGCGGAGCATCGGAAACTATAAATAAGGAGGTCAGAGGGATACAGGAAACCTGAAGTGATGCATCGGAATCTCTAACTAGTGTCACAGGAATGGTTCAACAGATAGTCAGTAAGAAGAGTCAGTCTTCTTGTACTTAAGTCGGCATTGTGCCTTTTGTATTTAATTCCGATGCCATTACTGTGTTTCATCGTCAATAAGAAGGTCCAAGGGATACAGTAATTTTGAAGTGAAGCATCGGAATCTGTAAGTAACGTCACAGGAATGTTTCAAAACATAGACAGTAAGAAGAGTCAGTCTTCTTGTACGTAAGGCGGCATTGTGCCTTTTGTATTTAATTCCGATGCAATTTCTGTGTTTCATCGTCAATAAGAAGGTCCAAGGGATACAGTAAACCTGAAGTGAAGCATCGGAATCTATAATTAGTGTCACAGGAACGGTTCAAAACGTAGTCAGTAAGACGAGTCAGTCTTCTTGTACTTAAGTCGGCATTGTGCCCTTTGTATTTAATTCCGTTGCCATTTCTGTGTTTCATCGTCAATAAAAATGTCCAAGGGATACAGTAAACCTGAAGTGAAGCATCGGAAACTACAACTAGTGTCACAGGAATGATTCAAAACATAGTCAGTAAGAAGAGTCAGTCTTCTTGTACTTAAGTCGGCATTATGCCTTTTGTATTTAATTCCGATGCTATTTCTGTGCTTCATCGTCAATAAGAAGGTCCAACGGATACAGTAAACCTGAAGTGAAGCATCGGAATCTATAACTAGTGTCACAGGAATGTTTCAAATCATAGACAGTACGAAGAGTCAGTCTTCTTGTACTTAACTCGGCATTGTGCCATTTCTATTTAATTCCAATGCAATTACTGTGTTTCATCGTCAATAAGAAGGTCAGAGGGATACAGTAAACCTGAAGTGAAGCATCGGAATCTCTAACTAGTGTCACAGGAATGGTTCAACAGATAGTCAGTAAGAAGATTCAGTCTTCTTGTACTTAAGTCGGCATTGTGCCTTTTGTATTTAATTCCGATGCCATTACTGTGTTTCATCGTCAATAAGAAGGTCCAAGGGATACAGTAAATTTGAAGTGAAGCATCGGAATCTGTAAGTAACGTCACAGGAATGGTTCAAAACATAGACACTAAGAAGAGTCAGTCTGCTTGTACTTAAGACGGCATTGTGCCTTTTCTGTTTCATTCCGATGCAATTTCTGTGTTTCATCGTCAATAAGAAGGTCCAAGGGATACAGTAAACCTGAAGTGAAGCAATGGAATCTATAACTAGTGTCACAGGAATGGTTCAAAACATAGTCAGTAACAAGAGTCAGTCGACTTTTACCTAAGTCGGCATTGTGCCTTTTCTACTTAATTCCGATGCAATTTCTGTGTTTTATCGTCAATAAGAAGGTCAGAGGGATACAGGAAACCTGAGGTGAAGCATCGGAGTCTATAACTAGTGTCACAGGAATGGTTCAATACATAGTCAGTAAGGAGAGTCAGACGTCTTGTACTTAGGTCGGCATTGTGCCTTTTCAATTAGATTCCGATGCAATTTCTGTGTTTCATCGTCAATAAGAAGGTCCAAGGGATACAGTAAACCTGAAGTGAAGCATCGGAATCTGTAACTAACGTCACAGGAATGTTTCAAAACATAGACAGTACGAAGAGTCAGTCTTCTTGTACTTAACTCGGCATTGTGCCATTTCTATTTAATTCCAATGCAATTACTGTGTTTCATCGTCAATAAGAAGGTCCTTGGGTTTCAGTAAACCTGAAGTGAAGCATCGGAATCCATAGCTAGTGTCACAGGAATAGTCCAAAACATAGCCAGTGAGAAGAGTGAGTCTTCTTGTACTTAAGTTGGCATTGTGCCTTTTCTATTTAATTCCGATGTAATTTCTGTGTTTCATCGTCAATAAGATGGTCCAAGGGATACAGTAAACCTGGAGTGAAGCATCGGAATCTATAACTAGTGCCACAGGAATGGTTCAAAACATAGCCAGTAAGAATAGTCAGTCTTCTTGTACTTAAGTCGTCTTTGTGCCTTTTCAATTTAATTCCGATGCAATTTCTGTGTTTCATCGTCAATAAGAAGATTCAAGGGATACAGTAAACCGGAAGTGAAGCATCGGAATCTATAACTAATGTCACAGGAATGGTTCAAAACATAGTCAGTAAGAAGAGTCAGTCTTCATGTACTTACATCGGCATTGTGCCTTTTGTATTTAATTCCGATGCAATTTGTGTGTTTCATCGTCAATAAGAAGGTCCAAGGGATACAGTAAACCTGAGGTGAAGCAACGGAATCTATAACTAGTGTCACAGGAATGGTTCAAAAAATTGTCAGTAAGAAGACTCAGTCTTCTTGTACGTAAGTCGGCATTGTGCCTTTTGTATTTAATTCCGATGCAATTTCTGTGTTTCATCGTCAATAAGAAGGTCCAAGGGATACAGTAAACCTGAAGTGAAGAATCGGAATCTATAATTAGTGTCACAGGAACGGTTCAAAACGTAGTCAGTAAGAAGAGTCAGTCTTCTTGTACTTAAATCGGCATTGTGCCTTTTGTATTTAATTCCGTTGCCATTTCTGTGTTTCATCGTCAATAAAAATGTCCAAGGGATACAGTAAACCTGAAGTGAAGCATCGGAATCTACAACTAGTGTCACAGGAATGGTTCAATACATAGTCAGTAAGGAGAGTCAGACTTCTTGTACTTAGGTCGGCATTGTGCCTTTTCAATTAGATTCCGATGTAATTTCTGTGTTTCATCGTCAATAAGAAGGTCCAAGGGATACAGTAAACCTGAAGTGAAGCATCGGAATCTGTAACTAACGTCACAGGACTGTTTCAAAACATAGACAGTAAGAAGAGTCAGTCTTCTTGTACGTAAGTCGGCATTGTGCCTTTTGTATTTAATTCCGATGCAATTTCTGTGTTTCATCGTCAATAAGATGGTCCAAGGGATACAGTAAACCTGAAGTGAAGCATCGGAATCTATAACTAGTGTCACAGGTATGGTACAAATCATAGACAGTAGGAAGAGATAGTCTTCTAGTACTTAAGTCGGCATTGTGCCTTTTCTATTTAATTCCGACGCTTTTTCTGTGTTTCGTCGTCAATAAGAGGGTCCTAGTGATACAGTAAACCTGACGTGAAGCATCGGAATCTATAACTAGTGTCACAGGAATGTTTCAAAACATAGACAGTACGAAGAGTCAGTCTTCTTGTACTTAAGTCGGCATTGTGCCATTTCTATTTAGTTCCGATGCAATTACTGTGTTTCATCGTCAATACGAAGGTCCATGGGTTTCAGTAAAGCTGAAGTGAAGCATCGGAATCCATAGCTAGTGTCACAGGAATAGTCCAAAACATAGTCAGTGAGAAGAGTGAGTCTTTTTGTACTTAAGTTGGCATTGTGACTTTTCTATTTAATTCCGATGTACGTTCTGTGCTTCATCGTCAATAAGAAGGTCCAAGGGACACAGTAAACCTGGAGTGAAGCATCGGAATCTATAACTAGTGTCACAGGAATGGTTCAAAACATAGCCAGTAAGAAGAGTCAGTCTTCTTGTACTTAAGTCGGCTTTGTGCCTTTTCAATTTAATTCCGATGCAATTTAAGTGTTTCATCGTCAATAAGAAGAATCAAGGGATACAGTAAACCGGAAGTGAAGCATCGGAATCTATAACTAGTGTCACAGGAATGGTTCAAAACATAGTCAGTAAGAAGAGTCAGTCTTCATGTACTTACATCGGCATTGTGCCTCTTGTATTTAATTCCGATGCAATTTGTGTGTTTCATCGTCAATAAGAAGGTCCAAGGGATACAGTAAACCTGAGGTGAAGCAACGGAATCTATAACTAGTGTCACAGGAATGGTTCAAAAAATTATCAGTAACAAGAGTCAGTCGTCTTGTACCTAAGTCGACATTGTGCCTTTTCTATTTAATTCCGATGCAATATATGTGTTTCATCGTCAATAAGAAGGTCCAAGGGGTACAGTAAACCTGGTGTGAAGCAGCGAAATCTATAACTAGTGTCACAGGAATGGTTCACAGCATAGACAGTAAGAAGAGTCAGTCTTCTTGTACGTAAGTCGGCATTGTGCCTTTTGTATTTAATTCCGATGCGATTTCTGTGTTTCATCATCAATAAGAAGGTCCAAGGGATACAGTAAACCTGAAGTGAAGCATCGGAATCTATAACTAGTGTCACAGGAATGGTAGAAATCATAGAAAGTAGGAAGAGATAGTCTTCTAGTACTCAAGTCGGCATTGTGCCTTTTCTATTTAATTCCGACGCTTTTTCTGTGTTTCGTCGTCAATAAGAGGGTCCTAGTGATACAGTAAACCTGAAGTGAAGCATCGGAATCTATAACTAGTGTCACAGGAATGTTTCAAAACATAGACAGTAAGAAGAGTCAGTCTTCTTGTACTTAAGTCGGCATTGTGCCATTTCTATTTAATTCCGATGCAATTACTGTGTTTCATCGTCAATACGAAGGTCCATGGGTTTCAGTAAACCTTAAGTGAAGCATCGGAATCCATAGCTAGTGTCACAGGAATAGTCCAAAACATAGTCAGTGAGAAGCGTGAGTCTTCTTGTACTTAAGTTGGCATTGTGTCTTTTCTATTTAATTCCGATGCAATTTCTGTGTTTCATTGTCAATAAGATGGTCAGAGGGATACAGGAAACCTGAGGTGAAGCATCGGAGTCTATAACTAGTGGCACATTAATGGTTCAATACATAGTCAGCAAGGAGAGTCAGTGTTCTTGTACTTAGGTCGCCATTGTGCCTTTTCAATTAGATTCCGATGCAATTTCTGTGTTTCATCGTCAGTAAGAAGGTCCAAGGGATACAATAAACCTGTAGTGAAGCATCGGAATCTGTAACTAACGTCACAGGAATGTTTCAAAACATAGACAGTAAGAAGAGTCAGTCTTCTTGTACATAAGTCGGCATTGTGCCTTTTGTATTTAATTCCGATGCAATTTCTGTGTTTCATCGTCAATAAGAAGTTCCAAAAGATACAGTAAACCTGAAGTGAAGCATCGCAATCTATAATTAGTGTCACAGGATCGGTTCAAAACATAGTCAGTAAGAAGTGTCAGTCTTCTTGTACTTAAGTCGGCATTGTGCCTTTTGTATTTAATTCCGATGCCATTTCTGTGTTTCATCGTCATTAAAAATGTCCAAGGGATACAGTTAACCTGAAGTGAAGAATCGGAATCTACAACTAGTGTCACAGGAATGATTCAAAACATAGTCAGTAAGAAGAGTCAGTCTTCTTGTACTTAAGTCGGCATTATGCCTTTTGTATTTAATTCCGATGCAATTTCTGTGCTTCATCGTCAATAAGCAGGTTCAACGGATACAGTAAACCTGAAGTAAAGCATCGGAATCTATAACTACTGTCACAGAAATGGTACAAATAATAGACAGTAGGAAGAGATAGTCTTCTAGTACTTAAGTCGGCATGGTGCCTTTTCTATTTAATTCCGACGCTTTTTCTATGTTTCATCGTCAATAAGAAGGTCCAAGGGTTACAGTAAACCTGAAGTGTAGCATTGGAATCTATAACTAGTGTCACAGGAATGGTTCAAAGCATAGGCAGTAAGTAGAGTCAGTATTCTTGTCCTTAAGTCGGCATTGTGCCTTTTGTATTTAATTCCGATGCCATTTCTGTGTTTCATCGTCAATAAGAAGGTCCAAGAGATTCAGTAAATCTGAAGTGAAGCATTGGAATCTATAACTAGTGTCACAGGAATGGTTCAAATTATAGACAGTAGGAAGAGTCAGTGTTCTTGTACTTAAATCGGCATTCTGCCTTTTGTATTTAATTCCGAAGCAATTTCTGTGTTTCATCGTCAATAAGAAGGTGAGAGGGATACAGTAAACCTGAAGTGAAGCATCGGAAGCTATAACTAGTGCCACAAAAATGGTTCAAAACATAGACAGTAGGAAGAGTCAGTCTTCTTGTACTTAATTCGGCATTGTGCCTTTTGTATTTAATTCCGAAGCAATTTCTGTGTTTCATCGTCAATATGAAGGTCCAAGGGATACAAAAAAAGCTGAAGTGAAGCATCCGAATCCATAATTAGTGTCACAGGAATGGTTCAAAACATAGACAGTGAGAAGAGTGAGTCTTCTTGTACTTAAGTCGCTAATGTGCCTATTCTACTTAATTCCGATGCAATTTCTGTGTTTCTTCGTCAATAAGAAGGTCCAAGGGATACAGTAAACCTGGAGTAAAGCATCGTAATCTATAACTAGTGTCACTGGAATGGTTCAAAACATAGACAGTAAGAAGAGTCTGTCCTCTTGTTCATAAGTCGGCATTGTGTCTTTTGTATTTAATTCCGATGCAATTTCCGTGTTTCATCGTCAGTAAGAAGGTCAGAGGGATACAGCAAACCTGAAGTGAAGCAACGGAATCTAAAACTAGTGTCACAGGAATGGTTCGTAACATAGACAGAAAGAAGAGTCAGCCCTCTTGCACTTAAATCGGCATTGTGCCTTTTCTATTTAATTCCGATACAATTTCTGTGTTTCATCGTCAGTAAGAAGGTCAGAGGGATACAATAAACCTGAAGTGAAGCATCGGAATCTAAAACTAGTGTCACAGGAATGGTTCAAATCATAGACTGTAGGAAGAGTCGGTCTTCTTGTACTTAAGTCGGCATTGTGCCTTTTGTATTAAATTCCGATGCAACGTCTGTGTTTCATCGTCAATAAGAATGTCCAAGGCATACAGTGAACCTGAAGTGAAGCATCGTAATCCATAGCTAGTGTCACAGGAATGGTTCAAAACATAGTCAGTGAGAAGAGTGAGTCTTCTTGTACTTAAATTGGCATTGTGCCTTTTCTATTTAATTCCGATGTAATTTCTGTGTTCCAACGTCAACAAGAAGGTCCAAGGGATTCAGTAAACCTGGAGTGAAGCTTCGGAATCGATAACTAGTGTCACAGGAATGGTTGAAAACATAGACAGTATGAAGAGTCAGTCTTCTTGTACTTAAGTCGGCTTTGTGCCTTTTCAATTTAATTCCGATGCAATTTCTGTGTTTCATCGTCAGTAAGAAGGTCAGAGGGATACAGTAAACCTGAAGTGAAGCATCGGAATCTATAACTAGTGTCACAGGAATGGTTCAAAGCATAGGCAGTAAGTAGAGTCAGTCTTCTTGTCCTCAATTCGGCATTGTGCCTTTTGTATTTAATTCCGATGCCATTTCTGTGTTTCATCGTCAATAAGAAGGTCCAAGGGATTCAGTAAATCTGAAGTGAAGCATTGGAATCTATAACTAGTGTCACAGGAATGGTTCAAAATATAGACAGTAGGAAGAGTCAGTGTTCTTGTACTTAAGTCGGCATTGTGCCTTTTGTCTTTAATACCGAAGCAATTTCTGTGTTTCATCGTCAATAAGGTCAGAGGGATACAGTAAACCTGAAGTGAAGCATCGGAAGCTATAACTAGTGCCACAAAAATGGTTCAAAACATAGACAGTAGGAAGAGTCAGTCTTCTTGTACTTAAGTCGGCATTGTGCCTTTTGTATTTAATTCCGAAGCAATTTCTGTGTTTCATTGTCAATATGAAGGTCCAAGGGATACAATAAAAGCTGAAGTGAAGCATCCGAATCCATAATTAGTGTCAAAGGAATGGTTCAAAACATAGACAGTGAGAAAAGTGAGTCTTCTTGTACTTAAGTCGGTATTGTGCCTATTCTATTTAATTCCGATGCAATTTCTGTGTTTCTTCGTCAATAAGAAGGTCCAAGGGATACAGTAAACCTGGAGTGAAGCATCGGAAGCTATAACTAGTGCCACAAAAATGGTTCAAAACATAGACAGTAGGAAGAGTCAGTCTTCTTGTACTTATGTCGGCATTGTGCCTTTTGTATTTAATTCCGATGCAATTTTGGTGTTTCATCGTCAATATGAAGGTCCAAGGGATACAGTAAACCTGGTGTGAAGCATCGGAATCTATAACTAGTGTCACAGGAATGGTTCACAGCATAGACAGTATGAAGAGTCAGTCTTCTTGTACTTAAGTCGGCATTGTGCCATCTGTATTTAATTCCGATGCAATTTCTGTGTTTCATCGTCAATAAGAAGGTCCAAGGGATTCAGTAAACCTGAAGTGAAGCATGGGAATCTATAACTAGTGTCACAGGAATGGTTCAAAACAAAAAATTATAAAGAGTCAGTCTCCTTGTACTTAAGTCGGCATTGTGCTTTTTGTATTTAAGTCCGATGCAATTTCTGTGTTTCATCGTCAATAAGAAGGTCAGAGGGATACAGTAAACCTGAAGTGAAGCATCGGAATCTAAAACTAGTGTCACAGGAATGGTTCAAACATAGAGAGTAAGAAGAGTCAGTCTACTCGCACTTACGTCGGCATTGTGCCTTTTCTATTTAATTCCGATGCAATTTCTGTGTTTCATCGTCAATAAGAAGGTCAGAGGGATACAGTAAACCTGATGTGAAGCTTCGGAATCTATAACTAGTGTCACAGGAATGGTTGAAAGCATAGGCAGTAAGAAGAGTCAGCCTTCTTGTACTTAAGTCGGCATTGTGCCTTTTGTAATTAAATCCCATGCAATTTCATTATTTCATCGTCAATAAGAAGTTCCAAGGGAAACAGTAAACCTGAAGTGAAGCATCGGAATCTATAACTAGTGTCAATGGAATGGTTCAAACATAGACAGTAGGAAGAGTCAGTCTTCTTGTACTTAAGTCGGCATTGTGCCTTTTGTATTTAATTCCAAGGCAATTTGTGGGTTTCATCGTCAATAAGAAGGTACGAGGCATACAGCAAACCTGAAGTGAAGCATCTGAATCTATAACTAGTGTCACAGGAATAGTTCAAAACATAGACAGTAACAAGAGTCAGTCTTCTTGTACTTAAGTCGGCATTGTGCCTTTTGTATTTAATTCCGATGCAATTTCTGTGTTTCATCGTCAATAAGAAGGTCAGAGGGAACAGTGACCCTGAAGTGAAGAATCGGAATCTGTAACTAGTTTCACAGAAATGGTTCAAAACATAGACAGTAAGAAGAGTCAGTCTTCTTATACTTAAGTCGGCATTGTGATTTTTGTATTTAATTTCGATGCACTATCTGTGTTTCATCGTCAATAAGAAGGTCCAAGGGATACAGTAAACCAGAAATGAAGCATCGGAATCTGTAACTAGTGTCACACTAATGGTTCAAATCATAGACAGTAGCAAGATTCAGTCTACATGTACTTATGTCGGCATTGTGAGTTTTGTATTTATTTCCGCTGCAGTTTCTGTGTCTCATCGTCAATACGAAGGTCAGAGGGATACAGTAAACCTGAAGTGAAGCATCGGCATCTATAACTAGTGTCACAGGAATGGTTCAAAAAATAGTCAGTAAGAAGAGTCAGTCTTCTAGTACTTAAGTCGGCATTGTGCCTTTTGTATTTAATTCCGATACAATTTCTGTGTTTCATCGTCAGTAAGAAGGTCAGAGGGATACAGTAAACCTGAAGCGAAGCATCGGAATCTATAACTAGTGTCACAGGAATGGTTCAAAGCATAGGCAGTAAGTAGAGTCACTCTTCTTGTCCTTAAGTCCGCATTGTGCCTTTTGCATTTAATTCCGATGCCATTTCTGTGTTTCATCGACAATAAGAAGGTCCAAGGGATTCAGTAAATCTGAAGTGAAGCATTGGAATCTATAACTAGTGTCACAGGAATGGTTCAAAATATAGACAGTAGGAAGAGTCAGTCTTCTTGTACTTAAGTCCTCATTGTGCCGTTTGTATTTAATTCCGATGCAATTTTTGTGTTTCATCGTCAATAAGATGGTCAGAGGGATACAGTAAACCTGAAGTGAAGCATCGGAAGCTATAACTAGTGCCAAAAAAATGGTTCAAAACATAGACAGTAGGAAGAGTCAGTCTTCTTGTACTTAAGTCGGCATTGTGCCTTTTGTATTTAATTCCGAAGCAATTTCTGTGTTTCATTGTCAATATGAAGGTCCAAGGGATACAATAAAAGCTGAAGTGAAGCATCCAAATCCATAATTAGTGTCACAGGAATGGTTCAAAACATAGACAGTGAGAAGAAAGAGTCTTCTTGTACTTAAGTCGGTATTGTGCCTATTCTATTTAATTCCGATGCAATTTCTGTGTTTCTTCGTCAATAAGAAGGTCCAAGGGATACAGTAAACCTGGAGTGAAGCATCGGAATCTATAACTAGTGTCACAGGAATGGTTCAAACATAGTCAGTAAGAAGAGTCAGTCTTCATGTACTTATGTCGGCATTGTGCCTTTTGTATTTAATTCCGATGCAATTTCTGTGTTTCATCGTCAACAAGAAGGTCCAAGGGATGCAATAAACCTGAAGTGAAGCAACGGAATCTAAAACTAGTGTCACAGGAATGGTTCAAAATATAGTCAGTAACAGGAGTCAGTCTTCTTGGACCTAAGTCGGCATTGTGCCTTTTGTATTTAATTCCGATGCAATTTTGGTGTTTCATCGTCAATATGAAGGTCCAAGGGATACAGTAAACCTGGTGTGAAGCATCGGAATCTATAACTAGTGTCACAGGAATGGTTCACAGCATAGACAGTAAGAAGAGTCAGTCTTCTTGTACTTAAGTCGGCATTGTGCCATCTGTATTTAATTCCGATGCAATTTCTGTGTTTCATCGTCAATAAGAAGGTCCAAGGGATTCAGTAAACCTGAAGTGAAGCATGGGAATCTATAACTAGTGTCACAGGAATGGTTCAAAACAAAGACAGTATAAAGAGTCAGTCTCCTTGTACGTAAGTCGGCATTGTGCTTTTTGTATTTAAGTCCGATGCAATTTCTGTGTTTCATCGTCAATAAGAAGGTCAGAGGGATACAGTAAACCTGAAGTGAAGCATCGGAATCTAAAACTAGTGTCACAGGAATGGTTCAAACATAGAGAGTAAGAAGAGTCAGTCTTCTCGCACTTAAGTCGGCATTGTGCCTTTTCTATTTAATTCCGATGCAATTTCTGTGTTTCATCGCCAATAAGAAGGTCAGAGGGATACAGTAAACCTGAAGTGAAGCTTCGGAATCTATAACTAGTGTCACAGGAATGGTTGAAAGCATAGGCAATAAGAAGAGTTAGCCTTCTTGTACTTAAGTCGGCATTGTGCCTTTTGTAATTAAATCCCATGCAATTTCATTATTTCATCGTCAATAAGAAGTTCCAAGGGAAACAGTAAACCTGAAGTGAAGCATCGGAATCTATAACTAGTGTCAATGGAATGGTTCAAACATAGACAGTAGGAAGAGTCGGTCTTCTTGTACTTAAGTCGGCATTGTGCCTTTTGTATTTAATTCCAAGGCAATTTGTGGGTTTCATCGTCAATAAGAAGGTACAAGGCATACAGCAAACCTGAAGTGAAGCATCTGAATCTATAACTAGTGTCACAGGAATAGTTTAAAACATAGACAGTAACAAGAGTCAGTCTTCTTGTCCTTAAGTCGGCATTGTGCCTTTTGTATTTAATTCCGATGCAATTTCTGTGTTTCATCGACAATAAGAAGGTCAGAGGGATACAGTAAACCTGAAGTGAAGCATCGGAATCTATAACTAGTTTCACAGGAATGGATCAAGGTATAGTCAGTATGAAGAGTCAGTCTTCTTGTACTTAAGTCGGCATTGTGCCTTTTCAATTTAATTCCGATGCAATTTCTGTGTTTCATCGTCAAAACGAAGGTCAGAGGGTACAGTAAACCAGAAGTGAAGCAGCGGAATCTATAACTAGTGTCACAGGAATGGTTCGGAACATAAACTGTAGGAAGATGCAGTCTTCTTTTACTTAAATTGGCATTGTGATTTTTGTATTTAATTTCGATGCACTATCTGTGTTTCATCGTCAATAATAAGGTCCAAGGGATACAGTAAACCAGAAATGAAGCATCGGAATCTGTAACTAGTGTCACACTAATGGTTCAAATCATAGACAGTAGCAAGATTCAGTCTGCATGTACTTATGTCGCCATTGTACCTTTTGTATTTATTTCCGCTGCAGTTTCTGTGTCTCATCGTCAATACGAAGGTCAGAGGGATACAGTAAACCTGAAGTGAAGCATCGGCATCTATAACTAGTGTCACAAGAATGGTTCAAAAAATAGTCAGTAAGAAGAGTCAGTCTTCTAGTACTTAAGTCGGCATTGTGCCTTTTGTATTTAATTCCGATACAATTTCTGTGTTTCATCGTCAGTAAGAAGGTCAGAGGGATACAGTAAACCTGAAGTGAAGCATCGGAATCTATAACTAGTGACACAGGAATGGTTCAATGCATAGGCAGTAAGTAGAGTCAGTCTTCTTGTCCTTAAGTCCGCATTGTGCCTTTTGTATTTAATTCCGATGCCATTTCTGTGTTTCATCGTCAATAAGAAGGTCCAAGGGATTCAGTAAATCTGAAGTGAAGCATTGGAATCTTTAACTAGCGTCACAGGAATGGTTCAAAATATAGACAGTAGGAAGAGTCAGTCTTCTTGTACTTAAGTCCTCATTGTGCCGTTTGTATTTAATTCCGATGCAATTTTTGTGTTTCATCGTCAATAAGAAGGTCAGAGGGATACAGTAAACCTGAAGTGAAGCATCGGAAGCTATAACTGGTGCCACAAAAATGGTTCAAAACATAGACAGTAGGAAGAGACAGTCTTCTTGTACTTAAGTCGGCATTGTGCCTTTTGTATTTAATTCCGAAGCAATTTCTGTGTTTCATCGTCAATAAGAAGTTCCAAGGGATACACTAAAAGCTGAAGTGAAGCATCCGAATCCATAATTAGTGTCACAGGAATGGTTCAAAACATAGTCAGTGAGAAGAGTGAGTCTTCTTGTACTTAAGTCGGTATTGTGTTTATTCTATTAGATTCCGATGCAATTTCTGTGTTTCTTCGTGAATAAGAAGGTCCAAGAGATCCAGTAAACCTGGAGTAAAGCATCGTAATCTATAACTAGTGTCACTGGAATGGTTCAAAACATAGACAGTAAGAAGAGTCAGTCTTCTTGTTCATAAGGCGTCATTGTGTCTTTTGTATTTAATTCCGATGCAATTTCTGTGTTTCATCGTCAATAAGAAGATCCAAGGGATACAGTAAACCGGAAGTGCAGCATCGGAATCTATAACTACTGTCACAGGAATGGTTCAAAACATCGTCAGTAAGAAGAGTAAGTCTTCATGTACTTCTGTTGGCATTGTGCCTTTTGTATTTAATTCCGATGCAATTTCTGTGTTTCATCGTCAACAAGAAGGTCCAAGGGATGCAGTAAACCTGAAGTGAGGCAACGCAATCTATAACTAGTGTCACAGGAAAGGTTCAAAACATAGTCAGTAACAGGAGTCAGTCTTCTTGGACCTAAGTCGGCATTGTGCCTTTTGTATTTAATTCCGATGCAATTTTGGTGTTTCATCGTCAATATGAAGGTCCAAGGGATACAGTAAACCTGGTGTGAAGCATCGGAATCAATAACTAGTGTCACAGGAATGGTTCACAGCATAGACAGTAAGAAGAGTCAGTCTCCTTGTACTTAAGTCGGCATTGTGCCATTTGTATTTAATTCCGATGCAATTTCTGTGTTTCATCGTCAATAAGAAGGTCCAAGGGATTCAGTAAACCTGAAGTGAAGCATCGGAATCTATACCTAGTGTCACAGGAATGGTTCAAAACAAAGTCAGTATAAAGAGTCACTCTCCTTGTACTTAAGTCGGCATTGTGCTTTTTGTATTTAAGTCCGATGCAATTTCTGTGTTTCATCGTCAATAAGAAGGTCAGAGGGATACAGTAAACCTGAAGTGAAGCATCGGAATCTAAAACTAGTGTCACAGGAATGGTTCAAAACATAGAGAGTAAGAAGAGTCAGTCTTCTCGCACTTAAGTCGGCATTGTGCCTTTTCTATTTAATTCCGATGCAATTTCTGTGTTTCATCGTCAATAAGAAGGTCAGAGGGATACAGTAAACCTGAAGTGAAGCTTCGGAATCTATAACTAGTGTCACAGGAATGGTTGAAAGCATAGGCAGTAAGAAGAGTCAGTCTTCTTGTCCTTAAGTCCGCATTGTGCCTTTTGTATTTAATTTCGATGCAATTTCTGTGTTTCATCGTCAATAAGAAGGTCCAAGGGATACAGTAAACCTGGAGTGAAGCATCATAATCTATAACCAGTGTCACAGGAATGGTTCATAACATAGACAGTAAGAAGAGTCAGTGTTCTTGTACTTAAGTCGGCATTGTGCCTTTTGTAATTAAATGCGATGCAATTTCATTATTTCATCGTCAATAAGAAGTTCCAAGGGAAACAGTAAACCTGAAGTGAAGCATCGGAATCTATAACTAGTATCAATGGAATGGTTCAAACATAGACAGTAGGAAGAGTCAGTCTTGTTGTACTTAAGTCGGCATTGTGCCTTTTGTATTTAATTCCGTGGCAATTTGTGGGTTTCATCGTCAATAAGAAGGTACAAGGGATACAGCAAACCTGAAGTGAAGCATCGGAATCTATAACTAGTGTCACAGGAATAGTTCAAAACATAGACAGTAACAAGAGTCAGTCTTCTTGTACTTAAGTCGGTATTGTGATTTTTGTATTTAATTCCGATGCAATTTCTGTGTTTTATCGTCAATAAGAAGGTCAGAGGGAACAGTGACCCTGAAGTGAAGAATCGGAATCTGTAACTAGTGTCACAGAAATGGTTCAAAACATAGACAGTAAGAAGAGTCAGTCTTCCTGTACTTAAGTCGGCATTGTGAATTTTGTATTTAATTCCGATGCAATCTCTGTGTTTCATCGACAATAAGAAGGTCAGAGGGATACAGTAAACCGGATGTGAAGCATCGGAATCTATAACTAGTTTCACAGGAATGGATCAAGATATAGTCAGTATGAAGAGTCAGTCGTCTTGTACGTATGTCGGCATTGTGCCTTTTCTATTTATTTCCGCTGCGGTTTCTGTGTCTCATCGTCAATACGAAGGTCAGAGGGATACAGTAAACCTGAAGTGAAGCATCGGCATCTATAACTAGTGTCACAGGAATGGTTCAAAAAATAGTCAGTAACAAGAGTCAGTCTTCTTGTACTTAAGTCGGCATTGTGCCTTTTGTATTTAATTCCGATGCAATTTCTGTGTTTCATCGTCAATAAGAAGGTCCAAGGGATACAGTAAACCTGAAGCGGAGCATCGGAAACTATAAATAGTGTCACAGGAATGGTTCAAAACATAGACTGTAAGAAGAGTCATTCTTCTTGTACTTAAGTCGGCATTGTCCCCTTTTCAACTTAATTCCGATGCAATTACTGTGTTTCATCGTCAATAAGAAGGTCAGAGGGATACAGTAAACCTGAAGTGAAGCATCGGAATCTCTAACTAGTGTCACAGGAATGGTTCAACACATAATCAGTAAGAAGAGTCAGTCTTCTTGTACTTAAGTCAGCATTGTGCCTTTTGTATTTAATTCCGATGCAATTACTGTGTTTCATCGTCAATAAGAAGGTCCAAGCGATACAGTAAATTTGAAGTGAAGCATCGGAATCTGTAACTAACGTCACAGGAATGGTTCAAAACATAGACACTAAGAAGAGTCAGTCTGCTTGTACTTAAGACGGCATTGTGCCTTTTATGTTTCATTCCGATGCAATTTCTGTGTTTCATCGTCAATAAGAAGGTCAGAGGGATACAGTGAACCTGAGGTGAAGCATCGGAATCTATAACTAGTGTCACAGGAATGGTTCGTAATATAGACAGTAGGAAGAGTCAGTTTTCTTGTACTTAAGTCGGCATTGTGCCTTTTCTATTTAATTCCGATGCAATTTTGGTGTTTCGTCGCCAATAAGAAGGTCCAAAGGATACAGTAAGCCTGAAGTGAAGCATCGGAATCTATAACTAATGTCACAGGATTCGTTCAAGACATAGCCAGTAGGAAGATTCAGTCTTGTGGCACTTAAGTCGGCATGGTGCCCTTTGTGTTTGGTTCCGATGCAATTTCTGTGTTTCATCGTCACTAAAAAGGACCTAGGGATACAGTAAACCTGAAGTGAAGCATCGGAATCTATAACTAGTGTCACAGGAATGGATCAAGATATAGTCAGTAAGAAGAGTCAGTCTTCTCGTACATAAGTCGGCATTGCGCCTTTTCTATTTAATTCCGATACCATTTCTGTGTTTCGTCGTCAATAAGAAGGTCCAAGGGATACAGTAAACCTGAAGTTAAGCATCGGAATCTATAACTGGCGTCACAGGAATGGTTCAAAGCATAGACTGTAAGAAGAGTCACTCTTCTAGTACTTAAGTCGGCATTTTGCCTTTTATATTTATTTCCGGTGCAATTGCTGTGTTTCATCGTCAATAAGAAGGTCCAAGGGATACAGTAAAGCTGAAGTGAAGCATAGGAATCTGTAACTAACGTCACAGGAATGTTTCAAAACATAGACAGTAAGAAGAGCCAGTCTTCTTGTACGTAAGTCGGCATTGTGCCTTTTGTATTTAATTCCGATTCAATTTCTGTGTTTCATCGTCAATACGAAGGTCCGAGGGATACAGTAAACCAGAAGTGAAGCATCTGAATCTATAACTTGTGTCACAGGTATGGTTCAAAACATAGTCAGTAAGGAGAGTCAGTCTTCTAGTACTTAAGTCCGCATTGTGCCTTTTGTATTTAATTCCGATGCAATATCTGTGTTTCATCGTTAATAAGAAGGTCAGAGGGATGCTGTAAACATGAAGTGAAGCATCGGAATCTATAACTAGTGTCACAGGAATGGATCAAGATATAGTCAGTAAGAAGAGTCAGTCTTCTTGTACATAAGTCGGCATTCCGCCTTTTCTATTTAATTCTGATGCAATTTCTGTGTTTCGTCGTCAATAAGAAGGTCCAAGGGATACAGTAAACATGAAGTGAAGCATCGGAATCTGTAACTAACGTCACAGGAATGTTTCAAAACATAGACAGTTAGAAGAGCCAGTCTTCTTGTACGTAAGTCGGCATTGTGCCTTTTGTATTTAATTCCGATGCAATTTCTGTGTTTTATCGTCAATACGAAGGTCCGAGGGATACAGTAAACCAGAAGTGAAGCATCTGAATCTATAACTTGTGTCACAGTTATGGTTCTAAACATAGTCAGTAAGAAGAGTCAGTCTTCTAGTACTTAAGTCGGCATTGTGCCTTTTGTAATTAATTCCGATGCAATATCTGTGTTTCATCGTTAATAAGAAGGTCAGAGGGATGCTGTAAACATGAAGTGAAGCATCGGAATCCACAACTAGTCACACAGGAATGGTTCAAATAATAGTCAGTTAGAACAGTCAGACTTCTTGTACCTAAGTAGGCATTGTGCCTTTTCTATTTAATTCCGATGCAATTACTGTGTTTCATCGTTAATAAGAAGGTCCAAGGGATACAGTAAACCTGAAGTGAAGCATCGGAATCTATAACTAGTGTCACAGGAATGGATCAAGATATAGTCAGTAAGAAGAGTCAGTCTTCTTGTACATAAGTCGGCATTGCACCTTTTCTATTTAATTCCGATGCAATTTCTGTGTTTCGTCGTCAATAAGAAGGTCCAGGGGATACAGTAAAACTGAAGTTAAGCATCGGAATCTATAACTGGCGTCACAGGAATGGTTCAAAGCATAGACTGTAAGAAGAGTCAGTCTTCTAGTACTTAAGTCGGCATTTTGCCTTTTATATTTATTTCCGATGCAATTGCTGTGTTTCATCGTCAATAAGAAGGTCCAAGGGATACAGTAAAGCTGAAGTGAAGCATCGGAATCCTTAACTAGTGTCACAGGAATGGTTCAAACATAGTCAGTAAGATGAGTCAGTCTTCTTGTATTTAAGTCGGCATTGTGCCTTTTGTATTTAATTCCCATTGAATTTCTGTGTTTCATCGTCAATAAGATGGTCAGAGGGAAACAGTAAACTAGAAATGAAGCATCGTAATCTAGAACTTTTGTCACAGGAATGGTTCAAAACATAGACAGTAAGAAGGGTCCGTCTTCGTGTATTTAAGTCTTCATTGTGCTTTTTGTATTTAATTCCGATGCAATTTCTGTGTTTCAACGTCAATAAGAGGGTCCAAGGGATACAGTAAACCTGAAGTTAAGCATCGGAATCTATAACTGGCGTCACAGGAATGGTTCAAAACATAGACTGTAAGAAGAGTCAGTCTTCTAGTACTTAAGTCGGCATTTTACCTTTTATATTTATTTCCGATGCAATTGCTGTGTTTCATCGTCAATAAGAAGGTCCAATGGATACAGTAAACCTGACGTGAAACAAAGTAATCTATAACTGGTGTCACAGGAATGGTTCAAACATAGTCAGAAAGAAGAGTCGGTCTTCTTGTACTTAAGTCGGCATTGTGCTTTTTGTATTTCATTCCGAATCAATTTCTGTGTTTCATCGTCAATAAGAAGGTCCAAGGGATACAGTAAACCTGAAGTGAAGTATCGGAATCCATAGCTAGTGTCACAGGAACGGTTCAAAACATAGTCAGTGAGAAGAGAGAGTCTTCTTGTACTGAAGTCGGCATTGTGCCTCTTCTATTTAATTCCGATGTAATTTCTGTGTTTCATCGTCAATAAGAAGGTCCAAGGGATACAGTAAACCTGGAGTGAAGCTTCGGAATCTATAACTAGTGTCACAGGAGTGGTTCGAAACATAGTCAGTAAGAAGAGTCAGCCTTCATGTACTTACATCGGCATTGTGCCTTTTGTATTTAATTCCGATGCAATTTCTGCGTTTCATCGTCAATAAGAAGGTCCAAGGGATACAGTAAACCTGAAGTGAAGCAACGGAATCTATAACTAGTGTCACAGGAATGGTTCAAAACATAGTCAGGAACAAGAGTCAGTCGTCTTTTACCTAAGTCGGCATTGTGCCTTTTCTATTTAATTCCGATGCAATTTCTGTGTTTTATCGTCAATAAGAAGGTCAGTGGGATACAGGAAACCTGAGGCGAAGCATCGGAGTCTATAACTAGTGTCACAGGAATGGTTCAATACATAGTCAGTAAGGAGAGTCAGACTTCTTGTACTTAGGTCGGCATTGTGCCTTTTCAATTAGATTCCGATGCAATTTCTGTGTTTCATCGTCAATAAGAAGGTCCAAGGGATACAGTAAACCTGAAGTGAAGCATCGGAATCTGTAACTAACGTCACAGGAATGTTTCAAAACATAGACAGTAAGAAGAGCCAGTCTTCTTGTACGTAAGTCGGCATTGTGCCTTTTGTATTTAATTCCGATGCAATTTCTGTGTTTCAACATCAATACGAAGGTCCGAGGGATACAATAAACCAGAAGTGAAGCATCTGAATCTATAACTTGTGTCACAGGTATGGTTCAAAACATAGTCAGTAAGAAGAGTCAGTCTTCTAGTACTTAAGTCGGCATTGTGCCTTTTGTATTTAATTCCGATGCAATATCTGTGTTTCATCGTTAATAAGAAGGTCAGAGGGATGCTGTAAACATGAAGTGGAGCATCGGAATCCACAACTAGTCACACAGGAATGGTTCAAATAATAGTCAGTTAGAACAGTCAGACTTCTTGTACCTAAGTCGGCATTGTGCCTTTTCTATTTAATTCCGATGCAATTACTGTGTTTCATCGTCAATAAGAAGGTCCAAGGGATACAGTAAACCTGGAGTGAAGCATCGGAATCTGTAACTAGTGTCGCAGGAATGGTTCAAAACATAGTCAGTAAGAAGAGTCAGTCTTCATGTACTTACATCGGCATTGTGCCTTTTGTATTTAATTCCGATGCAATTTCTGCGTTTCATCGTGAATAAGAAGGTCCAAGGGATACAGTAAACCTGAAGTGAAGCATCGGAATCTATAACTAGTGTCACAGGAACGGTTCAAAACGTAGTCAGTAAGAAGAGTCAGTCTTCTTGTACGTAAGTCGGCATTGTGCCTTTTGTATTTAATTCCGTTGCCATTTCTGTGTTTCATCGTCAATAAAAATGTCCAAGGGATACAGTAAACCTGAAGTGAAGCATCGGAATCTTCAACTAGTGTCACAGGAATGACTCAAAACATAGTCAGTGAGAAGAGTCAGTATTCTTGTACTTAAGTCGGCATTATGCCTTTTGTATTTAATTCCGATGCAATTTCTGTGCTTCATCGTCAATAAGAAGGTCCAACGGATACAGTAAACCTGAAGTGAAGCATCGGAATCTATAACTAGTGTCACAGGAATGGTTCAATACATAGTCAGTAAGGAGAGTCAGACTTCTTGTACTTAGGTCGGCATTGTGCCTTTTCAATTACATTCCGATGCAATTTCTGTGTTTCATCGTCAATATGAAGGTCCAAGGGATACAGTAAACCTGAAGTGAAGCATCGGAATCTGTAACTAACGACACAGGAATGTTTCAAAACATAGACAGTAAGAAGAGCCAGTCTTCTAGTACTTAAGTCGGCATTGTGCCTTTTGTATTTAATTCCGATGCAATATCTGTGTTTCATCGTTAATAAGAAGGTCAGAGGGATGCTGTAAACATGAAGTGAAGCATCGGAATCCACAACTAGTCACACAGGAATGGTTCAAATAATAGTCAGTTAGAACAGTCAGACTTCTTGTACTTAAGTCGGCATTGTGCCTTTTCTATTTAATTCCGATGCAATTACTGTGTTTCATCGTCAATAAGAAAGTCCAAGGGATACAGTAAACCTGAAGTGAAGCATCGGAATCTATAACTAGTGTCACAGGAATGAATCAAGATATAGTCAGTAAGAAGAGTCAGTCTTCTTGTACATAAGTCGGCATTGCACCTTTTCTATTTAATTCCGATGCAAGTTCTGTGTTTCGTCGTCAATAAGAAGGTCCAAGGGATACAGTAAACCTGAAGTTAAGCATCGGAATCTATAACTGGCGTCACAGGAATGGTTCAAAGCATAGACTGTAAGAAGAGTCAGTCGTCTAGTACTTAAGTCTGCATTTTGCCTTTTATATTTATTTCCGATGCAATTGCTGTGTTTCATCGTCAATAAGAAGGTCCAAGGGATACAGTAAAGCTGAAGTGAAGCATCGCAATCTATAACTAGTGTCACAGGAATGGTTCAAAACATAGTCAGTAAGATGAGTCAGTCTTCTTGTATTTAAGTCGGCATTGTGCCTTTTGTATTTAATTCCGATTCAATTTCTGTGTTTCATCGCCAATAAGATGGTCAGAGAGATACAGTAAACTAGAAATGAAGCATCGGAATCTAGAAGTTTTGTCACAGGAATGGTTCAAAACATAGACAGTAAGAAGGGTCCGTCTTCGTGTATTTAAGTCTTCATTGTGCTTTTTGTATTTAATTCCGATGCAATTTCTGTGTTTCATCGTCAATAATAAGGTCCAAGGGATACAGTAAACCTGAAGTTAAGCATCGGAATCTATAACTGGCGTCACAGGAATGGTTCAAAACATAGACTGTAAGAAGAGTCGGTCTTCTAGTACTTAAGTCTTCATTTTGCCTTTTATATTTATTTCCGATGCAATTGCTGTGTTTCATCGTCATTAAGAAGGTCCAAGGGATACAGTAAACCTGAAGTGAAACAAAGTAATCTATAACTGGTGTCACAGGAATTGTTCAAACATAGTCAGTATGAAGAGTCGGTCTTCTTGTACTTAAGTCGTCATTGTGCTTTTTGTATTTCATTCCGATTCAATTTCTGTGTTTCATCGTCAATAAGAAGGTCCAAGGGATACAGTAAACCTGAAGTGAAGCATTGGAATCCATAGCTAGTGTCACAGGAATGGTACAAAACATAGTCAGTGAGAAGAGTGAGTCTTCTTGTACTTAAGTCGGCATTGTGCCTTTTCTATTTAATTCCGATGTAATTTCTGTGTTTCATCGTCAATAGGAAGGTCCAAGGGATACAGTAAACCTGGAGTGAACCATCGGAATCTATAACTAGTGTCACAGGAATGGTTCAAAACATAGTCAGTAAGAAGAGTCAGTCTTCATGTACTTACATCGGCATTGTGCCTTTAGTATTTAATTCCGATGCAATTTCTGCGTTTCATCGTCAATAAGAAGGTCCAAGGGATACAGTAAACCAGAAGTGAAGCAACGGAATCTATAACTAGTGTCACAGGAATGGTTCAAAACATAGTCAGGAACAAGAGTCCGTCGTCTTTTGCCTAAGTCGGCATTGTGCCTTTTCTATTTAATTCCGATGCAATTTCTGTGTTTTATCGTCAATAAGAAGGTCAGAGGGATACAGGAAACCTAAGGTGAAGCATCGGAGTCTATAACTAGTGTCACAGGAATGGTTCAATACATAGTCAGTAAGGAGAGTCAGACTTCTTGTACTTAGGTCGGCATTGTGCCTTTTCAATTAGATTCCGATGCAATTTCTGTGTTTCATCGTCAATAAGAAGGTCCAAGGGATACAGTAAACCTGAAGTGAAGCATCGGAATCTGTAACTGGCGTCACAGGAATGTTTCAAAACATAGACAGTAAGAAGAGCCAGTCTTCTTGTACGTAAGTCTCCATTGTGCCTTTTGTATTTAATTCCGATGCAATATCTGTGTTTCATCGTTAATAAGAAGGTCAGAGGGATGCTGTAAACATGAAGTGAAGCATCGGAATCCACAACTAGTCACACAGGAATGGTTCAAATAATAGTCAGTTAGAACAGTCAGACTTCTTGTACCTAAGTCGGCATTGTGCCTTTTCTATTTAATTCCGATGCAATTACTGTGTTTCATCGTCAATAAGAAGGTCCAAGGGATACAGTAAACCTGAAGTGAAGCATCGGAATCTATACCTAGTGTCACAGGAATGGATTAAGATATGTTCAGTAAGAAGAGTCAGTCTTCTTGTACATAAGTCGGCATTGCGCCTTTTCTATTTAATTCCGATGCAATTTCTGTCTTTCGTCGTCAATAAGAAGGTCCAAGGGATACAGTAAACCTGAAGTTAAGCATCGGTATCTATAACTGGCGTCACAGGAATGGTTCAAAGCATAGACTGTAAGAAGAGTCAGTCTTCTAGTACTTAAGTCGGCATTTTGCCTTTTATATTTATTTCCGATGCAATTGCTGTGTTCATCGTCAATAAGAAGGTCCAAGGGATACAGTAAAGCTGAAGTGAAGCATCGGAATCTATAACTAGTGTCACAGGAATGGTTCAAAACATAGTCAGTAAGATGAGTCAGTCTTTTTGTATTTAAGTCGGCATTGTGCCTTTTGTATTTAATTCCGATTCAATTTCTGTGTTTCATCGTCAATACGATGGTCAGAGGGATACAGTAAACTAGAAATGAAGCATCGGAATCAAGAACTTTTGTCACAGGAATGGTTCAAAACATAGACAGTAAGAAGGGTCCGTCTTCGTGTATTTAAGTCTTCATTGTGCATTTTGTATTTAATTCCGATGCAATTTCTGTGTTTCGACGTCAATAAGAAAGTCCAAGGGATACAGTAAACCTGAAGTTAAGCATCGGAATCTATAACTGGCGTCACAGGAATGGTTCAAAACATAGACTGTAAGAAGAGTCAGTCTTCTAGTACTTAAGTCGGCATTTTACCTTTTATATTTATTTCCGATGCAATTGCTGTGTTTCATGGTCAATAAGAAGGTCCAAGGGATACAGTAAACCTGAAGTGAAACAAAGTAATCTATAACTGGTGTCACAGGAATGGTTCAAACATAGTCAGTAATAAGAGTCGGTCTTCTTGTACTTAAGTCGGCATTGTGCTTTTTGTATTTCATTCCGATTCAATTTCTGTGTTTCATCGTCAATAAGAAGGTCCTAGTGATACAGTAAACCTGAAGTGAAGCATCGGAATCTATAAGTAGTGTCACAGGAATGGTTCAAAAAATTGTCAGTAACAAGAGTCAGTCGTCTTGTACCTAAGTCGACATTGTGCCTTTTCTATTTAATTCCGATGCAATTTCCGTGTTTCATCGTCAATAAGAAGGTCCAAGGGGTACAGTAAACCTGGTGTGAAGCAGCGAAATCTATAACTAGTGTCACAGGAATGGTTCACAGCATAGACAGTAAGAAGAGTTAGTCTTCTTGTACTTAAGTCGGCATTGTGCCTTTTGTATTTAATTCCGATGCAATTTCTGTGATTCATCGTCAATAAGAAGGTACAAGGGATTCAGCAAACGTGAAGTGAAGCATTGGAATCTATAACTAGTGTCTCAGGAATGGTTCAAAATATAGACAGTAGCAAGAGTCAGTCTTCTTGTACTTAAGTCGGCATTGTGCCGTTTGTATTTAATTCCTATGCAATTTCTGTGTTTCATCGTCAATAAGAATGTCAGAGGGATACTGTAAACCTGAAGTGAAGCATCGGAATCTAAAACTAGTGTCACAGGAATGGTTCAAATCATAGACAGTAAGTAGTGACAGTCTTCTTGCACTTAAATCGGCATTGTGCCTTTTCTATTTAATTCCAAAACAATTTCCGTGTTTCATCGTCAGTAAGAAGCTCAGAGGGATACAGAAAACCTGAAGTGAATCATCGGAAACTATAACTAGTGTCACAGGAATGGTTCAAAGCATAGGCAGTAAGAAGAGTCAGTCTGCTTGTCCTTATGTCGGCATTGTGCCTTTTGTATTTAATTCCGATGCAATTTCTGTGTTTCATCGTCAATAAGAAGGTCCAAGGGATACAGTAAACCTGAAGTGAAGCATCGGAATCTATAATTAGTGTCACAGGAACGGTACAAATCATAGACAGTAGGAAGAGATAGTCTTCTAGTACTTAAGTCGGCATTGTGCCTTTTCTATTTAATTCCGACGCTTTTTCTATGTTTCGTCGTCAATAAGAAGGTCCAAGTGATACAGTAAACATGAAGTGAAGCATCGGAATCTATAACTAGTGTCACAGGAATGTTTCAAAACATAGACAGTACGAAGAGTCAGTCTTCTTGTGCTTAAGTCGGCATTGTGCCTTCTGTATTAAATTCCGATGCAATTTCCGTGTTTCATCGTCAATAAGAATGTCCAAGGCATACAGTAAACCTGAAGTGAAGCATCGTAATCCATAGGTAGTGTCACAGAAATGGTTCAAAACATAGCCAGTAAGAAGAGTCAGTATTCTTGTACTTAAGTCGGCTTTGTGCCTTTCCAATTTAATTCCGATGCAATTTCTGTGTATCATCGTCAATAAGAAGATTCAAGGGATACAGTAAACCTGAAGTGAAGCATCGTAATCCATAGGTAGTGTCACAGGAATGGTTCAAAACATAGCCAGTAAGAAGAGTCAGTATTCTTGTACTTAAGTCGGCTTTGTGCCTTTCCAATTTAATTCCGATGCAATTTCTGTGTATCATCGTCAATAAGAAGATTCAAGGGATACAGTAAACCGGAAGTGAAGCATCGGAATCTATAACTAGTGTCACAGGAATGGTTCAAAACATAGTCAGTAAGAAGAGTCAGTCTTCATATCCTTACATCGGCATTGTGCATTTTGTATTTAATTCCGATGCAATTTCTGTGTTTCATCGTCAATAAGATGGTCCAAGGGATAGAGTAAACCTGAAGTGAAGCAACGGAAACTATAACTAATGTCACAGGAATGGTTCAAAACGTGGTCAGTAACAAGAGTCAGTCGTCTTGTACCTAAGTCGGCATTGTGCCTTTTCTATTTAATTCCAATGCAATTTCTGTGATTCATCGTCAATAAGAAGGTCCAAGGGATTCAGTAAACCTGAAGTGAAGCATTGGAATCTATTACTAGTGTCACAGGAATGGTTCAAAATATAGACAGTAGGAAGAGTCAGTCTTCTTGTACTTAAGTCGGCATTGTGCCGTTTGTATTTAATTCCGATGCAATTTCTGTGTTTCATCGTAAATAAGCATGTCAGAGGGATACTGTAAACCTGAAGTGAAGCATCGGAATCTAAAACTAGTGTCACAGGAATGGTTCAAAACATAGACAGTGAGTAGAGACAGACTTCTTGCACTTAAATCGACATTGTGCTTTTCTATTTAATTCCGATACAATTTCTGTGTTTCATCGTCCGTAAGAAGCTCAGAGGGATACAGTAAACCTGAAGTGAAGCATCGGAATCTATAACTAGTGTCACAGGAATGGTTCAAAGCATAGGCAATAAGAAGAGTCAGTCTTCTTGTCCTTTAGTCGGCATTGTGCCTTTTGTATTTAATTCCGATGCCATTTCTGTGTTTCATCGTCAATAAGAAGGTCCAAGGGATTCAGTAAACCTGAAGTGAGGCATTGGAATCTATAACTAGTGTCGCAGGAATGGTTCAAAATATAGACAGTAGGAAGAGTCAGTCGTCTTGTACTTAAGTCGGCATTGTGCCGTTTGTATTTAATTCCGATGCATTTTCTGTGTTTCATCGTCAATAAGAAGGTCCAAGGTATACGGTAAACCTGAAGTGAAGCATCGGAATCTATAACTAGTGTCACAGGAATGGTTCAAAACATAGAGAGAAGGAAGAGTCAGTCATCTTGTACTTAAGTCGGCATTGTGCCGTTTGTATTTGATTCCGATGTAATTTCTGTGTTTCATCGTCAATAAGAAGGTCAGAGGGATACAGTAAACCTGAAGTGAAGCATTGGAAGCTATAACTAGTGTCACAAAAATGGTTCAAAACATAGACAGTAGGAAGAGTCAGTCTTCTTGTTCTTAAGTCGGCATTGTGTCTTTTGTATTTAATTCCGATGCAATTTCTTTGTTTCATCGTCAATAAGTAGATCCAAGGGATACAGTAAACCGGAAGTTAAGCATCGGAATCTATAACTAGTGTCACAGGAATAGTTCAAAACATAGTCAGTAAGAAGAGTCAGTCTTCACGTACTTATGTCGGCATTGTGCCTTTTGTATAATTATTTCCGATGCAATTTCTGTGTTTCATCGTCAACAAGAAGGTCCAAGGGATACAGTAAACCTGAAGTGAAGCTACGGAATCTATAACTAGTGTCACAGGAATGGTTCAAAACATAGTCAGTAACAGGAGTCAGTCTTCTTGGACCTAAGTCGGCATTGTGGCTTTTGTATTTAATTCCTATGCAATTTCGGTGTTTCATCGTCAATATGAAGGTCCATGGGATACAGTAAACCTGGTGTGAAACATCGGTAACTATAACTAGTGTCACAAGAAAGGTTCACAGCATAGACCGTAAGAAGTGACAGTCTTCTTGTACTTAAGTCGGCATTGTGCCATTTGTATTTAATTCCCATGCAATTTCTGTGTTTCATCGTCAATAAGAAGGTCCAAGGGATTTAGTAAACCTGAAGTGAAGCATCGGAATCTATAACTAGTGTCACAGGAATGGTTGAAAGCATAGGCAGTAAGAAGAGTCAGTCTTCTTGCCCTTAAGTCGGCCTTGTGCCTTTTGTATTTGATTCCGATGCAATTTCTGTGTTTCATCGTCAATAAGAAGGATCAAGGGATACAGTAAACCTGGAGTGAAGCAACATAATCTATAACTAGTGTCACAGGAATGGTTCAAAACATAGACAGTAAGAAGAGTCAGCCTTCTTGTACTTAAGTCGGCATTGTGCCTTTTGTATTGAATTCCGATGCTATTTCTGTGTTTCATCGTCAATAAGAAGGTCCAAGAGATACAGTAAACCTGAAGTGAAGCATCGGAATCTATAACTAGTGTCACAGGAATTGTTCGAAACATAGTCAGTATGAAGAGTCAGTCTTCATGTACTTAAGTCGGCATCGTACCTTTTGTAATTAATTCCGATGCAATTTCATTATTTCATCGTCAATAAGATGTTCCAAGGGAAACAGTAAACCTGAAGTGAAGCATCGGAATCTATAAGTAGTGTCAATGGAATGGTTCAAACATAGACAGTAGGAAGAGTCAGTCTTCTTGTACTTAAGTCGGCATTGTGCCTTTTGTATTTAATTCCGAGGCAATTTGTGTGTTTCATCGTCAATAAGAAGGTCCAAGGGATACAGTAAACCTGAAGTGAAGCAACGGAATCTATAACTAGTGTCACAGGAATGGTTCAAAAAATGGTCCGTAACAAGAGTCAGTCGTCTTGTACCTAAGTCGGCATTGTGCCTTTTCTATTTAATTCCAATGCAATTTCTGTGTTTCTTCGTCAATAAGAAGGTCCAAGGGATACAGTTAACCTGGTGTGAAGCATCGAAATCTATAACTAGAGTCACAGGAATGGTTCACAGCATAGACAGTAAGAAGAGTCAGTCTTCTTGTACTTAAGTCGGCATTGTGCCTTTTGTATTTAATTCCGATGCAATTTGGGTGTTTCATCGTCAATATGAAGGTCCAAGGGATACATTAAACCTGGTGTAAAGCATCGGAAACTATTACTAGTGTCACAGGAATGGCTCACATCATAGACAGTAAGAAGAGTCAGTCTTCTTGTACTTAAGTCGGCATTGTGCCATTTGTATTTAATTCCCATGCAATTTCTGTGTTTCATCGTCAATTAGAAGGTCCAAGGGATTCAGCAAACCTGAAGTGAAGCATCGGAATCTATAACTAGTGTCACTGGAATGGTTCAAAACAAAGACAGTATGAAGAGTCAGTTTTCTTGTACTTAAGTCGGCATTTTGCTTTTTGTATTTACGTCCGATGCAATTTCTGTGTTTCATCGTCAATAAGAAGGTCAGAGGGATACAGTAAACCTGAAGTGAAGCATCGGAATCTATAACTAGTGTCACAGGAATGGTTCACAGCATAGACAGTAAGAAGAGTCAGTCTTCTTGTACTTAAGTCGGCATTGTGCCATTTGTATTTAATTCCCATGCAATTTCTGTGTTTCATCGTCAATAAGAAGGTCGAAGGGATTCAGTAAACCTGAAGTGAAGCATCGGAATCTATAACTAGTGTCACAGGAATGGTTCAAAACATAGCCAGTAAGAAGAGTCAGTATTCTTGTACTTAAGTCGGCTTTGTGCCTTTTCAATTTAATTCCGATGCAATTTCTGTGTTTCATCGTCAATAAGAAGATGCAAGGGATACAGTAATCCGGAAGTGAAGCATCGGAATCTATAACTAGTGTCACAGGAATGGTTCAAAACATAGTCAGTAAGGAGAGTCAGTCTTCATATACTTACATCGGCATTGTGCCTTTTGTATTTAATTCCGGTGCAATTTCTGTGTTTCATCGTCAATAAGATGGTCCAAGGGATACAGTAAACCTGAAGTGAAGCAACGGAATCTATAACTAGTGTCACAGGAATGGTTCACAGCATAGACAGTGAGAAGAGTCAGTCTTCTTGTACTTAAGTCGGCATTGTGCCGTTTGTATTTAATTCCGATGCAATTTCTGTGTTTCATCGTCAATAAGAATGTCAGAGGGATACTGTAAACCTGAAGTGAAGCATCGGAATCTAAAACTAGTCTCACAGGAATGGTTCAAAACATAGTCAGTAAGAAGAGTAAGTCTTCATGTACTTAAGACGGCATTGTGCCTTTTGTATTTAATTCCGATGCAATTTCATTATATCATTGTCAATAAGAAGTTCCAAGGGAAACAGTAAACCTGAAGTGAAGAATCGGAATCTGTAACTAGTGTCAATGGAATGGTTCAAACATAGACAGTAGGTAGAGTCAGTCTTCTTGTACTTAAGTCGGCATTGTGCCTTTTGTATTTAATTCCGAGGCAATTTCTGTGTTTCATCGTCAATAAGAAGGTCCAAGGTATACGGTAAACCTGAAGTGAAGCATCGGAATCCATAACTAGTGTCACAGGAATGGTTCAAAACATAGTCAGTGAGAAGAGTGAGTCTTCTTGTACTTAAGTCGGCATTGTGCCTATTCTATTTAATTTCGATGCAATTTCTGTGTTTCTTCGTCAATAAGAAGGTACAAGGGATACAGTAAACCTGGAGTAAAGCATCGGAATCTATAACTAGTGTCACTGGATTGGTTCAAAGCAAGAACAGTAAGAAGAGTCAGTCTTCTTGTTCTTAAGTCGGCATTGTGCCTTTTGTATTTAATTCCGATGCAATTTCTGTGTTTCATCGTCAATAAGAAGATCCAAGGGATACAGTAAACCGGAAGTGAAGCATCGGAATCTATAACTAGTGTCACAGGAATGGTTCAAAACATAGTCAGTAACAGGAGTCAGTCTTCTTGGACCTAAGTCGGCATTGTGGCTATTGTATTTAATTCCGATGCAATTTCGGTGTTTCATCGTCAATATGAAGGTCCAAGGGATACAGTAAACCTGAAGTAAAGCTACGGAATCTATAAGTAGTGTCACAGGAATGGTTCAAAACATAGTCAGTAATTGGAGTTAGTCTTTTTGGACCTAAGTCGGCATTGTGCCTTTTGTATTTAATTCCGATGCAATTTCGGTGTTTCATCGTCAATATGAAGGGCCAAGGGATACAGTAAACCTGGTGTGAAGCATCCGAAACTATAACTAGTGTCACAGGAATGGTTCACAGCATAGACCGTAAGAAGAGTCAGTCTTCTTGTACTTACGTCGGCATTGTGCCATTTGTATTTAATTCCCATGCAATTTCTGTGTTTCATCGTCAATAAGAAGGTCCAAGGGATTCAGTAAACCTGAAGTGAAGCATCGGAATCTATAACTAGTGTCACTGGAATGGTTCAAAACAAAGGCAGTATGAAGAGTCAGTCATCTTGTACTTAAGTCGGCATTGTGATTTTTGTATTTAAGTCCGATGCAATTTCTGTGTTTCATCGTCAATAAGAAGGTCAGAGGGATACAGTAAACCTGAAGTGAAGCATCGGAATCTAAAACTAGTGTCACAGGAATGGTTCAAAACATAGACAGTAAGAAGAGTCAGTCTTCTTGCACTTAAGTCGGCATTGTGCCTTTTCTATTTAATTCCGATGCAATTTCTGTGTTTCATCGTCAATAAGAAGGTCAGAGGGATACAGTAAACCTGAAGTGAAGCATCGGAATCTATAACTAGTGTCACAGGAATTGTTCGAAACATAGTCAGTAAGAAGAGTAAGTCTTCTTGTACTTAAGTCGGCATTTTGCTTTTTGTATTTAATTCCAATGCAATTTCTGTGTTTCTTCGTCAATAAGAAGGTCCAAGGGATACAGTTAACCTGGTGTGAAGCATCGAAATCTATAACTAGAGTCACAGGAATGGTTCACAGCATAGACAGTAAGAAGAGTCAGTCTTCTTGTACTTAAGTCGGCATTGTGCCTTTTGTATTTAATTCCGATGCAATTTGGGTGTTTCATCGTCAATATGAAGGTCCAAGGGATACATTAAACCTGGTGTAAAGCATCGGAAACTATTACTAGTGTCACAGGAATGGCTCACATCATAGACAGTAAGAAGAGTCAGTCTTCTTGTACTTAAGTCGGCATTGTGCCATTTGTATTTAATTCCCATGCAATTTCTGTGTTTCATCGTCAATTAGAAGGTCCAAGGGATTCAGCAAACCTGAAGTGAAGCATCGGAATCTATAACTAGTGTCACTGGAATGGTTCAAAACAAAGACAGTATGAAGAGTCAGTTTTCTTGTACTTAAGTCGGCATTTTGCTTTTTGTATTTACGTCCGATGCAATTTCTGTGTTTCATCGTCAATAAGAAGGTCAGAGGGATACAGTAAACCTGAAGTGAAGCATCGGAATCTATAACTAGTGTCACAGGAATGGTTCACAGCATAGACAGTAAGAAGAGTCAGTCTTCTTGTACTTAAGTCGGCATTGTGCCATTTGTATTTAATTCCCATGCAATTTCTGTGTTTCATCGTCAATAAGAAGGTCGAAGGGATTCAGTAAACCTGAAGTGAAGCATCGGAATCTATAACTAGTGTCACAGGAATGGTTCAAAACATAGCCAGTAAGAAGAGTCAGTATTCTTGTACTTAAGTCGGCTTTGTGCCTTTTCAATTTAATTCCGATGCAATTTCTGTGTTTCATCGTCAATAAGAAGATGCAAGGGATACAGTAATCCGGAAGTGAAGCATCGGAATCTATAACTAGTGTCACAGGAATGGTTCAAAACATAGTCAGTAAGGAGAGTCAGTCTTCATATACTTACATCGGCATTGTGCCTTTTGTATTTAATTCCGGTGCAATTTCTGTGTTTCATCGTCAATAAGATGGTCCAAGGGATACAGTAAACCTGAAGTGAAGCAACGGAATCTATAACTAGTGTCACAGGAATGGTTCACAGCATAGACAGTGAGAAGAGTCAGTCTTCTTGTACTTAAGTCGGCATTGTGCCGTTTGTATTTAATTCCGATGCAATTTCTGTGTTTCATCGTCAATAAGAATGTCAGAGGGATACTGTAAACCTGAAGTGAAGCATCGGAATCTAAAACTAGTCTCACAGGAATGGTTCAAAACATAGTCAGTAAGAAGAGTAAGTCTTCATGTACTTAAGACGGCATTGTGCCTTTTGTATTTAATTCCGATGCAATTTCATTATATCATTGTCAATAAGAAGTTCCAAGGGAAACAGTAAACCTGAAGTGAAGAATCGGAATCTGTAACTAGTGTCAATGGAATGGTTCAAACATAGACAGTAGGTAGAGTCAGTCTTCTTGTACTTAAGTCGGCATTGTGCCTTTTGTATTTAATTCCGAGGCAATTTCTGTGTTTCATCGTCAATAAGAAGGTCCAAGGTATACGGTAAACCTGAAGTGAAGCATCGGAATCCATAACTAGTGTCACAGGAATGGTTCAAAACATAGTCAGTGAGAAGAGTGAGTCTTCTTGTACTTAAGTCGGCATTGTGCCTATTCTATTTAATTTCGATGCAATTTCTGTGTTTCTTCGTCAATAAGAAGGTACAAGGGATACAGTAAACCTGGAGTAAAGCATCGGAATCTATAACTAGTGTCACTGGATTGGTTCAAAGCAAGAACAGTAAGAAGAGTCAGTCTTCTTGTTCTTAAGTCGGCATTGTGCCTTTTGTATTTAATTCCGATGCAATTTCTGTGTTTCATCGTCAATAAGAAGATCCAAGGGATACAGTAAACCGGAAGTGAAGCATCGGAATCTATAACTAGTGTCACAGGAATGGTTCAAAACATAGTCAGTAACAGGAGTCAGTCTTCTTGGACCTAAGTCGGCATTGTGCCTATTGTATTTAATTCCGATGCAATTTCGGTGTTTCATCGTCAATATGAAGGTCCAAGGGATACAGTAAACCTGAAGTAAAGCTACGGAATCTATAAGTAGTGTCACAGGAATGGTTCAAAACATAGTCAGTAATTGGAGTTAGTCTTTTTGGACCTAAGTCGGCATTGTGCCTTTTGTATTTAATTCCGATGCAATTTCGGTGTTTCATCGTCAATATGAAGGGCCAAGGGATACAGTAAACCTGGTGTGAAGCATCCGAAACTATAACTAGTGTCACAGGAATGGTTCACAGCATAGACCGTAAGAAGAGTCAGTCTTCTTGTACTTACGTCGGCATTGTGCCATTTGTATTTAATTCCCATGCAATTTCTGTGTTTCATCGTCAATAAGAAGGTCCAAGGGATTCAGTAAACCTGAAGTGAAGCATCGGAATCTATAACTAGTGTCACTGGAATGGTTCAAAACAAAGACAGTATGAAGAGTCAGTCATCTTGTACTTAAGTCGGCATTGTGATTTTTGTATTTAAGTCCGATGCAATTTCTGTGTTTCATCGTCAATAAGAAGGTCAGAGGGATACAGTAAACCTGAAGTGAAGCATCGGAATCTAAAACTAGTGTCACAGGAATGGTTCAAAACATAGACAGTAAGAAGAGTCAGTCTTCTTGCACTTAAGTCGGCATTGTGCCTTTTCTATTTAATTCCGATGCAATTTCTGTGTTTCATCGTCAATAAGAAGGTCAGAGGGATACAGTAAACCTGAAGTGAAGCATCGGAATCTATAACTAGTGTCACAGGAATTGTTCGAAACATAGTCAGTAAGAAGAGTAAGTCTTCTTGTACTTAAGTCGGCATTTTGCTTTTTGTATTTAATTCCGATGCAATTTCTGTGTTTCATCGTCAATAAGAAGGTCAGAGGGATACAGTAAACCTGAAGTGAAGCATCGGAATCTATAACTAGTGTCACAGGAATGGTTCACAGCATAGACAGTAAGAAGTGTCAGACTTCTTGTACTTAAGTCGGCATTGTGCCATTTGTATTTAATTCCCATGCAATTTCTGTGTTTCATCGTCAATAAGAAGGTCGAAGGGATTCAGCAAACCTGAAGTGAAGCATCGGAATCTATAACTAGTGTCACAGGAATGGTTCAAAACATAGCCAGTAAGAAGAGTCAGTCTTCTTTTACTTAAGTCGGCTTTGTGCCTTTTCAATTTAATTCCGATGCAATTTCTGTGTTTCATCGTCAATAAGAAGATTCAAGGGATACAGTAAACCGGAAGTGAAGCATCGGAATCTGTAACTAGTGTCACAGGAATGGTTCACAACATAGTCAGTAAGGAGAGTCAGTCTTCATATACTTACATCGGCATTGTGCCTTTTGTATTTAATTCCGATGCAATTTCTGTGTTTCATCGTCAATAAGATGGTCCAAGGGATACAGTAAACCTGAAGTGAAACAACGGAATCTATAACTAGTGTCACAGGAATGATTCAAAACATAGTCAGTAACAAGAGTCAGTCGTCTTGTACCTAAGTCGGCATTGTGCCTTTTCTATTTAATTCCGATGCAATTTCTGTGTTTCATCGTCAATAAGAAGATCCAAGGGATACAGTAAACCTGGTGTGAAGCATCGAAATCTATAACTAGTGTCACAGGAATGGTTCACAGCATAGACAGTAAGAAGAGTCAGTCTTCTTGTACTTAAGTCGGCAATGTGCCGTTTGTATTTAATTCCGATGCAATTTCTGTGTTTCATCGTCAATAAGAATGTCAGAGGGATACTGCAAACCTGAAGTGAAGCATCGGAATCTATAACTAGTATCACAGGAATGGTTCAAAACATAGTCAGTAAGAAGAGTAAGTCTTCATGTACTTAAGTCGGCATTGTGCCTTTTGTATTTAATTCCGATGCAATTTCATTATATCATCGTCAATAAGAAGTTCCAAGGGAAGCAGTAAACCTGAAGTGAAGCAAAGGAATCTGTAACTAGTGTCAATGGAATGGTTCAAACATAGACAGTAGGAAGAGTCAGTCTTCTTGTACTTAAGTCGGCATTGTGCTTTTTGTATTTAATTCCGAGGCAATTTCTGTGTTTCATCGTTAATAAGAAGGTCCAAGGTATACGGTAAACCTGAAGTGAAGCATCGGAATCTATAACTAGTGTCACTGGAATGGTTCAAAACATAGAGAGAAGGAAGAGTCAGTCTTCTTGTACTTAAGTCGGCATTGTGCCGATTGTATTTGATTCCGATGTAATTTCTGTGTTTCATCGTCAATAAGGTCAGAGGGATACAGTAAACCTGAAGAGAAGCATCGGAAGCTATAACTAGTGTCACATAAATGGTTCAAAACATAGACAGTAGGAAGAGACAATCTTCTTGTACTTAATTTGGCATTGTGCCTTCTGTATTTCATTCCGAAGCAATTTCTGTGTTTCATCGTCAATATGAAGGTCCAAGGGATACACTAAACCTGAAGTGAAGCATCGGAATCCATAACTAGTGTCACAGGAATGGTTCAAAACATAGTCAGTGAGAAGAGTGAGTCTTCTTGTACTTAAGTCGGCATTGTGCCTTATCTATTTAATTCCGATGCAATTTCTGTGTTTATTCGTCAATAAGAAGGTCCATGGAATACAGTAAACCTGGAGTAAAGCATCGGAATCTATAACTAGTGTCACTGGATTGGTTCAAAACATAGACAGTAAGAAGAGTCAGCCATTTTGTACTTAAGTCGGCATTGTGCCATTTGTATTTAATTCCCATGCAATTTCTGTGTTTCATCGTCAATTAGAAGGTCCAAGGGATTCAGTAAACCTGAAGTGAAGCATCGGAATCTATAACTAGTGTCACTGGATTGGTTCAAAACAAAGACAGTATGAAGAGTCAGTCTTCTTGTACTTAAGTCGGCATTGTGGTTTTTGTATTTAAGTCCGATGCAATTTCTGTGTTTCATCGTCAATAAGAAGGTCAGAGGGATACAGTAAACCTGAAGTGAAGCATCGGAATCTAAAACTAGTGTCACAGGAATGGTTCAAAACATAGACAGTAAGAAGAGCCAGTCTTCTTGTACTTGAGTCGGCATTGTGCCTTTTGCATTAAATTCCGATGCAATTTCTGTGTTGCATCGTCAATAAGAAGGTTCAAGGGATACAGTAAACCTGGAGTGAAGCATCGTAATCTATAACTAGTGTCACAGGAATAGTTCAAAACATAGACAGTAAGAAGAGTCAGCCTTCTTGTACTTGAGTCGGCATTGTGCCTTTTGTATTTAATTCCGATGCTGTTTCTGTGTTTCATCGTCAATAGGAAGGTCCAAGAGATACAGTAAACCTGAAGTGAAGCATCGGAATCTATAACTAGTGTCACAGGAATGGTTAGAAACATAGTCAGTAAGAAGAGTCAGTCTTCATGTACTTAAGTCGGCATTGTGCCTTTTGTAATTTACTCCGATGCAATTTCATTATTTCATTGTCAATAAGAAGTTCCAACGGAAACAGTAAACCTGAAGTGAAGCATCGGAATCTATAACTAGTGACAATGGAATGGTTCAAACATAGACAGTAGGAAGAGTCAGTCTTCTAGTACTTAAGTCGGCATTGTGCCTTTTGTATTTAATTCCGATGCAATTTCTGTGTTTCATCGTCAATAAGAAGGTCAGAGGGAACAGTGAACCTGAAGTGAAGCATCGGAATCTGTAAGTAGAGTCACAGAAATGGTTCAATACATAGACAGTAAGAAGAGTCAGTCTTCTTGTACTTAAGTCGGCATTGTGAATTTTGTATTTAATTCCGATGCAATTTCTGTGTTTCATCGACAATAAGAAGGTCAGAGGGATACAGTAAACCTGAAGTGAAGCATCGGAATCTATAACTAGTGTCACGGGAATTTTTCAAAATATAGACTGTAAGAAGAGCCAGTCTTCTTGTACTTGAGTCGGCATTGTGCCTTTTGCATTAAATTCCGATGCAATTTCTGTGTTTCATCGACAATAAGAAGGTCCAAGGGATACAGTAAACCTGAGGTCAAGCATCGGAATCTATAACTAGTGTCACAGGAATGGTTCAAAACATAGGCAGTAACAAGAGTCAGCCTTCTTGTACTTATGTCGGCATTGTGCCTTTTGTATTTAATTCCGATGCAATTTCTGTGCTTCATCGTCAATAAGAAGGTCCAACGGATACAGTAAACCTGAAGTGAAGCATCGGAATCTATAACTAGTGTCACAGGAATGGTACAAATCTTAGACAGTAGGAAGAGATAGTCTTCTAGTACTTAAGTCGGCATTGTGCCTTTTCCATTTAATTCCGACGCTTTTTCTGTGTTTCGTCGTCAATAAGAAGGTCCAAGCGATACAGTAAACCTGAAGTGAAGCATCGGAATCTATAACTAAAGTCACAGGAATGGTTCAAAACATAGACTGTATGAAGAGTCGGTCTTCTTGTACTTAAGTCGGCATTGTGCCTTTTGTATTAAATTCCGATGCAATATCTGTGTTTCATCGTCAATAAGAATGTCCAAGGCATACAGTAAACCTGAACTGAAGCATCGGAATCCATAGCTAGTGTCACAGGAACGGTTCAAAACATAGTCAGTAAGATGAGTCAGTCTTCATGTACTTACATCGGCATTGTGCTTTTGGTATTTAATTCCGATGCAATATCTGTGTTTCATCGTCAATAAGAAGGTCCAAGGGATACAGTAAACCTGGTGTGAAGCATCGAAATCTATAACTAGTGTCACAGGAATGGTTCACAGCATAGACAGTAAGAAGAGTCAGTCTTCTTGTACTTAAGTCGGCATTGTGCCTTTTGTATTAAATTCCGATGCAATTTTATTATATCATCGTCAATAAGAAGTTCCAAGGGAAACAGTAAACCTGAAGCGAAGCATCGGAATCTATAACTAGTGTCACAGGAATGGTTCAAAACATAGAGAGATGGAAGAGTCAGTCTTCTTGTACTTAAGTCGGCATTGTGCCGTTTGTATTCGATTCCGATGTCATTTCTGTGTTTCATCGTCAATAAGAAGGTCAGAGGGATACAGTAAACCTGAAGTGAAGCATCGGAAGCTATAACTAGTGTCAGAAGAATGGTTCAAAGCATAGACAGTAGGAAGTGTCAGTTTTCTTGTACTAAATTCGGCATTGTGCCTTTTGTACTTAATTCCGAAGCAATTTCTGTGTTTCATCGTCAACATAAAGTTCCAAGGGATACACTAAACCTGAAGTGAAGCACCGGAATCCATAACTAGTGTCACAGGAATGGTTCAAAACGTAGTCAGTAAGAAGACTGAGTCTTCTTGTACTTAAGTCGTCATTGTGCCTATTCTATTTAATTCCGATGCAATTTCTGTGTTTCTTCGTCAATAAGAAGGTCCAAGGGATACAGTAAACCTGGAGTAAAGCATCGGAATCTATACCTAGTGTCACTGGAATGGTTCAAAACAAAGACAGTATGAAGAGTAAGTCTTCTTGTACTTAAGTTGGCATTGTGCTTTTTGTATTTAAGTCAGATGCAATTTCTGTGATTCATCGTCAATAAGACGGTCAGAGGGATACAGTAAACCTGAAGTGAAGCATCGGAATCTAAAACTAGTGTCACAGGATTGGTTCAAAACATAGACAGTCAGAAGAGTCAGTCTTCTTGCACTTAAGTCGGCATTGTTCCTTTTCTATTTAATTCCGATGCAATTTCTGTGTTTCATCATCAATAAGAAGGTCGGAGGAATACAGTAAACCTGAAGTGAAGCATCGAAATCTATAACTAGTGTCACAGGAATGGTTGAATGCATAGGCTGTAAGAAGAGTCAGTCTTCTTGTCCTTAATTCGGCATAGTGCCTTATGTATTTAATTCCGATGCAATTTCTGTGTTTCATCGTCAATAAGAGGGTCCAAGGGATACAGTAAACCTGGAGTGAAGCATCATAATCTATAACTAGTGTCACAGGAATGGTTCAAAACATAGACAGTAAGAAGAGTCAGCCTTCTTGTACTTAAGTCGGCATTGTTCCTTTTGTATTTAATACCGATGCTATTTCTGTGTTTCTTCGTCAATAAGAAGGTCCAAGAGATACAGTAAACCTGAAGTGAAGCATCGGAATCTATAACTAGTGTAACAGGAATAGTTCAAAACATAGACAGTAACAAGAGTCAGTCTGCTTGTACTTGAGTCTGGCATTGTGCCTTTTGTATTTAATTCCGATGCAATTTCTGTGTTTCATCGTCAATAAGAAGGTCAGAGGGAACAGTGACCCTGAAGTGAAGCATCGGAATCTGTAACTAGTGTCACAGGAATTTTTCAAAATATAGACAGTAAGAAGAGTCAGTCTTCTTGTCCTTAAGTCGGCATTGTGCCTTTTCTATTTAATTCCGATGCAATTTCGGTGTGTCATCGTCAATAAGAAGGTCCAAGGGATACAGTAAACCTGGCGTGAAGCATCGGAATCTCTAACTAGTGTCACAGGAATGGTACAAAACATAGACTGTAAGAAGAGTCAGTCTTCATGTACCTATGACGGCATTGTGCCTTTTCAATTTAATTCCGATGCAATTTCTGTGTTTCACCGTCGATAAGGTCAGAGGGATACAGTAAACCTGATGTGAAGCATCGGAATCTATATCTAGTGTCACAGGAATGGTTCAAAACATAGACAGTAGGAAGAGTCAGTCCTCTTGTACTTAAGTTGGCATTGTGCCTTTTGTATTGAATTCCGATGCAATTTCTGTGTTTCATCGTCAATAAGAAGGTCAGAGGGATACAGTAAACCTGAAGTGAAGCATCGGAATCCAAAATTAGTGTCACAGGAATGGTTCAAAACATAGACAGTAGGAAGAGTCCGTCAACTTGTAATTCAGTCGGCATTGTGCATTTTGTATTTAATTTCGATGCAATTTCGGTGTTTCATCGTCAATAAAAAGGTCCAAGGGATACATTTAACCTGAAGTGAAGCACCGGAATCTATAACTAGTGTCACAGGAATGGTTCAAAACATAGGCAGTAACAAGAGTCAGCCTTCTTCTACTTATGTCGGCATTGTGTCTTTTGTATTTAATTCCGATGCAATTTCCGTGCTTCATCGTCAATAAGAAGGTCCAACGGATACAGTAAACCTGAAGTGAAGCATCGGAATCTATAACTAGTGTCACAGGAATGGTACAAATCTTAGACAGTAGGAAGAGATAGTCTTCTAGTACTTAAGTCATCATTGTGCCTTTTCCATTTAATTCCGACGCTTTTTCTGTGTTTCGTCGTCAATAAGAAGGTCCAAGCGATACAGTAAACCTGAAGTGAAGCATCGGAATCTATAATTAGTGTCACAGGAATGGTTCAAAACATAGACTGTATGAAGAGTCGGTCTTCTTGTACTTAAGTCGGCATTGTGCCTTTTGTATTAAATTCCGATGCAATATCTGTGTTTCATCGTCAATAAGAATGTCCAAGGCATACAGTAAACCTGAACTGAAGCATCGGAATCCATAGCTAGTGTCACAGGAATGGTTCAAAACATAGTCAGTGAGAAGAGTGAGTCTTCTTGTACTTAAGTTGGCATTGTGCCTTTTCTATTTAATTCCGATGTAATTTCTGTGTTTCATCGTTAATAAGAAGGTGCAAGGGATTCAGTAAACCTGGAATGAAGCATCAGAATCTATAACTAGTGTCACAGGAATGGTTCAAAACATAGCCAGTAAGAAGAGTCAGTCTTCTCGTACTTAAGTCGTCTTTGTGCCTTTTCAATTTAATTCCGATGCAATTTCTGTGTTTCATCGTCAATAAGAAAATTCAAGGGATACAGTAAACCGGAAGTGAAGCATCGGAATCTATAACTAGTGTCACAGGAACGGTTCAAAACATAGTCAGTAAGATGAGTCAGTCTTCATGTACTTACATCGGCATTGTGCTTTTGGTATTTAATTCCGATGCAATATCTGTGTTTCATCGTCAATAAGAAGGTCCAAGGGATACAGTAAACCTGGTGTGAAGCATCGAAATCTATAACTAGTGTCACAGGAATGGTTCAAAACATAGAGAGATGGAAGAGTCAGTCTTCTTGTACTTAAGTCGGCATTGTGCCGTTTGTATTCGATTCCGATGTCATTTCTGTGTTTCATCGTCAATAAGAAGGTCAGAGGGATACAGTAAACCTGAAGTGAAGCATCGGAAGCTATAACTAGTGTCAGAAGAATGGTTCAAAGCATAGACAGTAGGAAGTGTCAGTTTTCTTGTACTAAATTCGGCATTGTGCCTTTTGTACTTAATTCCGAAGCAATTTCTGTGTTTCATCGTCAGCATAAAGTTCCAAGGGATACACTAAACCTGAAGTGAACCACCGGAATCCATAACTAGTGTCACAGGAATGGTTCAAAACATAGTCAGTGGGAAGACTGAGTCTTCTTGTACTTAAGTCGGCATTGTGCCTATTCTATTTAATTCCGATGCAATTTCTGTGTTTCTTCGTCAATAAGAAGGTCCAAGGGATACAGTAAACCTGGAGTAAAGCATCGGAATCTATACCTAGTGTCACTGGAATGGTTCAAAACAAAGACAGTATGAAGAGTAAGTCTTCTTGTACTTAAGTTGGCATTGTGCTTTTTGTATTTAAGTCAGATGCAATTTCTGTGATTCATCGTCAATAAGACGGTCAGAGGGATACAGTAAACCTGAAGTGAAGCATCGGAATCTAAAACTAGTGTCACAGGATTGGTTCAAAACATAGACAGTCAGAAGAGTCAGTCTTCTTGCACTTAAGTCGGCATTGTTCCTTTTCTATTTAATTCCGATGCAATTTCTGTGTTTCATCATCAATAAGAAGGTCGGAGGAATACAGTAAACCTGAAGTGAAGCATCGAAATCTATAACTAGTGTCACAGGAATGGTTGAATGCACAGGCAGTAAGAAGAGTCAGTCTTCTTGTCCTTAATTCGGCATAGTGCCTTATGTATTTAATTCCGATGCAATTTCTGTGTTTCATCGTCAATAAGAGGGTCCAAGGGATACAGTAAACCTGGAGTGAAGCATCATAATCTATAACTAGTGTCACAGGAATGGTTCAAAACATAGACAGTAAGAAGAGGCAGCCTTCTTGTACTTAAGTCGGCATTGTTCCTTTTGTATTTAATACCGATGCTATTTCTGTGTTTCTTCGTCAATAAGAAGGTCCAAGAGATACAGTAAACCTGAAGTGAAGCATCGGAATCTATAACTAGTGTCACAGGAATAGTTCAAAACATAGACAGTAACAAGAGTCAGTCTGCTTGTACTTGAGTCTGGCATTGTGCCATTTGTATTTAATTCCGATGCAATTTCTGTGTTTCATCGTCAATAAGAAGGTCAGAGGGAACAGTGACCCTGAAGTGAAGCATCGGAATCTGTAACTAGTGTCACAGGAATTTTTCAAAATATAGACAGTAAGAAGAGTCAGTCTTCTTGTCCTTAAGTCGGCATTGTGCCTTTTCTATTTAATTCCGATGCAATTTCGGTGTATCATCGTCAATAAGAAGGTCCAAGGGATACAGTAAACCTGGCGTGAAGCATCGGAATCTCTAACTAGTGTCACAGGAATGGTACAAAACATAGACTGTAAGAAGAGTCAGTCTTCATGTACCTAAGACGGCATTGTGCCTTTTCAATTTAATTCCGATGCAATTTCTGTGTTTCACCGTCGATAAGGTCAGAGGGATACAGTAAACCTGATGTGAAGCATCGGAATCTATATCTAGTGTCACAGGAATGGTTCAAAACATAGACAGTAGGAAGAGTCAGTCCTCTTGTACTTAAGTTGGCATTGTGCCTTTTGTATTGAATTCCGATGCAATTTCTGTGTTTCATCGTCAATAAGAAGGTCAGAGGGATACAGTAAACCTGAAGTGAAGCATCGGAATCCAAAATTAGTGTCACAGGAATGGTTCAAAACATAGACAGTAGGAAGAGTCCGTCAACTTGTAATTCAGTCGGCATTGTGCATTTTGTATTTAATTTCGATGCAATTTCGGTGTTTCATCGTCAATAAAAAGGTCCAAGGGATACATTTAACCTGAAGTGAAGCACCGGAATCTATAACTAGTGTCACAGGAATGGTTCAAAACATAGTAAGTAAGAAGAGTCAGTCTTCATGTACTTATGTCGGCATTGTGCCATTTGTATTAATTCCGATGGAATTTCTGTGTTTCATGTTCAATAAGAAGGTCCAAGGGATACAGTAAACCTGAAGTGAAGCATCGGAATCTATAACTAGTGTCACAGGAATGGTTCAAAGCATAGTAAGTAAGAAGAGTCAGTCTTCTTGTCCTTAAGTCTACATTGTGCCTTTTCTATTTAAATCCGATGAAATTTCTTTGTTTCATCGTCAATAAGAAGGTCACAGGGATACAGTAAATCTGAAGTGGAGCATCGGAATCTATAACTAGTGTCACAGAAATGGTTCAAAACATAGTCAGTAAGAAGAGTCAGTCTTTTTGTACTTAAGTCGGCACTGTTCCTTTTCTATTTATTTCCGATGTAATTTCTGTGTTTCATCGTCAATAAGAAGGTCCAAATGATACAGTAAACCTGAAGTGAAACATCGGAATCTATAACTAGCGTCACAGGAACGGTTCAAAACATAGTCAGTAAGATGAGTCAGTCTTCATGTACTTACATCGGCAATATGCCTTTTGTATTTAATTCCGATGCAATATCTGTGTTTCATCGTCAATAAGAAGGTCCAAGGGATACAGTAAACCTGGTGTGAAGCATCGAAATCTATAACTAGTGTCACAGGAATGGTTCACAGCATAGACAGTAAGAAGAGTCAGTCTTCTTGTACTTAAGTCGGTATTGTGCCTTTGTATTTAATTCCAATGCAATTTCTGTGATTCATCGTCAATAAGAAGGTCCAAGGGATTCAGTAAACCTGAAGTGAAGCATTGGAATCTATAACTAGTGTCACAGGAATGGTTCAAAATATAGACAGTAGGAAGAGTCAGTCTTCTTGTACTTAAGTCGGCATTGGGCCGTTTGTATTTAATTCCGATGCAATTTCTGTGTTTCATCGTCAATAAGAATGTCAGAGGGATACTGTAAACCTAAAGTGAAGCATCGGAATCTAAAACTAGTGTCACAGGAATGGTTCAAAACATAGTCAGTAACAAGAGTCAGTCGTCTTGTACCTAAGTCGGCATTGTGCCTTCTCTATTTAATTCCGATGCAATATCTGTGTTTCATCGTCAATAAGAAGGTCCAAGGGATACAGTAAACCTGGTGTGAAGCATCGAAATCTATAACTAGTGTCACAGGAATGGTTCACAGTATAGACAGTAAGAAGTGTCAGTCTTCTTGTACTTAAGTCGGCATTGTGCCGTTTGTATTTAATTCCGATGCATTTTCTGTGTTTCATCGTCAATAAGAATGTCAGAGGGATACAGTAAACCTGAAGTGAAGCATCGGAATCTAAAACTAGTCTCACAGGAATGGTTCAAAACATAGTCAGTAAGAAGAGTCAGTCTTCATGTACTTAAGTCGGCATTGTGCCTTTTGTATTTAATTCCGATGCAATTTCATTATATCATCGTCAATAGGAAGTTCCAAGGGAAACAGTAAACCTGAAGTGAAGCATCGGAATCTATAACTAGTGTCACAGGAATGGTTCAAAACATAGAGAGAAGGAAGAGTCAGTCTTCTTGTACTTAAGTGGGCATTGTGCCGTTTGTATTCGATTCCGATGTCATTTCTGACTTTCATCGTCAATAAGAAGGCCAGAGGGATACAGTAAACCTGAAGTGAAGTATCGGAAGCTATAACTAGTGTCAGAAGAATGGTTCAAAACATAGACAGTAGGAAGTGTCAGTTTTCTTGTACTAAATTCGGCATTGTGCCTTTTGTATATAATTCCGAAGCAATTTCTGTGTTACATCGTCAACATGAAGGTCCAAGGGATACACTAAACCTGAAGGGAAGCATCGGAATCCATAACTAGTGTCACAGGAATGGTTCAAAACATAGTCAGTGGGAAGAGTGAGTCTTCTTGTACTGAAGTCGGCATTGTGCCTATTCTATTTAATTCCGATGCAATTTCTGTGTTTTTTCGTCAATAAGAAGGTCCAAGGGATACAGTAAACCTGAAGTGAAGCATCGGAATCAATAACTAGTGTCACAGGAATAGTTCGAAACATAGACAGTAACAATAGTCAGTCTTCTTGTACTTGAGTCTGGCATTGTGCCTTTTGTATTTAATTCCGATGCAATTTCTGTGTTTCATCGTCAATAAGAAGGTCAGAGGGAACAGTGACCCTTAAGTGGAGCATCGGAATCTGTAACTAGTGTCACAGGAATTTTTCAAAATATAGACAGTAAGAAGAGTCAGTCTTCTTGTACTTGAGTCGGCATTGTGCCTTTTGTATTAAATTCCGATGCAATTTCTGTGTTTCATCGACATTAAGAAGGTCCAAGGGATACAGTAAACCTCAAGTCAAGCATCGTAATCTATAACTAGTGTCACAGGAATGGTTCAAAACATATTCAGTAACAAGAGTCAGTCTTCTTGTCCTTAAGTCGGCATTGTGCCTTTTAAATTTAATTCCGATGCAATTTCGGTGTATCATCGTCAATAAGAAGGTCCAAGGGATACAGTAAACCTGGCGTGAAGCATCGGAATCTATAACTAGTGTCACAGGAATGGTTCGAAACATAGTCAGCATAAGAGTCAGTCTTCATGTACTTAAGTCGGCATTGTGCCTTTTGTAATTAATTCCGATGCAATTTCATTATTTCATTGACAAAAAGGAGGTCCAAGGGATACAGTAAACCTGGAGTGAAGCATCTTAATTTATAACTAGTGTCACAGGAATGGTTCAAAACATAGACAGTAAGAAGAGTCAGCCTTCTTGTACTTAAGTCGGCATTGTGCCTTTTGTATTTAATTCCGATGCAATTTCTGTGTTTCACCGTCGATAAGGTCAGAGGGATACAGTAAACCTGATGTGAAGCATCGGAATCTATATCTAGTGTCACAGGAATGGTTCAAAACATAGACAGTAGGAAGAGTCAGTCTTCTTGTACTTAAGTCGGCATTGTGCCTTTTGTATTTAATTCCGATGCAATTTCTGTGTTTCACCGTCGATAAGGTCAGAGGGATACAGTAAACCTGAAGTGAAGCATCGGAATCCAAAATTAGTGTCACAGGAATGGTTCAAAACATCGACAGTAGGAAGAGTCAGTCAACTTGTAATTCAGTCGGCATTGTGCATTTTGTATTTAATTTCGATGCAATTTCGATGTTTCATCGTCAATAAGAAGGTCCAAGGGATACATTTAACCTGAAGTGAAGCACCGGAATCTATAACTAGTGTCACAGGAATGGTTCAAAGCATAGTCAGTAAGAAGAGTCAGTCTTCTAGTACTTAAGTCGGCATGGTGCTATTTCTATTTAATTCCGATGCAATTTCTGTGTTTGATCGTCAATAAGAAGGTCCAAGGGAAACACTAAACCTGGAGTGAAGCATTGGAAACTATAACTAGTGTCACAATAATTGTTCAAACATAGACAGTAATAAGAGTCAGTCATCTTGCACTTAAGTCGGCATTTTCATTTTCTATTTATTTCCGATGCAATTTCTGTGTTTCATCGTCCATAAGAAGGTCAGAGGGATACAGTAAACCTCAAGTGAAGCATCGGAATCTCTAACTAGTGTCACAGGAATGGTTCAAAACATAGTCGGTAAGAAAAGTCTGTCTTCCTGTCCTTAAGTCGGCATTGTGTCTTTTGTATTTAATTCCGACGCAATTTCTGTGTTTCAACGTCAATAAGAAGGTCCAAGGGATACAGTAAACCTGGAGTGTAGCATCGGAATCTATAACTAGTGTCACAGGAATGGTACAAAACATAGACAGTAAGAAGAGTCAGTCTTCATGTACCTAAGTCGGCATTGTGCCTTTTCTATTTAATTCCGATGCAATTTTTTTGTTTCATCGTCAATAAGAAGGTCCAAGGGATACAGTAAACCTGAAGTGAAGCATCGGAATCTATAACTAGTGTAACAAGAATTGTTCAAAACATATTAAGTAAGAAGAGTCAGTCTCCATGTACTTAAGTCGGCATTGTGCCTTTTGTATTAATCCCGATGCAATTTCTGTGTTTCATCTTCAATAAGAAGGTCCAAGGGATACAGTAAACCTGAAGTGAAGCATCGGAATCTAAAACTAGTGTCACAGGAATGGTTCAAAACATAGTAAGTAAGAAGAGTCAGTCTTCTTGTACTTAAGTCGTCATTGTGCCTTTTCTATTTCATTCCGATGCAATTTCAGTGTTTCATCGTCAATAAGAATGTCAGAGGGATACAGTAACCCTGAAGTGAAGCATCGGAATTTATATCTAGTGTCACAGAAATGGTTCAATATACAGACAGTATGACGAGTCAGTCTTCTTGTACTTAAGTCGGCATTGTGCATTTTGTATTTAATTCCGATGCAATTTCTGAGATTCATCGTCAATAAGAAGGTCAGAGGGATACAGTAAACCTGAAGTGAAGCATCGGAATCTATAACTAGTGTCACAGGAATGGTTCACAACATAGACAGTAAGAAGAGTCAGTCTTCCTGTACTTAAGTCGGCATTGTGCCTTTTCTATTTAAATCCGATGAAATTTCTGTGTTTCATCGTCAATACGAAGGTCAGAGGGATACAGTAAATCTGAAGTGAAGCATCGGAATCTATAACTAGTGTCACAGAAATGGTTCAAAACATAGTCAGTAAGAAGAGTCAGTCTTTTTGTACTTAAGTCGGCACTGTTCATTTTCTATTTATTTCCGATGTAATTTCTGTGTTTTATCGTCAATAAGAAGGTCCAAACAATACAGTAAACCTGAAGTGAAACATCGGAATCTATAACTAGTGTCACAGGAATGGTTCAAAACATAGACAGTAAGAAGAGTCAGTTTTCTTGTACTTAAGTCGGTATTGCGCCTTTTGTATCTAATTCCGATGCAATTTCTGTGTTTCATCGTCAATAAGATCAGAGGGATACAGTAAACCTGAAGTAAAGCATAGGAATCTATAACTAGTGTCACAGGAATGGTTCAAAACAAAGACAGAAGGAAGAGTCAATCTTCTTGTACTTACGTCGGCATTGTGCCTTTTGTATTTAATTCCGATGCAATTTCTGTGTTTCATCGTCAATAAGAAGGTCAGAGGGATACAGTAAACCTGAAGTGAAGCATCGGAATCTATAACTAGTGTAACAGGAATGGTTCAAAACATAGTAAGTAAGAAGAGTCAGTCTTCATGTACTTAAGTCGGCATTGTGCCATTTGTATTAATTCCGATGCAATTTCTGTGTTTCATGTTCAATAAGAAGGTCCAAGGGATACAGTAAACCTGAAGTGAAGCATCGGAATCTATAACTAGTGTCACAGGAATGGTTCAAAACATAGTAAGTAAGAAGAGTCAGTCTTCTTGTACTTAAGTCGGCATTGTGCCTTTTCTATTTAATTCCGATGCAATTTCAGTGTTTCATCGTCAATAAGAAGGTCCAAGGGATACAGTAAACCTGGAGTGAAGCATCGGAATCAATAACTAGTGTCACAGGAATGGTTCAAAACATAGACAGTAAGAAGAGTCAGTCTTCCTGTACTTAAGTCGGCATTGTGCCTTTTCTGTTTAAATCCGATGAAATTTCTGTGTTTCATCGTCAATAAGAAGGTCAGAGGGATACAGTAAATCTGAAGTGAAGCATCGGAATCTATAACTAGTGTCACAGAAATGGTTCAAAACATAGTCAGTAAGAAGAGTCAGTCTTTTTGTACTTAAGTCGGCACTGTTCCTTTTCTATTTATTTCCGATGTAATTTCTGTGTTTCATCGTCAATAAGAAGGTCCAAATGATACAGTAAACCTGAAGTGAAACATCGGAATCTATAACTAGTGTCACAGGAACGGTTCAAAACATAGTCAGTAAGATGAGTCAGTCTTCATGTACTTACATCGGCATTGTGCCTTTTGTATTTAATTCCGATGCAATATCTGTGTCTCATCGTCAATAAGAAGGTCCAAGGGATACAGTAAACCTGGTGTGAAGCATCGAAATCTATAACTAGTGTCACAGGAATGGTTCACAGCATAGACAGTAAGAAGAGTCAGTCTTCTTGTATTTAAGTCGGTATTGTGCCTTTTGTATTTAATTCCAATGCAATTTCTGTGATTCATCGTCAATAAGAAGGTCCAAGGGATTCAGTAAACCTGAAGTGAAGCATTGGAATCTATAACTAGTGTCACAGGAATGGTTCAAAATATAGACAGTAGGAAGAGTCAGTCTTCTTGTACTTAAGTCGGCATTGGGCCGTTTGTATTTAATTCCGATGCAATTTCCGTGTTTCATCGTCAATAAGAATGTCAGAGGGATACTGTAAACCTAAAGTGAAGCATCGGAATCTAAAACTAGTGTCACAGGAATGGTTCAAAACATAGTCAGTAACAAGAGTCAGTCGTCTTGTACCTAAGTCGGCATTGTGCCTTTTCTATTTAATTCCGATGCAATATCTGTGTTTCATCGTCAATAAGAAGGTCCAAGGGATACAGTAAACCTGGTGTGAAGCATCGAAATCTATAACTAGTGTCACAGGAATGGTTCGCAGCATAGACAGTAAGAAGAGTCAGTCTTCTTGTATTTAAGTCGGCATTGGGCCGTATGTATTTAATTCCAATGCAATTTCTGTGATTCATCGTCAATAAGAAGGTCGAAGGGATTCAGTAAACCTGAAGTGAAGCATTGGAATCTATAACTAGTGTCGCAGGAATGGTTCAAAATATAGACAGTAGGAAGAGTCAGTCTTCTTGTACTTAAGTCGGCATTGTGCCGTTTGTATTTAATTCCGATGCATTTTCTGTGTTTTATCGTCAATAAGAATGTCAGAGGGATACAGTAAACCTGAAGTGAAGCATCGGAAACTAAAACTAGTCTCACAGGAATGGTTCAAAACATAGTCAGTAAGAAGAGTCAGTCTTCATGTACTTAAGTCGGCATTGTGCCTTTTGTATTTAATTCCGATGCAATTTCATTATATCATCGTCAATAAGAAGTTCCAAGGGAAACAGTAAACCTGAAGTGAAGCATCGGAATCTATAACTAGTGTCACAGGAATGGTTCAAAACATAGAGAGAAGGAAGACTCAGTCTTCTTGTACTTAAGTCGGCATTGTGCCGTTTGTATTCGATTCCGATGTCATTTCTGAGTTTCATCGTCAATAAGAAGGCCAGAGGGATACAGTAAACCTGAAGTGAAGTATCGGAAGCTATAACTAGTGTCAGAAGAATGGTTCAAAACATAGACAGTAGGAAGTGTCAGTTTTCTTGTACTAAATTCGGCATTGTGCCTTTTGTATATAATTCCGAAGCAATTTCTGTGTTTCATCGTCAACATGAAGGACCAAGGGATACACTAAACCTGAAGTGAAGCATCGGAATCCATAACTAGTGTCACAGGAATGGTTCAAAACATAGTCAATGGGAAGAGTGAGTCTTATTGTACTGAAGTCGGCATTGTGCCTATTCTATTTAATTCCGATGCAATTTCTGTGTTTTTTCGTCAATAAGAAGGTCCAAGGGATACAGTAAACCTGAAGTGAAGCATCGGAATCAATAACTAGTGTCACAGGAATAGTTCGAAACATAGACAGTAACAATAGTCAGTCTTCTTGTAGTTGAGTCTGGCATTGTGCCTTTTGTATTTAATTCCGATGCAATTTCTGTGTTTCATCGTCAATAAGAAGGTCAGAGGGAACAGTGACCCCGAAGTGAAGCATCGGAATCTGTAACTAGTGTCACAGGAATTTTACAAAATATAGACAGTAAGAAGAGTCAGTCTTCTTGTACTTGAGTCGGCATTGTGCCTTTTGTATTAAATTCCGAGGCAATTTCTGTGTTTCATCGACATTAAGAAGGTCCAAGGGATACAGTAAACCTCAAGTCAAGCATCGTAATCTATAACTAGTGTCACAGGAATGGTTCAAAACATAGGCAGTAACAAGAGTCAGTCTTCTTGTCCTTAAGTCGGCATTGTGCCTTTTATATTTAATTCCGATGCAATTTCGGTGTATCATCGTCAATAAGAAGGTCCAAGGGATACAGTAAACCTGGCGTGAAGCATCGGAATCTATAACTAGTGTCACAGGAATGGTTCGAAACATAG